>NC_048225.1:36527469-36640090 GCF_002007445.2 Ailuropoda melanoleuca
AAAAAAAGATTTGAAAATTTAAATTTTAATGCATTTTGCCAATTTATCCTTATTAAAATGTCAACCAGTTTACATTCCCACCAATAGACAGTTTGATATGCTTTTTAATTATTGTCAATATAATTGGTTTTAAAAAATTCTTATTGTTTTAATTTGCATTTCTTTGATTACCTATGGAATCAAACCTTTGTTCATGTTAATTGGTCATGTGTTCTTATTTTTCTTCATTAATTTGTTTAGTCATTTTAGCTCCTGCTATGAACCAGGAAATTCTATATGCTAGAGATACTGCAACAAATAAGAGATAGGGGGTTCTTTTTGCAGAGAGCTTTCCTTCAAATGGGAGTGGGAGAAGGAAAGCACACACACACACACACACAATTTCAGATGGTGATACAAGCTATAAAAAAAATATGATGTGATGGAGTATATACTGGGTAATTGCAGAAGGCTTCTCTGAAGATGTGATATTTGAAGTAATACCCAATTATGAGAAAGACCTAGGTATGCAAAGATAGGGGCAAAAACATCAGAGGAATAAGAAACAGCAAGTGCATCTATTCTGAGGCAGGAAGGAGTTAAGACTATTTGAGAACTAGAAGAAATCCCATGTGACTAGAGAACAAAGTCTTAGGAGCTGAGGTCAGATAAGTAGGCAGTGGCAGATCTTTAGAAACTGTAAGGTCAAAGTAAGTTTAGATTTTATTTTAAATGAATTACTTATACAAATCATTTGCCCATATTTCAATTGGAATGGCCATATTTTGCATCAATTTTTAAAAAAGATTTATTTACTTATTTGAGAGAGAGAGAGAGAGTGCATGAGCTGGGGGGAGGGGTAGAGGGAGAGGATTTCAAGCAGACTCTGTGATGAGTGTGGTACCCTACCTCACGACCCTAAGATCACAACCTGAGCCAAAATCAAGAGTTGGTGGCTTAACCAACTCAGCCACCCAGGCGCTCCATATTGATTTCTAAAAACTCTTGTATTAAAAATATTAACATCTATGTGTGTGTGTGTGTGTGTGTGTATGTGTGTGTGTTGTAGATATTTCCCTCTAGTTTCCATTTGTCTTTTACCTTTGTTTACAATGTTTTTAAAAATCCCTTTCCCTTTCGTTTCTATTGTGCCCTTTAAAAATAATAGTAACTATTAATCCTATACATTGTAGCTCTTGGCTTGAGAAAGTTCTTCTCACCAAAATTATGAAAATATTTAACTAAATTTCCATCTCACTCACCACTTTCACACACCATCAATTTGTCAGTTACTTTTAAAATTTAAGTTATGTGCAAGACAAACATTTCCACCCCACCTCTGAATCTCCCTGGAGGGACCAAGACTAGGAAATGGGTTAAGAACTGGCTGATGTTATACATCTTACTTAAAAATGAAAACATAGAAACATATATTATTTAATGTCTTGTTATGGCTATTTTGATGCTCTTGGAGGGCAAAAAAAACCAAAAAAACAAAACAAAACAAAAAACCATGTTTGGCTTATGTCCATGGAGGATAAACTCTAAACCTAGCCATTGGTGAGAAATAAGCCCTTCCTCATTGTTCCCATCTACAATCTGGCTTTTTGGGGCTCTCTGCTAAGGTGCCAGGATCCACTCCAGGGAAAACTACTCCTTCCTTCCAAAGCTCACTTTTGATTTGAAGTAATCAGAGCCTGTTAAGTTCTAGATTTTTCCTCTGTGAAGCAGGAATCAAAGGACCTGAGACCAGCAGCTTCACAATTAGAGGCTGTTCTGGGATCAGGAATATAGCCCCTGTCTCTGCAGATACAGAAAAGGCCAGGATGAATTTAAATTTTTTGATTTTCCATTGCTGGCACCAGCTCTTAGGCACTCTTCATAAAATGTCCTGACCCTGAAAATAATCCTGTTTCAGTTTTTTTAACCTCACCCTGGGGTAGATATTAATTCTCTGGAAAATCCACACTAACCATATGGCTAAGATAGACAAACTGCCTGGTCTGTGAATTTGGAAAGCTGGTTATGAGGAGCAGCTGCCCAGGCTCGATGCTTTGGCCAGAACTCTCCCACTAGCCCAGTGCTGGATGTCTAAACTCCCAGCAGATGGCAAAGTCTTAATGTTAATTTGTCAGTGGTTTATATTTGAAGCATTTTAATTTGAAATCACCTTTTCATATTTTCTCCCTTCTCCTTCTGTCTCAATGAAAAAAGTGTCCCACCTCCTCGCCAAGGTCAATCTTTGTGTTTATGCCATGGATCACCCACACCTCCTTGAACTCATTCCCTCAACTCTTCAGCTCTCTTTTAACTTTACCTCCAGTAACCCTTTTCGTTTATCCTACAAACATGCCCCTCAGTCCTCAAAACGTTCCTTAAGTTTCCTCCTCCTTTAAAATATCTCTCTTGGGGCGCCTGGGTGGCACAGTCATTAAGCGTCTGCCTTTGGCTCCGGGTGTGATCCTGGCATTATGGGATCGAACCCCACATCAGGCTCCTCTGCTATGAGCCTGCTTCTTCCTCTCCCACTCCCCCTGCTTGTGTTCCCTCTCTCGCTGGCTGTCTATCTCTGTCAAATAAATAAATAAAATCTTGAAAAAAAAATAAAATAAAATATCTCTCTCATCCAAATTAGCCACCTCCCCCAATCCTCTTTGTGTCACTTGTATGGTTCCTTCCAAACAATTGTCTCATTTTATTTATTTATTTATTTATTTATTTATTATTGTTTACTCATATTTTTATTGTATTCTTCTTTACTATGTAAGTACCCTGAGGACGGGAATCAGGTTTGCCTCACTCATTATTTTATCTGTGAGAGTAAATGAAGACCAACCAAATGGGTACAAGCAAAGACAAATTTACAAGGATGTCAGTCACCATCACATCACAGAAGGAAAGACGGACAATGAAAACAAGTGATTGGTTTTGTTGGCAGGGATACTGCCCCTCTGAGATGCAAGAAGACACTGGACACTCAAGCTTGTCTCAAGGTTTGGAGCTGGAGAATGTGATCCAGTGTGAAAGACAACTGCCTTGGACACCAGAATCATCTCCACATCTGTATGTTCCATCCCCTTCCCCCCCCCAAAACAATAAGACAATGGGAAATACCTAGGAAGTAGTCATTGTTGAGGGGGTCAGTGGGGATGCGGTGGGAAAAGGAGTGGGCAGGGACATGGTGGAGGAGGAGTGGAAGGGTTGGGCACTCAGCATTCCTTTTTCTGGCAGCAGATGTGGGTCTGGGAACAAGATCCCATTGCATGCATGTCAGGCTGCAGTGACTTTCCCACTTTGATATGAGGTCTTACTGAGGAAAGTTATTCAGAAAGGAATCTTAAAGCAAGGGAAGCATACATGTTTTTGTTTTTCACCTGCTACCTAGAGATTCCCAGCATTCTCTGAGAAAGGACTTGAACAGGATTTGATGTTCCCATAGCAGAAAATTGATTGGGTTGCATCCAGTAGAAGGAATGTCCTCTACCCAAGACCTGCCTGGTACAATCTAGCTAGGGAAAATAACTTTTTTTTCTTTAAAGATCGTTTTAATTTATTTTTATTTATTTATTTATTTGACAGAGAGACAGCTAGAGAGAGAGGGAACACAGGCAGGGGGAGTGGGAGAGGAAGAAGCAGGCTCATAGCGGAGGAGCCTGATGTGGGGCTCGATCCCATAATGCCAGGATCACGCCCTGAGCCGAAGGCAGACGCTTAACGACTGAGCTGCCCAGGCGCCCCTATAAAAATAGTTTTAATCCATTATCTGCAGTAGTCAGCCCAGAAAGCCAACCTGCTATCTAAATCAGATTTACAGGAGGTTAGACCACTATTTTAACAACAGCTCAGGAAACCAAACAATTACCCTTTAACAATTGGCCCCAAACACCCAGGACTTCATTAATGAGTGACAGCTTCCCTAGTATTTATCCCTGCTTCTGACTGAGGACAACCAGAGAAAGCCAAATACACATTTCTAACCAATCACATAGGATGTCCCTCTTCTAGTTAGCCTGCCTACGGCTTCCCCATGCCAACAGCCTCAATTAGGGCATACCTGAAGCTTTCCACTTTAAAGCTTTCTCTCTCCACCTGATTTTGAGTCTCTGTCAAAACTGAAGTGATGGTGGCTGACTCTCTTGTTACAGTGACCTCTGACCAGATAGCTTTTGCTTGTTCTCATTTACTTCCACACTCAGGAGCAGTCTTCTAGCCAATAAAGCCTTCCTTTATATACCCAGAACTCCCCATTAGCTTTGCTAGTCAAGGGAAAGAGCCCCAGATACGACCCCAGGACACATATACCTGCTAGCTAGAAAAATCAACCCAGCTCGTCATCCTTAAATGTGGATACACAGCCGAGGTCACCAGACACAGAGAAAACTAGCAGCACACAGGGGAAGATGAAGATAAAGAGAACAGATTGCCCTTGGAGGAAATAGGTCATTCAGACACTAGGGAAAAAAAGACTTTAAAAACTTCTAATTAGGTTCTCAGTGAGATTTGAGAAGATATAACATCCATAAAACCAAAAAGAGCAGGTTGTGAAGAACAAGGGAATTAAAAAAAAAAATCTCCTGGAAATTAAAAGTGGATTTCCAAAATTAAAAAGATTGGAAGATTAAGAAACAGAACAGAGAGCAAAAAGTTAGTCTGTGTGGCAGAAAAGATAAGCCACCTTTTGTAACTTTTTCATAGCTAAATCCAGAAATGGTTCAAAGTGGGTACCTATGGAACCAAGGGGCTGACTGGCTGGGGCTCTGTGGTTCTGTGTTAGAGGTCCTTTGAACATGTGTTATAGCCACATGGATGGATCTCTCTGCTTAAAACAAATGATTTAACTGCAAATTTAACAATTTTATTCCACTCCCGAAAACCATCACTCCTCTAGCCACATACGGGGAGAAAGCTTAGTCACTTTTTCCTGACCATAACCTGCCCACTCTCCCTTCACTTCCTACATTTGCCCCAGTCCCACGTGACAGGGTGTTCTGTGTAAGCCTCATGAGCTGGGATTGTGGGTCAGACCTACCTGGTTTCAAACCCCTATATGTCTGTCTTAACTTGAAAGATGGGTAAAAGTGACTCTCAAAGCTTTTGGAAGGATCAGATCTGCTAATGCGTGTTAGGGGCTTAGCAGAGCCCCAGCACAGAGTAAATGATCAATAAACAGTGGCAGTCATTAGGGCCCCCAGAACTGGTCTTGTTCCAGCTATCTCAATTTTAACCTTACTTTATTTATTTTTATATTTTCACCTAAAACACTTTTTTAAAAGTCGTTAAACTCTCAGCTTTATTAGCACACACATATCGTCAGACACTTCATTCAAGTACTTTTTTTTTTTAAATATTTTATTTATTTATTTGACAGAGATAGAGACAGCCAGGGAGAGAGGGAACTCAAGCAGGGGGAGTGGGAGAGGAAGAAGCAGGCTCCCAGTGGAGGAGCCTGATGCGGGGCTTGATCCCAGAACGCCCGGATCACGCCCTGAGCCAAAGGCAGATGCTTAATGGCTGAGCCACCCAGGCACCCCTCAAGTCCTTAATTCTCAAGAAGTTTTACCCATATGTATTTTTGAAGCCACAATTTATTGATTCACTTAAGAACAGGTAAAGCTCCTGTTTCAGATAGTTCGTGTNCGGATCACGCCCTGAGCCAAAGGCAGATGCTTAATGGCTGAGCCACCCAGGCACCCCTCAAGTCCTTGATTCTCAAGAAGTTTTACCCATATGTATTTTTGAAGCCACAATTTATTGATTCACTTAAGAACAGGTAAAGCTCCTGTTTCAGATAGTTCGTGTTTTAGGCACTGGCCGGTTTTCGTTTAGCATTTTTTTTTCTGTGCTTAATGAAGAGACCTTTCTTCTGTGTGCTCAGGCATCACCCCCTTTGTGAGGACCCCCAGCCCAGTCCTTGTTCTCGCAGACTCCCAGCTTTGTCTCCACTGCTAGTGTTGGTCTCCTACCCCAGACTCTGAGCACCTCACTCAGGAGGACTGCCCTCACTGGTCTTAGAACTCCAGTGCCCTTCCTGTGACAGTCTGTTCAGTGAAGGAGCACATTCAGGGCAAGCGTGGGAGCAATGGAGATGGAGTTTGATTGATGAGCAAGGCTTGCTGATGTCTGGAGAGAATGAGTAATTGTCAGAACAGCAAACTACCTCAGGTGCTGATGTATTTGAAACCCTCTTTGTCGAAGAAAAGGTTGTAGGGAAGGCACCATCTATGCTGAGAAGCTGCTAGGCTTCAGGCTCCAGAAGGTTCTGAGTGTGTGAGTTGGCTCCCAGTCCACTTACTGCAGGGACGTGAAGGCTGCCCCAGTGCCCCCTCTCGAGTTCAGTTCTGACTTCGGTCTTGTTCCTTAGGGTGTGGCACTGCCTGAGAAGCACAGACTAGATCCCAACAAACAATGGCATTGGCTTTTTCCTTTTTGTGAATTGAAATCATGGAGTCCAACTCTGTCATTCCTCTCAGGGGAGAGGGAAGCACAGATAGTCTTTAATGAAGGTCAATGGAGTTGCCAAAAGTCATCTAGAAAGTGGTAAAACCGGATTAGAGCTCTGGCTTCCAAGATTCCAGAGCTGTGTGTTGTGAATCTGGGGTTAAAAGAACAGGAAATGGGACACCTAGGTGGCTCAGGTGGTTAAGTGTCTGCCTTTGTCTTGCTTGGGTCATGATCCCAGAGTCCTGGGATCAAGTCCCACATTGGGCTCCCTGCTCAGCAGGGAGCCTGCCTCTCTGTCTCCTTTTCCCCACTGCTTGTCCCCTCTCTCTCAAATAAAAAAAAAAAAACTAAAAAAAAAAAAAAAAAAAAAAAGGGAAGGAGAACAAGAAATGCCTAGAGCAGTTGAGGGGCTTCAATCTTGGTATCCAAAATAAAACTCATGGCTCTGGGTGGTCCTTACCCTGGCTTTGGGTGTTCTGTATGGCATACCACTTATTGGGGGGGGAAAAAGGTGGCATTGAAAGTCTTCCCACCAGGCGGTGTTGTGAGGATGTAACGAGAGGTCCTGGCACATGTGAAGAAGCCAATTGTTATAAATAGCAACCAACTTTGAGACTTCAGTGTGGCAGGCGGACTGGCTCCCTCTTTGCGCAGCTTGACTTCCTGACCATAGAGCTAGGACAAAGTGGGTCACACGGAGGGGAAAAGTCAACTGCTCTTTTATTGGAGGCACCATTGTGGGAAGGGAGGCCAGGGCTTTGACCACCAGCTCTGCCACGGAAGCAGGTGGGCACGCACTGGATGAGAAGGGCCTTGAGTCCCACATTGGAGTCCCACCAGCCTTAAAGGCAGAAGGGGGGCAAGTCACGTTGGTGCTCTCAGCCCCTGGCTGCCTTCCAGGCAGAGGAAGGCAGAACAGAGCTGGGGGGGGCACTTAAAACTAAATGTTCACGGCTCTGATGCCAGCTCCTGCAGCCTCAATGTCCCTCTAGCCCCCCAGCCGGTGCTGCTCCATTCAAGGAAGGACCCAAGAAAGAAGACTGCTGTGGCCCGGCTGACCCGTAGCTGAGGGAGCACAGGAATGTGGGTGGGAGAAGAAGGGCCTTTTGGGATAGGAATGACAGGAGCAGAGAGAAGGCCATGAGCGTGTAGGAGCGTTCCCAGGACGGGGCCATGCTGGCAAAGCGGCGGGCCACAGCCACATTGGGGTTGCCCTGAGCAGGCTCAAACCACTTCTGCAGGCACTGCCCGCTGTTCCGGGGCTCAGGGCTCGCCTTGAAGGAGTGGTTCCAAATCTTCTCACACAGGTCAGCCGGGGTGGGGAAGTAATGGGGGAAAGGGTGGCAGATGGCCCTTGCAGGGCAGCGGTTCTTCCCTGTAGGGGGGATGAAGGCACACCCTTACCTCCCATGACCCTCCCTCACCCTCACCTCCCCATCCTTTGCCCTAGGGGAGTCAGGTGGGGGCCCTGCCAAGCACCACTCACCTCCACTCCGGTTCCAGTCGCCATGCCAGTTGGATTTGCAAGTGTAAGATGTACGGCAGTCTTCCCACCACTGCTCACAGTCCTCCTGGCACAGGGGCGCATCCAGAATCCGCTCTCCTGGCCCACTCGAGTCCATCTGGGTATAGGCATGGCAGGAGACAAGAATGCTGATAGCAATCATTTGAAGATGATTGGTAGTGATCAGGGTACTTGTGCCAGGTACTCTCTGACTAGATTCTCTTACAGAGTCCGTAAGCATTGCTTTACCAAGGAGAACAAGGAGGCTAAGAGGCTCAATTGTTTGGCCCAGGCTCACAGCTTCCTACACCCAGAAGATGGGATTCAAACAGTCCCTCAACCTACAGCTCTCCTCTCTTCCTCCCCATGCTGTTCTCCAGGGCCAGGTGTGGCTTTCTATCCTGTTTTTTCCCAACCCAGCCTCTGACTCTGCTCTTGTCTGTAGGGGACAGCATGGCCTTGCTCCTGCTAGCGTTGCAGAGCTAAGGCTCTTAGTCACAGGGCACTGCACGGACATGCCTCCTGCCTCCCCGGCCCAGCCTGCGGACCTTCTGGATCCAAGGCCCCAGGTTTGGGGAGCACTCGTAGAAGCAGATGGCCTGGAGGAAGTGCTTCTCGCAGCCCGGCATCATCACCCCGCAGTGGAGCAAGCTGAAGGTGTAGAGCAGGGACGCATCCAGGTGGGCTTCCCAGCTGGTGCTGGCCGTGCAGCAGGCGTTGTCTTGCCAGGGGATGCACTGAAGGCCAATGAAGGAGGGAAAGGCAGTGGGTTGGCTAAGATGCAGGAGACTGAGGAGGACCTGTACAAGTGGGATGCCTTCAGGCCAGCAGCAGCCATATAGAAGAAATGCTGAGAATGTGTCAAACTTCCCAGGCAAAGGGCACCCACACACTGATCTCCCTGCGACAGGCTGCGGCAGTCCTCTAGAAACAGGACTTCCAGGGCCTCAGGTCCCAACGGGCAGCAGAGAAACCCCAAGAGACCCAGGGGAATGTGGAGCATTGAGAAGAGCTCACAGAGAAAGGCCCGCTCCACAACTCCTCCCTGCCCCTGTCAATTGCCTTTAGGGCTTGGGGTGGGGGGGGGGTCGCCTAAGTCCTAGAGGGTCCCCAGTGCCTATTGGTAGGAAGGCTAGAGAAGGAGGACCTATACTGAACCAGTGCTGGACCCTGGGATCACCATCTGCCCCTGTTCCCCAAGTGGCCGGGCAGCTCAGAGATGAGAGCTTTGAAGCACTCAACAGTTATGACCTCAAAAGGCCACAGTGTCCCTCCAGTGGCCTTGGCCCAAACGCCATGGAAGGAACCACATGAGTCAAGGTTGATGGTGGTTCAGAAACGATTGTGGCATTTATGTCCCTTCCCTGATTTGCCAAAGCAGCCTCACTCCCACCCCCAGGCAACGTCCAGGTCTGTACCTCCTCGTAGAGCTTGTCTTCTGGGCCAGGCTCTCGCTTGTGGTGTTTGGTGTTCATGCAGACATTGAGCAGCTCGTCCCCAGCCCAGATGGGCGGCATGACTGTCCACAGCCCTAGCAGGAGCTGCCACCACCGCTTCATGGCTGACTGCAGACCAGAGACCCACCTGTTTATGTGATAGATGGGACAGGCACTCCCCAGGAGGCAGACTTTCCAACCCCGTGACATATGGGCTGGGAATTCAGAGCTTTGATCCTGGACGAGTGACTGATCTGCTCAGTAACCAGATTCTACAGGATGCAGAGGGCATGGTGGGACTGGGTGGTGTGACAGGTGCAATCCTTACACCATCGACGGCCAGCCCTGACTGCAGCCTCCCCCCCCCCCCCCCCCNATCCTTACACCCCCGCCCCAAGCAGCTGGTCCCCACCCATTCCCTCCAGTGGAGTCCTCCCTCCGGGAGCAGTAGCTCTGCTTCTACCCACCCCCACCCATCTGTAACCCTCCTGAGCAGGAGCCCGGGGACCCAGAGCCCAGCGGGAACGTGCCCACGCAGATCAGCTGTGCCAGCCTTGCACACCCAAAGCCCGCTGCTCAGCACAGGAGCGAGGAGGCTGTCTTTCCCCCTGGTGTTTGTTGAGCACTGTGTTTCCAACTCTGTTCTGGGTAGTACTGGTAACATGAGGGAGGAGAACGAGAGACTAAAAGAAGAAAAGCAGAAGAGCACCCTGTCTCAAGTGCCCAAGCTTTGGGAAACAGGGCTCCCTCAGCCCTCACCCACCTAGGAGCCCCTGGCTCCCACAGTCCCCTGGGCCTTGCAGGAAGGCCTGTGGCCCATCACGGTGAAACTGAACACCCCTGGCCTCACCTGAGTTTAGAGCGGCACGCATGTTGGGGATGGGGATCCCGGCCCCACCTTCCAAGCCCACCCTCAAGTCCACATCTGCAGCTGCCCCCACTCCGGTGTCAGGCACAGCTGCGGCCATCCAGTGTCTTTAAAGAAGCCAGTGTAACAGGGGAAGAGAGGGAAGATGCTGCCCCTTCCAGCGCTTTCTTCATACTTACTTTCAAAGCAGGAGCTGCTCCCTCCCACTTCCGGAGATGGGAGGCTGCCGTCTTGCCCATTTATCGCCCCCTGTGCTTCCCCGCAGCCCAGGTGTGGGCACAGAGCTCCAGGTGGCACCCGCAGAGCTCCAGGTGGCAACTGTTAGCTGGCATCCGCCTCCTCGAGGCGGAGGGGCCTCCTGTGGCTGGACCTCGAGGCTTTCACTTTCTCAGAGAAGAAGAGATGGGTGGTGGGTAGGATCCTGGGCTCTGGTCAGCTACTGACTTCTGCTCTTGGTTCTGCTCCTGGCCAGCTGGATGCCCTGGAGAACGTGGCCAACTCTCTCTGTAAGCTTGCCTATCTGTATAAAGGGCTGTTTCATAACAGGGGTAGCTGGGGAAAGAGATGAAAGAGAAAATTCACAGAAAGGACTTGGCGTCGTGCCTGGCCCAGAGTAAGTCTTTTGGCTTTAATTCTTTTCCTTTATTCTGTGAAGCTTTGTCTCTGGGCCCTCCACCTGCCCCTTTGTCAGCGCAGACCCCAGGGATGCATCACCACCATGGTGGCCTGAGTGACAGAGACCTCTGTCAGCACACAGGAGCTAAGGTTCATGCTGCGGAACAAACACAGTGACCCAGAGATAAAGCAGGGCCTTGGAGACCCAAGAATTTAAATGCATGACCAAAGCCCAAACCAACAAAGCCAAAAAAGTCTCCCCCACAGCCCACAACACAGCCTCCCTGAGCCTGCAGAGACTCTTGTCCTGTGAAGTATTCTGCAAGTGTCCACGGTAGTGATCACATTCCCAAGAACGTCCTTCTCAAGCAGGAGAGGCTGGGAGGCTCGAGCAGGACTCTTGGGAGAGGCCCAACGGTGATGAAAACGCCGGAAAAGAAGCTTGTTTCCTAAAACATGTCCCCTCTGCAAGGGACAAGCAGCCCAAGGGACTGAAGTATTACCAATACCTAGGAAATTAGAACAGTAACTTTTATACTTGCAGCAAACAAAGCCCACTCCAGGTTGCTCGGCTACGTGGCTGCTGTGCGGACGTGAGTCAGCACGCCGATAAACGGAGCTCTCCGCACCGTGGTAACCACCACGGTGTGTGAGCGCCACGAAGGACCCCGGCGCTGGGCTGGCCCCTTCCCTGCATGGCCTGCCTCGCCCCTAGAAATGACCCGAGCCTGAACTCCCTCCCCAAGTTAGCTGTGGGGAGCCTGAGGCTCAGCTGGGGGAGGGGCAGAGCTGCATGTCTGATGCAGAAGGACCAGCTGAGCGAGCTCCCTCCAAGACTGAAGGGGTAGATGCCGGCCGGGTCTCAGTGAGGTCTGTTTTGCAGAGTCATATGCCAGAATCAGGTGGTGTGTTAGGAGGCATGTGTCTAGCTGTATTTGGGAACAGTGAGGATTACTGGCCCGACCTCCCATGTCCTTTTTTTTTTTTTTTTTTTAAGATTTATTTGAGAGAGAGATTGAGAGAATGAGTGGGAGGAGGGGCAAAGGGAGAAGCCAACTCCCTGCTCCGGGAGCAGGAAGCCCGACTCCGGACTCGATCCCAAGACCCTGGGATCATGACCTGAGCTGAAAGCAGACACTTAACCAACTGAGCCACCCAGGCACCCCAGCTTCCCATGTCCTCAAGCAAAGTTAGGAGTCCCCCTTTTCGGGTCGGATACCAAACGGTAACTGCATTTCTGGGACATGGGTCTCTCTTCACGGGCATCCCCTGGGCAGGAAGAGCAGACAGACCAGCCCTGTTCGAGTCCTCACAAACACGAGGCTTGAAGCCTCCCAAGGCTGTGGGCGTGCCCGGGACAAGACTCCAACGTTGAAGCACAGAAGTAATTATGGAAATGGTAAACAGGTTCTCTGCTAAACGTCCTTCACATGGAGGGAGGAAGGGCAAGGAGGGGCTCGTTAACAGACTCTAGGACAAGGCTTGCAGGAAATGAGCTGAAATTACAGTCCGTGCAGGTGCTGGGGAGGGAGGGATTCCGGAGGCTGCCTCTCCCGGAACCATCAGGCCAACATCTGCCCCAGCAAAGAGGGGGTTTGCAGCCCTGGAGGAAACCTCATTTTTGCTTTATTGTGATTGAGTCTTCCGGAGAAATCTGTTTTGTCACTGAAAGCTGATGAATTAAAGCTGGCTGTGGATGAAGAAGCCATTTGAAGCTGCCACCCGCTAACAATTTCGTCCTGAGAAAACAGAACACTTAAATTGACAAGAGCAGAGCCACAGCGGTGCTTGGAGAGGGCTTGGGGAGGGGGCGGGGGACAGCGGGGCTGGCCAGGAGCAGCCCAGCCCCCACAGGGAAGTAGTCTTTCTCGGACTCGCCCCCCTGCTTAGAGGGGCCGCAGTGCTACGGCCCACTGAGTTCCGGAGCAGACGAAGTAGGCAAAGAATTCGTGCCAGGAGCCTCCTGGTGAGAATCTGAAGTCAGAGGCCCATTGAAGGGCACACTGGTTTCAGAGTTCTTCGTGGGTCTTATGAGTCCTTTTCACCCTGAAATCTATTGGCCATCTTTGCTCAACTCTTCATTAGTCTGTGGCCAGGTTTGTTGTTTATCCCTAGCCTGCCTTCCCGCCACAGCCATTCCATCACCAAACCGTGGTCGTCACTTCCTAGATAGCTCTTGAATTCACATTCTCTCTCTCCCTGTTTCTCCCCAGTTTCTGGGCTATGACCACCTCTTGCCTCAATTACTGCAATCACGTCCTCACTGGCTCTCAGGCCCCTTTCCAAAACATTCTCCAAGCAGCCAGAATGATCTCATTTCCCTCTATTTCATTATGCAAATTTTCAAACATAAGGAAAGTCAAGAGAATTTTACATTGAGCCCCCCCCATCCCCACCACTTCGATTTTACCATTTCCATTTCACTTTATTTTCATTGTCCCACATCTAGCCAGCCTTCCAGCCTTCTACTTACCCACCAGGCTTCTTTTTCATCATGCATTTCCAAGTAAATCACAGACCTCAGTGTACTTCCTCCTAAATAATTTGTGCATCCTTATCATTAACCAAGTTCAGTAGTTGCCTGCAGGTGTTCCCCGCCCCCTTCAGAATGGAATGATCTTTTTAAAAGGTAAAGGTAGTTAAGATTTTCCTGTGTTTAAAAGCCTTCCAGGCTTAACTTAAGTCCCAATTCCTAACCTGTTTCATTAGGTCCCTGTTTACTTTCCGTGCTAATCTGTTGTGCGTCCCATCTGCAGGCAGTCCTCATGCTGACCTCGTGACTGCCCTGTGCCCTCCCTCTGCCTGGCTGTTATCTCCAAGCTCACACTCTGGCTGCTACCTCCTACTGACCCCTCAGCTCAGAGAACAGATGGCTTCTCAGGGAACTCTTGTGCCCCCCCCCACCCCGGGATCGGTGAGTTCTTCTCCTGGGGTCTTATGCCGGCCCCTGCCGTGGAATTTACCGCCCATCTTTGTGAACAGCTGCTTGCAGCTCGGGGCGGGCAGAGTACCGCTCACAGCACCAAACACAGTGCCCGGCCCAGAGTGGCTGGTCAGTACATGTTTGTTGAGTAAATGAGCAGAAAATACCTGCGTAGAATAAAACTGTGCACACAAGTGCATGGGGGAGGAGCAGAGGGAGAGAATCTCCAGCAGACTCCCCACTGAGTGTGGAGCCCAACCCGGGGCTCCATCTCACAACCCTGAGACCATGACCTGAGCCAAAACCAAGAGCAAGATGCTTAACTGAGCCATCCAGGCACCCTTAAAACTACATTTCTTGTACACACTGTTTCAATTCATGTGCTTTCCTAGTTTAACCTGACCTATTCCCTCTCCTTGCCTCCCCCCTTCCTTTCCTCCCTTTATTCTAGCCTCACCTATGCTTCCCCCCTCAAGTTTGAAATAACTTCTCATTTTCCATTCCCTGTCCTCTCTTCTCACCCTCCTCCTCTTTCTCCCCTCCTTCTCCACTCTGCCTTCCCTCACCCTTCAATTTTCTCCCTCATGCTTGGACTTTCACATGGGATCATCTCCGGTTTCTAGTGACTTCTGTGAGATTTCAGTGTGTTAATGCTGGGGCATTTCATCACCCTTGAAGAGCCCACTTTTTCGGTCTAATCATAACAAAGGAAATGAGTGTGAAGCCTGTCAGGTGTTGAAGAGAGTCCAAGTAGGTGGAGAGAGAGAAAAACCTCAAGGTCCTACAGGAAAGAGATGAGCTGAAAATCAGAGAGGGGAGAAAGGTATGCGACAAAGAACAAATGTCTTCGGTCTCCTACTTATTTTTCTTCTCAGGCTGCTAGATTCTTCTCTCTTCAACACGGTTTCCCCGTTGCCAGTGTCTCTTTGTGACATTCAGACCAGGCTGCTGCTGGCTGTCTGGGAGACCGTGTTAATAAGTCACTGAGGTTTGTGGGCCGTTTAACAATGTGCAGCTGAGATCAATCCATCTGCTTTTTCAGTCCTCCCAACTTTCCTTCCCCAAATATCTCTTGACTCAGGATTTTCCCCCATCTACAGACCTGTCTCTCTCTTTCTTCCAGCCTTGCTTCCTGGAAGACCTGTGTGTGCTCATTGTGGCTTCCGCGTGTCACCTCACGTTCGTTCATCAGCCACTGCTACTCGGCGTCTACTCACCATCCCACAGAAGCCACTTTGGCCAAATTCACTAGCAGCCTCCAAACTGGTCTATGCAACGGGAAGGGTGATTCCGTATCATACTTGACCTCCTGGCTGCCTTTGACCAAGGTAATCCCTCCAGCCTTCTTGAAATTCACCTCCTCCTTGATTCCCAGGGCTCTACTCTGTCCTGGTTTCCCTCCAACATCTCGACTTGTTCATTCTCTGTCTCCTTGGTTGGCTCCATTTCCTCTATCTGCCATTTAAGTGTTTTTTTTTTTTTTTGAACTCTGTTCTTGAGTCTCTTTTTTTCCCACTGTATATACTCTCACTGTGCATGATCTCCTATATGCAGATAACTTCCAGATCTCTCTCCAGTCCTGACCTATAGAATGCCCAGGGTGTGTGTGTGTGTGTGTGTGTGTGTGTGTGTGTGTATCTGTTTCCAGTAGTATTTTACTTGGATTTCCAACAGGCACCTTACACTCAATATGACCCAGTTGTTCTTTGCTCCCCATTCAATCTGCTTTTCTATGTTGGTTAATGAGACCTTATTCTTCTAGTCATCCAGGTCATGGCCCAGGAGTTGTCTTGGACTCTTTCTCCTCCCTCACCTCAAACAAATACTTTAACACGACATGCAAAATTCTTCATGGCCTGGCACTCAGTTACTCTGGAAACTCCTCTTCCTCCCATTCCCATCCTCATTCTATGCACTTGCCACACTGAAATATCTGCTGCTGTCTGAATTTGCCACTGCTCTGTACCTTTGCACCTACAGCTGCATCTGCCAGGAATGCCCTTTCCCTGCTTCTTCACTCAAGTTCTCCTCCTATGGGGCTTGACTCCAGCATCGTCATCTCTAGGCAGGCTACCTTTGCCCCTCCCTGGGTTCAGGTCCCTTCTGTGGACTCCCATGGCTTTCTGTACTCCTTTTTAGTATTGCATTGATCACAAAGTGGCATAATCTTCTGCATATTTGCTTGCCTCCCCATGTAGATTCTGAGTTCCCTGCAGGTGAGGACTTTATCTTATCCTGCTGCTGCTAGCCCCTAGTTTATGGTGCATAAAGAAGCCTCTACATGTTTGAAGAACTGAGTGAGTGGTGTGCACGTCATCCGACAATGCACAGGGGCCTGCACCTGTATGTAGAACCAGTCTTTCTGAGCCCCTGGACAGTGCTCTTTCCCCACGGTCCAGTTTCCAGCACCCATCCCTTGAGTGTTCCATTCTGCCTGCCTAGTATATTTAAAATAGAAAATTTGTTTGGAAAGGCTCAAACCTATCAGCAGGTCCTCTCAGAGGATCTTTTAGACTAGAACAAATTGACATGGTTATAATGCATATGGGTTAGTGGTCCTGTCAAGGCATGGCTGTTTAGAGCATGACTCTTAGCACCACTGTGCCCTCCCTCCATTCCCCCCTCCCACCATCTATGGGATGTGAGCCTATGCTGGTGTTAGCCTTAAAATCATAACCACAATCCTATCTTACCTGGTGAGAGAAAGAGACAGGGTCCTGAACCCCAGCTAAACTGAACTCTCTTTAATAATTTCAACATTCTGTGGTCATTCTTGCCCCAGGTCTTCACACATGTTCTTCCCTTTCACTTGGGACCTTGCCCCTACCCTCAGTGCTCTTAGTGCTGCTGTTATCAAACACCTTATTTTTTAGGTCTCAACTTGGAGCAGTCCATGTTCAAGGAAGCCCAAGTCCAAGTTAGGTGTCCCTCCTGGTGCTGTCACAGCCCAAGATGCCACACTATCCCGGAATTGCCTGCTAAAGTGACCTCCTGGCTGCCTTTGACCCAGGTAATCTCTCCAGCCTTCACGTGTTCCCTACTGGTCTGAAAGCTCCTGGACCAGTAGAGACTGTGTCTGTCTGTTTCACAGCTGTGACTGAGTGCCTGGTACATGGTGGACACTCAGTAGGTGTTTGTTGAATGAACAAGTAATTTTTTTGGTAGGAAGGAGTCTCTCCTATGATTCATTTTTTACTAAGAAGCACACCAGGACAAATTCTGGGAAACCTCAGAGTGTTTGTGTGTGGTCAGAGTGATAAGAGTTATGTATATGTGGTGTGCAAGCTTGTGGCTTCCACCTTTTTTTTTTTTTTTAATTTGTTTTTCTGTCCCTCATTCACCTCTCACTTATTACTAAATGACCTGCGCTTGGAATGTCTCATCTTGTTCATTTTCTTCCCTCCCCACAGTTCTGATAACCATGAAGCTTGGCAAATGTGGTTGGTGAATTGTTTTTCTCTTGGACATGTACACAATTTCAACTTCAAAGAATAGAATTGGGTCAATTGTATATTTATTTTCTTTGGTTTATGAAATACAGTCTTTCTAAATTTGTATTCATCTTTATGTCTTGGTCTTGATCTTATATTGAAAATGCCTGAGAAAATGCACAGAAGGGTTAGAAGGTCCATAATGTGTTTTGTTGTTTATAGAAAGAAAGTGGTAGAAAGCAAATCATTTTAAACTGGGAAATATTTGACTCCTTATGCCCTGGTGCCTAGAAATGAAAAGATGGAGATGGGAAAAATCAATTTTGCAAGAAACAATGGGTAAACTGCCTTCTGGTATTGCCATGATTAAGCAGTTGCCATTTCTAGAAAAGTGAATTTTGTGATTCTTCTGTGACCTCTATTATAAAAAAACCACTATAATATAACACTATGTGAAGCTCTTGAATGTATTGTGTTTACTTAAGACTTAATTCTCTGGAAAATGTTAATGGTTGTGAATATTCAATTACTTCAGTTTACAAAACTCGATTTTAATTTGCTAAGTGTCTGCTCACAGTTGAGTTGATGATCCTGGTTTTGTTGTGGGTTTTTTTTTTTTTTTAACCAAAGCCTTAGAATGTCTGGTTGCTATGGATACTGGGGTTTAAGAGGAACCACTGAGTCATCTTACTGTATTGTCCTTGAAGACAAAGCACCGCACACATCCACAGAAATGTGGAAATATCTCTATCTTCTCTATCTCTCTGGCATGGTGGTTTTTTTCAAAAGAAGTTTTCTGGACTTTCTACGGCAGGATGATTGGTCCCTTTGGGTAGAGTGAAGAGACACAAGTTACCACTGGTTATTCTGAGGGCTATGGCTGCCCCATTCCAGGAGGAAGGGGAAGTCAACTGAGGTTTCTCAAGCATTACTCTGTTCTAGGCCATGTGGCAAACTCTTGGTAGACCTCATGTCATTGCCTTATGTGCTAGTCAGGGGCAAAGATGTGTCAGTTTAATACTGTACACTACATAGTTTGTATTGATTAATACAAATGATTGCTGAATAAATGAGCAAATAACCCTGCACAGGTATTATAAGCCCATTTTACAGATGACCTCAGACAGCTTATACAAGTTTTTTGAGGTCTTATTGTCTTATCCTCTAACATAGGATGTATTAGTAATATTTAACTTTATATCACAGTATTTAAGTTATAGGATATCAAAGGAGAAGAGTGAATATCACCCCAGGATCTGAATCCTCTTCTGGGGAATGGATTAGCATATTTCTGGCCGTGTATGAAATAATTGTATCTTGTGGAAGTATGACTTTATTGTCTTTACTTGGAGATTAAGTATGGTTTAAGATCTGTACGGGTGCTAAGTTGACAAGAGTAGACTGTGATGGTCAGTTCCGTATGTCAGCTTGTCTAGGTTATTATCCCCTGTCATTCAGTAGCACTAATTTAGATGTTGTTATGAGGGTGTTTTATAGAACTTATTAAAGTCCATGATTAGTGATGGAATAAACAAGGATTTGAGTCTGGGTCTATCTAGCTTCAAAGTTTGTGTTCTCCTGTGTTACATTAAACAGGAAAAAAAAGGTCTGTTGAATTATTCCTTGGCCCTTAAATCTTATAATACAATCTGCATGCTTGCGAGGACTCTGGGCCAGGGATGTCACTCAGGTTATTACACAGCAACCCTGTGTATTTATACCATCACCCCATCTACCATCATGGAGAATGTGGGGTATAGAAAACCTCCACATTATGTTTAACTCTTTCCTGCACCATTTCCTAAAGTATGTTCCCTGAAGCTCCAGTTTCCAAAATGATAGATTCTTCCCATGAACAAAAAATTGGGGGATATATTCATGCTCTTACCACCTCCCGAGGACTCAGTGTATATGCATGATATATTACAGATTTCAAGGAATTCTCCAGTAAAGACATTTCTTGAACTCCTCATAACCCAGCATTTCCAAACATATTTGACCACAGCAGCCATTGTGTGTGTTATAACCATCAACATCATGGTATGAGTGTCTTGCTGATCACACTTAGGGAAATCTTGGGCAGCGATGTGGCACTAAGCATCAGTTTCACAGCAGCAACAGTGGGAAAGGTGCTCAGACCATATCAAGCTCCTGGGCCATGTGTATTTTTTAGATGATGTTTCACATTTATATTACATTTTTGCTAAAAGTCTTGTGTGGGCTAATTTCTCTTCAGAGGAGCCTCATTTTGCCCATAGGCTACATGTCAGATTCCAGTGAAAGACAATTCTTGCATCTTTTGTCAGAATAACCCTGAGAATCTCTAAATCCTTCTTTCATTTTTTATCTTGTGTACCATTTTGATTTCCTTTCATTTCTTTTTTGAATATTTTTAAAGTTCTTTTTTAAAAAGCTTATTTATTTTTTTCAAGTTACTTTCTAAGTGATTACCCTGGGGATTACAATTAACATCCCAAAGTTCTAATAATGTAGTTTGAATTGATACCAACTTAACTTGAATAGCATACAAAAAGTCTGCTCCTGTCCAGCTCCACACACCTCTGTGTTGTTTTTGTCACAAATGACATCTTTACACATTGGTGCCTAACAGAAATGTATAATTATTGTTTTATGCATTCATCTTTTATTTTTTATTTCATCTTATATATTTTTTAAAGATTTTATTTGAGAGAGAGCGAGAGTGAATGAGCACGAGCAGGGGTGGGGAGGGGCAGAGGGAGAAGCAGACTCTCCACTGAGCACGGAGCCTGACATGGGCTCGATCCCAGGACCCTGAAACATGACCTGAGCCAAAGGCAGCTGCTTAACCAACTGAGCCACCCAGGCATCCCTATGCATTCTTATTTTAAGTGATATAGGAAAAGAAAGGAATTACAAAGCAAAAAATACAATAATACTGGTTTTCATATTTGCCTATGTAGTTACCTCTACTGATGTTATTTCTTTATATGGTTTCGAGTTACTGTCTGGTGTTCTTTCATTTCATCCTAAAAGACTCCCTTAAAATACCTTGTAAAGCAGGCCAACTAGCAATAAAATCCCTCAGCTCTTGTTTATCTGTGAATGTCTTCATTTCTCTTTCATTTTGGAGGGTACTTTTTCCAGATATAGCCTTGTTGGTTGGGTTTTTTTTTTTTCTTTTCTTTTCGTCAGTACTTTAACTATGTCATCCCATTGTCCTCTAGCCTCCATTGTTTTTGATAAGAAATCAGCTGATACTATATTGAGGATCCCTTGTACATGACTAGTTGCTTTTCTGTAGCTGCTTTCAAGACTGTCTTTGTCTTTTGACAATTTGATTACAATGAGTCTCAGTGTGGATGCCTTTGAATTTATCTTACTGGAGTTCATTGAACTTTTTGGAGGTGTAGATTCATGTCTTTCATCAAATTAGGGACTTTCGGGACATTATTTCTTCAAATATTTTTTCTGCCTCTTTCTCTCTTTCCTCTCCTTTCTGAGATTCCCATAACGTCTATGTTGGTACATCTGCTAATGTCCCACATGTCCCTTCAGCTCTGTTAATTTTTTTCTTCTCTTCAGACTGGATAATTTTAATGGAGCTATCTCCAAGTTACTGATTCTTTGCTTGTCAGATCTTCCTGAACGCCTCTAGTGAGTTTTTCATTTTAGCTGTTGTACTTTTCTGCTCCAGAATTTTCATTTGTTCCTTTTATTATTGATTGGTAGTCTCTATTTGTTGAGATATCATTCCTCTGGTTTCCTTTAGTTCTTTGAGCATGTTTAGGACAGTTGTTTAAAGTCTGTCTGGTAAGACTAATGTCTGGGTTTCCTCAAGGACAGTTTCTGTCAATTTATTTTCTTTTTCCTGTGAATAGGCCATGGTTTCCTGTTTCTTGGCATGCTCCTAATTTTTTGTTGAAAATTAGGCATTTTAAATATTTTTAGAAATCATATTCTCCCCCCTTTCCCTGATTTGCTGTTGTTGCTTATTGTGAGCTGCAATCATCCACTTAGTGAATTTTCCAAATGATTTTGCACAGTGCATTTCTTGTTATGTGTGCTCATGCCTTCCATTATCTGGCAGTGACCTGAGAGATATTTCCTTAAATGCCCTGGAGCCAAAAAGAAAACAAAACAGAAAATACTTTGTGGTATTTGCAGCCTTGCAGATTGTTTCTCAACTAGAGCCCTCAATGCTTAGCCAGACCATCTACAACTGTCTTAACCTTTACCTCCTTTTACATGGAGCCCAAAGATCAACCAGAGGTATAAGCATAGGATCACCTCAGGCTTTTTCTGAGTATGTATTCAGACTTGAGCATGCACATGGCCCTCCAGGCTCCCTGGCATACCTGGGAGCCCTTCCAAGCCTTTATTCCTTCAGGTATCTTCCCCTTCAGATTCCTCTTTCCCAAGCTTTTTGGTCTGTCAGTTGCCTTGTTCCATTCTCCAACCCTTTCCCAGGTGACTGTCAGTAGTATAATGCTTTTAAATCCTTTGACAAATGCTGACCAGAAGACCATTCCATCCCTGAGAAAATTCCAAGAGGATCAAAACAAAGGCAGCCTCTGAGCCAATCACTTAGGGAACCACCAGACATTTCTTTGATAACAAAGTTTGAATGTGCCCATCTGGCATTATTAGCAAGCTGCACTACCAAGAATGTGAGTCATCATCACCATGGCCACTGGCCAAGTTAGGGAATGGGGGATGGTAGATGGGTAAGAAAAATGCCACCTGCTCTTACTAAGATTTAGCAGTTGCTGCTTCATTAAGCATTCCCCTGGTGGTTGCAAGTCTTTTTTTTTTTTTTTTAAAGATTTTATTTATTTATTTGACAGAGATAGAGACAGCCAGAGAGAGAGGGAACACAAGCAGGGGAAGTGGGAGAGGAAGAAGCAGGCTCATAGCAGAGGAGCCTGATGTGGGGCTCGATCCCACAATGCCAGGATCACGCCCTGAGCCGAAGGCAGACGCTTAACCGCTGTGCCACCCAGGCGCCCCGCAAGTCTTTTTTTATTACATTCCTGATTCTGAAGGTTTTTTCCAGCTTAATGTTTTCTTCAGTGGAGGGATAGATACTTGGAGCTCCCTACTCCACTATTTTTGCTGACACCTGCCCTCCAATATCTAACACATATAGAAGCAGAGATGCTCCAGTTGGAGCAGGGACAGGAGGCCTGGAGTTCCAATCTTGCAGGTAGCTATTCCACATTATCCCTCCTCATATTACCTGAGGTCTTTGTGGCACACAACTTAAAACCACCAGTACAGAGATTAGAGCATGAACTTTTGGGATACACAGCCCTGCCTGCCTGCTTGCTTGCTTTTTCATTTTAGTTATGCATTTATTTTTTCCTTGCTGAATAAATATTTATTGAAGACCATGTGCTAGGCACATGGCCCCAAGGTTTATTAGCTGTGTGACTTTGACGTATTCTCAACAAAATCTGTTTCTTCCCTGCTGGTGGAGGACTAAACACAGCCTGGCTTCAAGAGTGGCTGTTAATGACTGGGTTTAGTACTGAACAGGTTTCCCATAGTTTCCACTAGCACACTATAACATGTTTAAAATCATATCATTCAAGTCAGCAGAGAAGACTGTATACACTTTAAATTTTCTCTAAGGCCAAACACTTCATCCATTATACAGATGGTGTAATGGCAAAGAATGGAGGCTTTGGAGCTAGACTGCCTGCATCCAAATCCCAGTTCTCCCTCATATCTGTAGTGTAACATTGCATAAATTGCTTAATTTCTTTATGCCTCAGCTTTCTTATCTGAAAAACAAGCATGTTAATAGTACCTAGCTCATCATACTCTTATGATGTATAAATAAGATAATTTAAAACACTTAGAACACTGCTTGTCAAACAAAAAGCTCTCAATAAGTGTTGCCTATTATTATCATTTTCATCATTTTTGTTTAAATGGTGCTTAGATAATATTTCCAGAGCTCTGGGGAGTGGATGAGGAAAGCTTGGGTAAATTATAAGAAATAAAACCTTTGCAGGGTATGGGTAGGAGAGAGGAAAAGAGAAAAGAGCATCTAGAAGGTGAACCCTTCATGGATTCATTTAGCTCTTACTATAAAGCAGGGGGATTGTGTTCATATCCTTGGGTCTTTCCCTGCCTTCTCTCTAGGGCTACAGCAGGTACGCAATCATGATTGTGGAATGAGCAAATAAATGAATGGACGAGAAGTGAATGACTGTATAAGTGAATCATTGATAATGGAATGAACCACAGTCATGTTCCTTTTCACAGCCTTTGACACTCAGTTTATCATACTTCACCCAGACACATAAGTCTACTTATTTTAGTCTCTTTCAAATGAAGAATATGGGTAGTCACCATACGCTGCCCCCTCCTTCCTCCCACACCCACCAAAAGGAGGATTCTTAGGCTGTGGCTATGCTTTCTGGGCTTTGTGATTCTGTCCCAAATCCTCTGTGCTTCATAGGTCTGCCCCTTACTTCCCTTCTCCAGGAAGGAACAGCAGGAACCCACCGGCTGTCGTAGAGAAAGTTGATGTTATCAGCAGGTCCTGACATTGTCCTGACAAGAAACAAAGATGGCACCATGTGGCCCTGCTTTCCAGAAAGATTAGAGGACAGTCACAGGAACACTGGGGCATTCAGGAGTAGCAGGACTGAGTTTTCTTGCAAGAACTCTTGTATTCAAATTTCATGATAGAATGTCCATATGAGGTCATAGAGTGTTAGCCTATATGCTGGGTATTTCTGTTCCATGTTGATCCTAAGGTAGGCACTGGTTTTCTGACATGGCATTGACATAAAGTACCATGGGATGAGATGGTCCAGGGTATAATTTCAGAAATCTTTCAGGGGTGACCTGGTATAGGAGCTTTCCTTCAGTTTCCTAATGCACTGGAAGGGGAAGGAGGCTGGGCTCGCAATTTGTTCAGACCAAGTAGGTAGCAACAGTTCAGTTGAGCATAGGACATAGTGAATTGATTCCCTTCCCTCTCTCCATGTGCCACAGGCCCCTCTAACCCTCCTAGGCTCCAAAGGGGGTCACACTCCTGTTCTGTAATCTCTGCATCAGGAACAAGGTAAAGAGAAATGGATCTGCCCCATCTCCATTTTAGGATGTGTTTTGTTTCACTTCCTCTTAATATTTACCAGATTTAAGGTTCTGGCTCTCAGGCAGTTTTCAGCCTATTGGCAATTTCCATCCTTATTCTTATCTCTCTCTCCACAATATTCTTCCTGATGTGTCCTTGGTACTTAGAGGGTCTCTTCCTGCAAGAGTTGAGATGAGGTGGCCAGCACTTGGGACTAATGCTAACACCACTTCAGTGACTCTTTGCAGTTGTGTTGTCAAACTTGTTCTAAAGCTCTCTCCAGTAGCTTCTTCTCCTGTGGCAAAAAGGAGTGCAAAATGGTGATGATGGTGGTGAGGTATGGGAAGGGAAAGAAAAATATAATTGTAGCACAAGTAAAGCACTTAATGCAATTTTGTAATTTCTATAAATGCAATTATAGAAAATATAGGTGATTGAAATCCACACACATAGCTTCTTTAGTAATACCACCCTTCTCTAGAAAACTTTTACTCAGACTGCATAAAAAGGTTCATAGCAGGAACCTTATCCCACAGAGTGCATGTAGTGAGGGACCTCACGGCTCAGGAGGCAGTATTTGGGATATTTGGGATTGGAAATTATAGGCTTGGGTTTCAGCCATGGCTTTGCCATCAACTCTGGGTGACCTTAGGTAAATTACGTTTCTGGGTCTCAGATTGCTCATCTGTAAACTACAGATAATAGTACCCATCTGGCAAGGTATGCAAATTAAGTGAGAGAATGTGTATAAAGTGCCTAGCACAAGGCCTGGCACTGGGAACAGCCACTCCATGGGTCCTAACCCCTTTGTTAATGAAGCATAATTGAGGTTTGCCTTGAGGACCTCATTGGTGATGAAAATGAGAATGTGCTTTGAAACGGGCCCTCCTAAGTGTTCGTAGGGTCCAGCACAGAAGGTCTGTTAATGAACAGCCCATGTTTGGCAAACGATTGAATTCAGTAATGAGTTGACGGAATGTGGGGAAGCTCTTGTTGGGTACAAGCAGTCTGAGCTTTGTGAAGAGTTCCCTGCTAGCTCTTTGGATGGCCTGCTTCATTTGCATTTATATTCAGGGGGTCTCAAAATCCAAAAAGGAGGTTGTGGATTTGGCACAATTTACTGGGCTGTCCTTCACCAAGTTAAAACCGTTCTCGTGGTTTCTGACTTGGGGGGTGGGGGGAAGGGCAGATTCAGGGGTCTGCAGGAGCTTGGACCTGGGGTTCCAGCAGGGGGAACATGAGGGCAAAAGGCATGGAAATTAAGTTTCTGAGACCCGGGAACCCCTTGGAGTCAGGGAGAAGGCTTATTGCTTGTACCTGGCCTGTACTTGATGCAAAGTTGGTACTTAGTGTTTATGCCTGAAGGAATGAAAGAGAGCAAGTCCTAAGCTGGTGGAGCTGCGGGTCACTCAGAAATCCATACAGCTGAGCTCTGCTTTCAATTTTTTCATTTATTAAGTACTATATGTAATTACATATAAGGCATGACCAACCAACTTTGACAATTTATATTTTATTGATAATAATAGCTGTAATTTATTAAACACTACTTATGAGTCTGGCCCTGTGCCAAGCACTTTACAAATACTATTAAATTTAATACTATAGCCCTGTGTCAAATCAAACTTCACTGGTTACCTACCTTTAGCCATATCTCCCTCTTACTTGGTAAAATGGTTCTCAGACTCAATTCTTATGGGGGGTGGGGTCATTACCACACCACCACCAATTCTCTGGGGACACCAACTGGGTGTCCAACACATCAACTCAGTTCTATCACTATCTACCTGGAGATAATATTGGACCTCACAGGTTGAGGGTTCAGTCCCATAAGACTGCCCCTCACCATACCCCCACCCCCTCTTCAGATGTCAGTCGCGTGGCCAACTTACCTGTGCTTCTGACCAGCTGGCTATAAATCAGAGATTCCCAAGACCCCCTTCTTTGGTTCGATTAATTTGCCAGATTGGCCCACAGAACGCAGAGAAACGTTTTATTCCCTAAATTACCACATTATTGTAAAAGGATACAATTCGGGATGAGCCAGCTGGAAGAGATGCGTAGGGCAAGGTGCCGGGGAAGAATGCGGAGCTTCCATGCCTTCCCCAGGTGTGTGGCTCTCCCACATCTCCACATGTTACATCAACCCTGCAAGTCTGAACCCTGTACTCTTGGGTTTTTATGGGGGCTTCATTACATAGGCGTGGTTGAGTAAATTGTTGACCATTGGTAACTGATTCAGCTTCCAGCCCCTCTCGCCTCTCCTGGTGGGGGAGGAATGAAAGTTGTCCCCCTTTAATGGAAAGGTGGGCTCCATTGGCAACCAGCCCCCATCCCTAGGTGTTTTCCAAAAGTCGCCTCAATAACATAACAAAGAGCGATAAACTCAACACAGGAAATTCCAAGGGTTTTGAGTTGTGTGCCAGAAATGGGGACAAAGGCCAGATATACATTTTTCATATTTCTTATAATAAATTACATTAGGTAACTTATCAGCATCACATTAGGTAACTAAACACTGACTTTTTTTTTTTCCCCTGAACTGCAATGTGCCCAGCCTCAAGATATGAATTCTGTTTGGTCTAAACTAATAATAACAACAACAACACCCCTATTCCCCAATTTCCCAGCTCCTTTGCTGTAAGAGTGCCATATGTCTGAGTTCTGGCTACTGGCATCTAAAGAAAAGTCCAGTACAAGGAAAGATATAGGTACCTGGTATCTGGAGCCACAGCAGCCATTTTATGAGCATGAGGCAATAAGGTTGACATAAAGGCCAAAAGAATCAGGGAGCTTTTAAGTGAGAGAAAATATATTCCTTTTTGTTTAAGCCATTGAGTCTGATTTCTTTACTTGAAGCCAGTCAAATGATAAAAAATGTGTCCTGTGGATACTATCATTTTCATTTCTGGATGAGAATATAGATTAAAGTAACTAGCTCAAAGTCACACAGCTGGTAAATTGTGCAAAATTCAAATCTAATTCTATCCAAATTTAATGCCTGTCTTCTTAACCACTATGTTATGTTGAAATTATCATTGTGGTTAATAAAAAGTATGTTTCTCAGTTGCTGGGAACTCTAAAAAAAGAAAAATAGAATAACACAAGAGCAGAGAAGAAAAGGGGGAAAGGCAGGCTCCTCAGAGCCGTTGCTATATCTGGGGCCCAGGTCTTTCTGAATCTGGGATGCTGATCTCCAGTTAGAGGCAAGAACTGTTCTGCAGACATATTTTCTCTCACATCTGGGAAGTTCTCCCAGCTGCTGAAGGAGATAGGTGCCCACATGGGGTGAGGCCAGAGAGGGAAAAGCTGGGATTGAGGTTTTAGTGTACTGGCTCTGCTGGGTTGGTGAGGGAGCCTGGAATAACCCTGGAGAGCTGCTAGTCCAGGGCCTGGATTGAGACCCAGCCTTAATGCTGACCTAGCGGGCACAAAGTCAGGGGGCGTGGCAACTCAAGGCAGATGTGACAGGAGCCAGAGATGGCACTTGCTTGTAGCATGCTTATCATGTAAATAGAAAGAAGAATCTGCCTGAAAATCATATCCTAGAATGTGCGGGTGGTGACAAGGGGGTATGGGCCTGCCTGAGGGGTATGGGAGGCAGCCGGATCCTGCAGTCCCAGGGTTTTCTACCTTGCCCTCAAGGATACTTTCAATACCAACTATGTCTAGGCACAGGAGAACAAAGATGAGTTCATTTCTGTACAATGTGCCAGACTCTGAATTAGGTGCTTTATGCATAATATTTCATTTAATCCCCACTGTAACACAATGAGGTAATTAAGATTATTGAGTTGTTAATTTTTAAAAATTAAAGCTCAAACGAGTCAAGAAAATTCTCAGGCTGCACAGCTAGAAAATGGTGAAATTAGAACTCAAGTCTGAGTCAATCTGCTCCCAAAGCCCACGGCTCGCTGCACCGACTCTCAGGAAGCTCAGCATGGAGGGAAACAGACACATGGCTTCCTACACAGCAGAGGGAAGGCGGGAACGGCTCGTGGTTCTTTGTGTTTGAGCTCTGCAGAGGAGAGGATTGATGACAGGTCTGGAATTAACAGTGCTTGGCAGCTGCCACCACCCAGGATGGCAAGGTTAAGAAGGGGAGTTCTGGAAACGTCGGCCAGTAGAGGCAGCTCCTTTTTCTGAAATCACTACAGCTCTGATTGGGATGGTCAGGCACAGACACGTCTTCCCTCTGCGTTTCTTCCGTCTCCAGGAGCTGTGACCCAGACCTATGTCTCAGCACAGACTGGAGGTGGAGGTGGAAATGACTGCGTGAGTACATCCGCTCTGAGGATGGAAGCAGGGTTGCCAGCAAGTAGGCCACAGAGCAGACATGCAGCTGAGCTCAGCCGAGGTCAGGGGCAGTCCTTGAGTGGGTTTCATGCTTCGTTGATAGGATTTTTTATGGCTCTGAGTTATTAAAGAGGCTCTCCATTCTATGTCACCGAGTCCCTGGGTTGGGCTTGGTTCCTGTACCAGGCAGCCGGAAGCCCCTCCAGATACACCAAACATCTTCTCAGGCAGGCCTGTGATGCTCACCCTTTCCTGAGCAACGCCTGCTGTGATCACCACAGTGCATCTCTCTCACCACAGGGCTTTGGCTGTGTTGCCCTTCCTTGTCCTTCACCACACCCCTGCCTTGCAGTCCCTCCTGCCATTCCCTTTGGAGCCACTCTGTTTACTTCTCTAAACTCCACACCAGCTCTCTCACTGCCCGCACGCCCTTTCCCTGCTTTTGGAGCAGATCCATTCTGCTCTGTCCCTCACTGGTCACCTCAAATCGAATGCCCCCAGAGTCTATCCCAGACCAGAGCTGGCCTGTCTCAGTGTCTTGTTCTCTCTCACATCACCCCATACTGAAATGGACCCCCTTCTGACAACCATCCTTCCCCATGACCCTTCCTGCTCCCAAAGTTCTAAAGCTGTGGAGGACCTGGCTGCAGGTAGTTTGGGGGAGAATGACGAGAGGGATTAGAAGGAGTCAGATGAAATGGACCTCTGGACACACCTGTTTCGGGGTCATTGTTGCCCATGATGGTTAGATTCCAACATGCTATTAGATATGTGCTGTAAGAGGGGTTGAACTACCCAAACACGTGTTTTTGTATATAGACAAGTATGTACTTTCTTAAACAGCTTTTCACAGTGTTTTTTAAAATATATATATATGTACTGCTTAAAAAAATTAAAAGTCAGCATATACCAGTAAATAAAGCAGAAAGGACAGCACAGTATATTTCTAGAGGGTTATTTTATATCATACCACTATTAAAATGTCCAGATGTACAATTATAGGACCAAAATCTTCTCAATGTATATTGAGGCAAATGGCTCCAAGCTGCACCATTTCACATTCTTTGCACAAAATTAGGGATCAGAAAGCCCTGACATCAGGTCTTTTATGCAGCATTTAGGCTTAGTGCAAGCCAACCTGATTGTGCTGGTTAAAAATAGCATTATTATAGTTTTAAAAATACATATATTAAAACAAACCTTCTACTTAGAAGAGTTCAAAATAGTGCAAAGTGAGTCAAATAAAAAACTAGTGTCTTAAATTCTGCTGCCTCATCAACCAGTCTTACTTCTTTGAGGCAAGTGCTTTTAACCATTTCTAACTTTATTTTTTGTTTTGGTTATTACCATAATTGTAGACACATCTTCCGCTATTTCCCTGCTGTCAAAGAGGATGAATTTCGGTCACTTGCACACTCCCCCACATTAGCCTGTGAGCCCCAAGAGGGCTGTTAGCATTGTAGACATGTTTAGCATTGTCTCTCAAGACCCAGAGCAATGAGTGGCATGTGGAGGGCATGTGATAAGTAATTGTAGACTGAGCTAAACAATATACTCCAATCTGTATGTCTGGTTCAATGGACTTGACATGGTCACTGGAGGGGAATGGGCACATCAGAGCCAATGCACCGTTGACTGTTTCTTTTGTCAATTATAGAATATCATTTTTACCAGGTTATACCATTTGAGTTCTTTTCTATACCTATAATTATATCTCATGTTCTGTCTACAGATTGACTCTAAAAAATAAGATACCACCACCAATATTATAGTTATGTATTTTTCACTTATTGCAGACCCAAGTACTAATTAAATCATATGTTGCTAGTCCTGTGCAGTTCAAAGAATATACAAGCCTGTGGAGCAAATGAATTCTCTTACGTTCCACCATTGCTCAAAACATGCCATTTTAAAGTTTGCTTCATCTTTCCACTGGGATTTTTCTCACATTTATTTGTTTTTCCTGGAGTTTCTGATTCTTTTTTCTTTCTTATTGAGAGATATAAGTGCCTTTTTGAAATTAAGTTGCAAGATATTTCCAGGTTTTTAAAGCTATCTGTTGAGCAAAATCCATTTTTTTCTTGGAGATAGTCATCTTGGAGTACTTTGACTTCAAATTCTAGTTTGGGCTAATTGTTTTAGAAACTCCTTGTATAGTAGTCATCTAATATTCCTTTTCATTGTATCTGTGGAGTAATTCTTTCTGTTGTTGTGGTTGTAGACATGCCTCCAATCCATATTGTTGTGGAGATATATATATATAAAGATTTTAGTTATTTATTCGAGATAGCATGAGCGGAAGGGAGAGGGAAAGGGAGAAGCAGACTCGGCTAAGCAGGGAGTCCGATGTGGGGCTTGATCCCAGGACCCTGGGATCATGACCTGAGCCAAAGGCAGATGCTTAACTAACTGAGCCTCCCAGGCGCCCCCCATATTGTTCTTAAATGAAACTAAAAAAGTTTCATTCCTCAATTTCCAAATAAATTCCCAAGTCATCATTTTTTTCAGAAAGACTGTGGGACGTAAACTGATTGACCCCTTGGGGTTCTGAACTGAATTCAGTCCCCATGGTGACTGACTGCAGCAGGAACTGGCTTCAAGGGGCCTCATGTGTGGGTCGGCTGGCGGGCAGGGACTCCTGGGAGACTCATGGTGAGAGACCGACCTTGGATTCACCCTGTCTCACGGTAAGTGCTCTGGAACATGCTGGAGTTGTCATCAGTTGTTCCTGGTGGGCTGGCAGAACGAGGAAGAGGGTCCGACACAAAAACACACCAAACAGAGCTCCCTGAACGGGGTGCTCTGCTCAGGTGGGTGCAGCAGCAGCTGTGTACCTGCAGGGAAACGTGGAAGCCAGAGGGTTTGCGCTCTGGGTGTGCGGCTGCCCATGGGCCCTGTGGCTGTCATCATCCCTTCTGTCTGCATGGAGGGACGCCAATGCTCTGCTTGTGTCCGTTGCCTCGTTCCAGTCATCCCTTGGGACAGCCATGCCAGTGTGCATCGTGTCATAAGGTCCATTTCTCAGTACTTTCCAGGTAGCGCTAGATTATACTCCAGCTTCCAATATTCATAGTGCAGTGCCTGCAGTCAATCTAGTATTTGTCCCTTTGTAGTTGACCTACTTTATGTGTGCTTTATTTTTTTTTTAATGGCGGCTCTGAAAGTATTTATTCTTAGTAAAATTTTATACTGATGTATTTGCATATGTACCTTTTTTCATTCTTCTACTCAGCTTTTGGGGGACACATTTCATTCTGAAGATGTGAATGTGGGGGGACTCTGGGAAGTATATATGTTTTAACTCCTCAATTATGTCCTCTTTCATGTAATGGATTCAGTTTTTCTGGGATGGATGTTGGCTGCCTGGCTTGGTTCTTCGTGTCTTTTCTCTCATGTTTTGTATCCTTTTTCTTTTGTTCCATGCTCTTGACAATTTCCTTAATTTTATTATCCAGCCCTACTATTAAATTTTTATTACATAAATCACATCTTTAATTTCCGATCATTTTCTCAATGTCCTATATATTAGCAGCTGATTCATGTTCCATTGATGTAATAGCTTCTCAAATATCTGAGCATTTTAATAAAGATTGTTTTAAATTTTCCTTCTTTTCCCTAATATTCTGTTTCCTTTACAGTCAGATTTTCTTTTCTTTTTTAGAATTTTTTTTTGAACAAGTTTCTTGTTTTGTTTTCTCATCTTGGTCCTTGTCGCTAAACCTATTGATTTTCCTCAAAAAGATTGTGATCCTGGATTTCCTTTTGTATTTATGAAAGACTAGGTCAGTTAATAGAGATGCTGGCAGAGGTTCTGCCATTTCTCCAACATACGTGTTCCCAAGTGAGAAGGGCTGGCTGTGAGCTGTGGCTTGTGCAGAGTACGTTCAATGAATCACTGTGCGTGGGAAGCAGACAAGCAAGGTCACTGCTCACCCCCATCTCCATCCTTACACATAAATAGATTAACTCTGAGGTGGGCAGCAAGCTCCCACACTGAGAGCCCTGGTCCCTCTAAGCAGACTCTTCCTGGTAGAGCAGGTCTCAGGCTTTGCACGGGGGGCAAAAACTGTGAACTACTAATTGCTCTGTGTGCTGAGGGCCTGGTGGTAGAAACAGAGAAAGGTATTTGAGTAACTGACTCTGCCGTTCAGTGGGTTCATTGCAGGACATGCCCCTTCTGGTCAGCTATATCCTGCCAAGGAGAAGGCAGTAGGGTATGGACTTTGGGGATTCCTGTGTACACACACACACACACACACACACACACACACACGCACACACACGTAAAGAGAGAGAGAGAGAGAGAGAGGAGGTAGAGATATGGGGTGATATAGGAAGAATGAATGATTTACTGGTATTTGATTATGTGTCTGTCTCTTGATTAAACCGTAAGCAATTGAAAGGCAGAGATGTCTTTCTCGCTTGGCAGAACACCGAAGAGAGAGGTTGGGCTGCAGATCCGGATCTAGGTGTCGCCTGCAGAGATGGAATAGCTGGGACTGAAGAGACGGATGAGGCCCTGGAGAAAGCGTCCCAGAGAAGAGGACAAGAACAGGGCCCCGGCCTGTTTAGTCAATTGATCTTTACTAAGCACATTATTCTAGGGCCGAAAATACAGTCTGGAGCAGACAGCCCAGCTCTGCCATTTTCCAGCAGTGAGGCCCAGGACGAGCATCTTGAACTCTCTGTGCCTCAGTTTCCTTATCTCTAAAATGGCTATAATATTAACACTGAGAATTTTTAAAAGTTAACAGATGTAAAGGATTGAGAACACACCTGACACACTCCGAGGGCAATGCGTGTCAGTGGTTGCTACAGTTGAAGGCTCAGCCGTGCCCGTGGTAGTAGCTGTTGTCATAGGCGCTGGGCACGGAGTAGAAGCTGTAAATGCAATAACGAGTTACATGCGTCCTTACCCTCAATGAGGAATCTAGTGGTGGAGACGGCGCGCAAGCAGCCTAGTACAATCGCCTGATCCCTGCTACCGCGGAGACAAGGGCAGGACACCTCTGGGCCTGCAGAGGAGAGGTGCCATCCCACTTACAGGGTGTCGGGAACTCCTTCCTTCCCCTCCCTCTGTGCTTTTGCCTTGCCCACCCCCACGAGCCTTGCCGGTTGCAATCCCTGTGGCCTAGAGAGGCTGGACATCCACGCTTCCTCCCAGCCCCCAGGCTGCAAGATTCGTTTGCCAGGGCTGGGTAACCCCAGGCTTTGCCTTCTGGACTCGAAAGCTACCTTTCAGGTACCCACCTTGGAGCTCAGTCTTGCTCAGAATGTAGCCAGTCCCTTCCTGGCCCTGGTTTCATTTTCTTTTGTCCAAACTGCCTTTTGTAGTTTCCATAGACATGAAGGCTTCTGGCTGGGCCCATCCTTGTGGAAACTTCAAGGAGATTAACAGGTACCATTGCCATATATTATTTCTCTCTCACTTTCTGAACTGAATAAAACCTCATATCCCAGCTCTTGATCTTGCTGGTGCAAAGGGAGGCAAATTCATCAGTTCGCTGATATATAAGATACACGTTCGTGTGTGTATATATGTATACACACACACGCACACACACAAGACACATGTTTGATTAATAGGCACTGCGTCGTGGTTGTGTCGACAACCTACTTGCTGGCTTGGAGTAAAAAACATACATGAAAATGTATGGAGACTCATGACAGTTGATACTGTTCCGCTGGTAGTTGATGGGAACCTGAGGGAGAGGACAGTGTGCAATGGTTGTTTCAACAGCAGTAGACAGTCATGCTGATTCTGAGTGGCCCCGATCTTCCTCTTCCCAGGGCTGAGTCTGTGTGCCCCAAAATAACAAATTCCCCGAGCAGAGAGGAGTCAGTGGCCAGTCTTAGAGGCTGTGACCTCAGCCTGGGCAGCTGTCCCAGCGGGCTAGAACAAGAAAATTATCGTGTCTGTGCCTTTTCCTTCCCCCTTATTTTTCCAAAGCAGGTGTATTGAGGTATAATTTACATACAGTAAAATTCATCATGTTTATGTACAAATCTGTGAATTTTGACACAGTCATGCAGCCATCACTATAAACAAGATCTGGAACAGTTCTGTCATACCACCCCCAAATTCTCTCGTGCTACTTTTGTGTTCCACCTTTCCTCCCACCCCTTGCCTCTGGTCCGTCTTCTGCCCCTATGGTTTTGCCCTTTCGAGAGAAAAGCTATACACAATTATTCATTTTTAATATCATGTGCACAAGTGTGTCACACACAAAATAGTGAATACCCCCAGACATCGTGTGATTTCACAACCTACGTGCCATCTTAATAGGGGATGTGGGGGGTGTAGCAACTTAGGGGAGAGTAAATGAGTTTTAGAAAAGATGCATGGGCCCTTAGGAAAATAGCTGGGAGAGATGATAGTTTTGTAAAAAAGTTTGCCTGGGTGAGGTGTCCACTTCTAGTCTTCTTGCCTGTGATAGGAGTCCATCTTCTCTGGTTGATGGAACCCAAGGAAGGGGGTTTAGGACAATTGAGTTCCTTTTGCAGGCTCTGTCTTCAGGCAGACAAGGGTGTACAGACAAAGTCTCTGTCTGCATTTGCTGTTTCTCAAGTGCCTTCAGCTCAAAGTAATCACTACACCCGGTGGCAGATCGTGGGGGGGGGGGGGGGGGGGGNGAGTGTCCTCGGTGCACTGACGCTCCCCCGGCTCAGAAAGTGGACCTGACTCCCGACTGTGTGCTTCCGGAGTCCACATTCCCTCCACCTGTCCACCGCCCCCCCCCGCCCCGACAAAGGCAGTCCTGGCCAAGGAGGCTCTCTCTCTCCTTACCGGCTAGGAGAGGGGAAGATAGGAGGACGAGCTACACGGTGAAGACCATCCATCTGAGGGAGGAGACTGCCCCTTCTCCCACCTCTCTCTCCCCCTCCACAAACCCTTCTGGGTATCAGTCTGAATTCCATGGGCACTTCAGAGCTCGGAATGTTCCTGTAACACAATGTGAAGAGTCTCTCTCCCTGTGCCTCAGACAAGGCCTTCGTGAATGTGTCTGCATGTCCTACTTAATTTTACATGGTGAAACTGCTCTTCTGGAAGAAGGCTTTCCAGAAAAAGAGTTGGGGCAGGCAACCGGGTGCATCATGGTGGGCAGAGCAAATCCCCTGAGCTAGGAAAACAACAGAGGCATGTGTTCCCAGGTACTGTGCCTCACTTTCTTTTTTGCAAGTGGTTTTTTCTTTTTTTTTTTTTTTAATTTTTTTAAAGATTTTATTTATTTGACAGAGAGACACACAGCGAGAGAGGGAACACAAGCAGGGGGAGTGGGAGAGGGAGAAGCAGGCTTCCACTGAGCAGGGAGTCCAATGTGGGGCTCGATCCCAGGACTCTGGGATCATGACCTGAGCTGAAGGCAGACACTTAATGACTGAGCCACCCAGGTGCCCCACAAGTGGTTTGTTTTTTTAAAACCAAACTTTTTTTTTTTTAAGATTTTATTTATTTATTTGACAGAAAGAGAGAGACAGCCAGCAAGAGAGGGAACACAAGCAGGGGGAGTGGGAGAGGAAGAAGCAGGCTCCCAGCAGAGGAGCCTGACATGGGGCTTGATCCCAGGACTCTGGGATCACGCCCTGAGCTGAAGGCAGATGCTTAACGACTGAGCCACCCAGGCGCCCCTAAAACCAAATTTGATATGTAACAGATTCCATCTGTGTATTCATCATGTATTGCTGTATAAGAACTCACCCCAAACTTAGCAGCTTGAAATGATCAATATTCATGACCTCACTGTTACTTTGGCGGAGGCATCCAGGTACAGCGTAGATGGGTGGTTCTGACTCAGGGCCTTTTACAAGGCTGCAATTAAGGTAACAGCAAGGCTGACCAGGGAAGGGTCCACTTTCAAGTTCATTGGCTGTGGCCAGGCCCCAGGTCCTTCCTGGCTGTGGGCAGAAGCCTCAGTTCCTTGTCATATTATCCTCTCCATACGGTAAGTTCACAGCACAGCAGTCAGCCTCTTCCAGAGTAAGAGCAAGAGAAAAGCAGAGTCTCCAGAAAGCCACGATCTTCTCAACCTAACCTCCGTAGTGATGAACCATCGCTTGTGCTGTATTGATTTGTTGGAAGTCAGTCATTAGGTTTGACCCACACACCAGGGGAAGGCATCGCACAAGGGTGTGAATGCCAGGAACTAAGGACCATCTTAGGGGCTGCCTGCCCCAGGTATAATGTTATCACGGTCTAATGCACTTTAAATCTTCAGGATTTAAGTCCATGTGTTTTGACAACTGTATACACCATGTAACCATCACTAAAAGTATAGAACATTTCCATCCCCATAGAAAGTGTCCAAATGACCCTTTCCAGTCAATTCACCCAACTCCCATCTTCCCACACACACCCACACATCCACCACCCGCTTTCTTATTTCTATCACCATGGATTCTTTTTGCCTGTTGGTGGACTTCATGTAAATGGAATCATTCAGTCTGGTTTTTAATTCATGTTCTTTCATCCATGCTTGGTTATGTGGAAATAAACAAAGACCGCCCACATGAGGACAAGTAAAGGCTATTTATTCAGAGCTTACTCTGACAACGGAGTCAGCCATCATTGCTTGGATTTTGGCAGAGACTCAAAGACAGGCAAAGGAGCGGAAAAGCTTTATAGTAAGAAGAAAGGGAAGGCCTCGGGTGTGCATCGTTTGGAGGGTGTTTGCGTGGGGACGCTGGAGATAGGATAACCGGAGCAGAGTCTCCCTGTGTAATTGATGAGGGGAACATATTTGGCTTTCTCTAGGTGATCCTGAGTTGGAAGTGAGGACAAAAGTTAGGGAAACTATCAGTTATTGATCAAATCCTGACCGCCTGGGACCTGTTGGTACAGGGGTTTGCTTTCAGAGACTGGTTGCTACAGACTGTGGTTTGGCTTCCCAGGCTGGTCCCTGTGGAGTCCTAGTTCAACATATGGTTTGGCCATTGTCCGTTTGGGTATTCAAGTTTTTAGTTGCCTTCAAGGAAGTGAGGAAAGAGATCCGGGCTCAGACATCAGTGTTTGGTAAAAGCTTTCCTGAGCATCTTTGAGGTGTTGGAAAAATGAAGGGTCCCTGCTTTGAGGGCATCTCTGGGCCTGCTGCCCAACAGAAAAACCCAGGCCACCCCAAGCTCCTCCCTGAGCACCCCGTGTCTTCTCTCCCGAGCTGGTGTCGCCGTGCCGTCTCTGCTTCACCTCAGTGGTGGCCGAACTCCCACTCAGCGACTGGTGTTTGTCTATCCAGAAACCTGGCAGCTGAGCTGATTTTCCTCTGTAGTCCTGGCCTTACCTCTCAGGCGGACATGACTCTCACCCCGTACCCCCTTTTCTCTAGTCAGGACGCTCAGTCTCCATCTAGCTTTGAGCAGAGAAAAGCCTCCCCTAGCTGTGTGTGCTATTGTATGTGACTCTCAAATTATTTCCAGAAAGCTTCATTTCCCTTAAAGAGATTTTAACCTCCACAAAATCAGAGTCCCAGTGTATTTCCAGGAGGGACTAGCATACAGCTGTGCAGACAGTAGGCAGAGCCTGAATGTCTTGATCTGTAAGATGAGGCTATCTATAAAAGATTTGGATGTGCAAATTATATCCTGTTTCAAAGGAGATGTTTGAAATGACGCATGCAAAGTGCCCAGAATGATCTGGAACATAGCAAGTACTCCATAAGTGGTGGCTATCTTTGGCTCCGTTGAAACCCAGGCATTGTGACTTCCAGACCCGTCCTTCCTCTAGATCTCAGCAAGTGCCCAAAGCAACCACGAGACTCAGAACTCTTCAAGTTTGGATGTGGAAGTGCTGAGTGATTGGCTTCACTGATTGACTACTAATTGCGAGCTCTGCTCAGGAAATGAACGTTTTGACCAGTGAGTTTTGCAAGGGCAATTACCATGAGAATGTTGTGTCAACATGACCTACCAGAAAACAATAGGACCTGAGTCACCCAGAGCACTCGTGGTGTGACACTCAGGACCCCATCAGCATGAGCAAGTCTCTGGTCCTCCTGCCGCGCCAGTGCTTAACTGACTCTGTGGAAGACATGACTGGCTGGGCTTGACCCCCTCTCCTCCCTTCATTCCCCTGGCTCTTCTGAGCAGATGGTGAGGACCTGCTGTTCTGGACTGTGTGCCACATGGGCAGCCTGTCACTCAGCAGGAGGGACATTTGCTTTGCGTTTTGTCTTCAAAGGAAACTACAACTCTCAGATGTTGCGGTATTGCCAGTTCAGAGGGAAGGCAGAACTTCCCAAATTCCACCTCCATTCAGTCTCTTCTGTCAAGGATGGAGAGTTGTCAGATTGGAAAGGACGGGGTCACATTAGCCGGAGTGTCTAGAGATCCAAGAGAAAAAAAGATCACAGGAGAGCTCAGAATTCATCTAAGCAGCTCTGGGCCCTTCCTGGTAGAATATTTTCCATTGTGCTTGGAGAGGTTGCAGATGAAATTTTGGAATGTTTGTTGGTGCGTCAGGGAAAGTGGGTGGAAGAGAAGTTCAAGACAAAGGAGGCCAGTGTTATCCCATCTATTTCAGTTACGGTGACACCAGCTGCTCTAACAGAGAAACACCGCAGTCTCAGTGGCTTAACACAGTAAGGGGTTCCGTCTCCCTAAGGCACAGTCTGCTGTGAGTGACACAGCCCAGCAGCCTTCCACATCGACGTTCAGGGACCCAGCCTCTTCCCACCTTGTGCTCCACTCTCCTTGCGGGGGTCAGAGTTTTCCCCGTTCAACTGGGAGAAGGGAACAGCAATTATAGGAGAGGTACACCTGCTTCTTATCCGAGTCTGCCCAGAAAAGACACACGGCACTTCTGGCCATATTTATTTCCTTGGATGGAGTTCGGTCACACAGCCACACCTGACTGCAAGAGAGGTGGGGAAGATTGTCTAGCTGTGTCCCAGGAGGAAAGGGAAAGGATATGACAAAGCAGAAAACCAAAAATTTAAAGTTAACTGAAATAAAGATGTCAGAGTGCAATGCCACACCGAGTCTCATTCCTCCTGAACTGCTGGCTTTGTTTTCTTTCAATAACAGTCTGGATCTTCTTGCTGATGCTTTTTCTATCTTCACTTTAGCCACTGCAAAGCTCAACTGTAGAAGTTAACAGTGTCTGCTTCTATGTATAATCTTTTTCTTCTGGCCTTATGTTTGTTTCTTTGTACTAAATCTGCATTTATTTTCCCCTTTCTCAGATTTCTTTATTTATTTTGGAAAGATGGGTTTGCCTATGAAGCAGATGATTTTGGGCTCCCGCTTTTGGGGTAAGCTCAAACCAAGGTTCAAAGTCTGGTGGTTTGTTAAGGCTCTTACAGATTTGTTCTGGGCTCTTTGGGGATCTAATTTCATAAACTGGTAGAAAGGACTTTTGCATTTCTGTGTGGTTTGGAGGAGAAACGGGACATAAAGGATGGGAGAGCTGTGTGCCCTGGGGCTTGGGAAGACCATCAGAAATGGTGCCCAGGAGAGAGTGGTATGGTCTGGCTCCAGCCTACATAGAAGCCTGAGAATACTCAGGGCCTCAGGCTACAGGGATTGGCTCAGGACAGACTTTATAGAATGGGGCAGCAAGGTGACAAAGTACAACCAGAGGGAGGCGACAAGAACCTAAATCCTTTCCATGACTGCAAACCACAGTGCAGCTTTGGCAATGGAAATGCAGGGAGCCTACCAGTGGAGAGTACTCTCGGTGTCACCAGCCACAGAGGCGGTAGGATGTGGCCCAAGAGTGAGAATATGGTCCTCTTCCTTGATGTGGAGATCTCTAAAAGGGGCTTCAGGTTTGTTGTTGTTTGGTTTGGTTTTCAAAGTTCCCCATAAACAGGGAGTGAGAGGCTGCCGCTATAGTTAAGAGATGAATGCTGGTGTGAGTGTGACCTCCTCACACTATCAAGCCAATGAGGGGCTTGGGACATTCCAGTTTCATTGTTTTGTAAGTTACCTCAAACCTTTTGAAAATGAGATGAAGCTTATTGTGAGTTGAGTGTCCTCCAAAAGCTATGTTGAAGTTCTAGACCCTGTACCTATAAATGTGACTTCTATGATGTAATTAAAAGATTAAAAAAGAGAAGAAGAAGAAAGACTGCCCGGACAAGCTCCTTTCAAAGTTAGAAATGAATGCCTGTATTTTATTCCTTTGGAGTCTGGCATGAAATCTCTGCCCCCAATTTGCCTGCTGCATTTCAAATAGCAGAGTGATCATCAGACATTCAGGAACACCACGGGAAAAGCAAGATACCTCTATGAGGGCTCTTGGGGAGCTCAGTTGGTTAAGCATCCAGCTCTTTTTTTTTTTAATGTTTTTTTATTATATTATGTTAGTCACCATACAGTACATCCTTGGTTTCTGATGTAAAGTTCGATGATTCATTACTTGCATATAACACCCAGTGCACCATGCAATAAGCATCTAGCTCTTGATTTTGGCTTACACGATCTCAGGATCATGAGATCAAGCCCCACCTTGGGCTTACCGCTCAGTGGGGTGTCTGCTTAGGATTCTCTCTCTCCGTCTCCCCCTCCACCTACTCGTGCATGCGCTCTCTTTCTCAAATAAGTAATTTAAAAAAAAAAAAAAGAAAGTTACTTCTATGAGACCAGCAGCTGAGAATGAGGGAGTCTCTTATTCCTTCCTAGACCCCCACCGTGTGGTGCCTGACATGGCATAGCTGCTCAGTAACGGTGTAATTCATTTACCTGTTATGCCTTTTCTTCAACTAGAATACAAGTTCCTTAAAAATGGGAACCATGTTTTATTTTCTCTGTAGTCTTCTCTGGAAACTATTGTTTTTTATCTCCCCAGCATGCCTTCATTTCTCTCTTCTTCCAGTAAGGGGGTGTTCTTTCCTTTGGAGATCTCTTCCTCACTCCGTGTGGTACTGGTAAACTTTAACTTATAATGATTTCCCCCATTCAGAGGAGTGGGCGTGTGACCCAGACAGGGAAAACCATAATTTGATACTCTTTCAAAGCTGTGGATTAATCCAAGGATGAGCACATGATTCAAGGTCAACCATCAGAGCCTTCATTAAATTCTCTGAATTGGAAGGGACAGGGTAACCCTTTTTCTTGGATTCTGAGCTGAAAGAACATTGCTTTTGGACTACAGCAGCCAGATTCCCTGATACCAAGTAAACTTAGCTGCAGGAAAAAGAGTGAGGCCAAGACAAGGAGAATTGAGCAGTGATGTGTAGAGTGAGGAGCCTTGAGTCCTTGACTCCAGTTTCTAGCTCTTACACTTCATCCCTTGATTCTGTCGCTTCCCCATGACTGCTGCAAGCTTTGCAATTCAGTGTCTTACTTTTTCGTTAAGTTAGTCTGAGCTGAATTTCTGTTGCTACATGCCGAAGTAGATATGGTTACATGTGTATAATGCCCACTGCAAATATTAATAGTGGAAAGTATTTATACATACTTGCTATGTACCAGATATTGTTGAAATTCTTTATGTATATTAATTCATTAAAAAATAATGCCATTAGGTAAGTACTGTTTCAATGGCTGTAAGGGGGAACTAATGCTATGTTCCACACATGAAGGCAGAGGAACACTCCTGCACTGAAAGACTAGAAGGAACCAAATGTCCATCAGTAGGAACTGAGTACCCTAGTACTCAGATTGTGGTCTCTAAACACTATATCTCAATAATAGGAACCAGGGCTCCTTGCAAAAATGACAGTTTCCATATCTGAGGCAGAAAAATGCACAGGTGGAGTGTAGAACATCATGTCATACTGGAATGCAAAATATCTATTGAAAACCAGTAAGCCCTTGTCAAAAGAACTCAGGAAGTAACCTGAAGAGACTAACTGGCCAAAGATGGGACAATTTGAGCAACAATAAAGATATTAACTATAATGGATTGGAACACATTAAATAGGTTTAAATCCATGTTTTTTATTATATAATGATGCCAAGAAAAACTTTATTGATCATCTTTGAAGGATGTTCTAAAACCAACTCATTTGAAAACTAACAAGTAAAAGAAATGACCTTTTTCCTGTCTTTTCCATGGATAACAAATGGTCAATGAGGGGAAGTTTCTCTCTATATAAATAATGAAGGAAAGAAAAACCTAGAGAATCATTGTTTGCAACCATTAATTAATAGATCCGGGCAATGATCAGCAACAACTGCTGATATCAGAGAGAGAGAGAGAGAGAGAGGACCAAACCTTATACACCTCCTAGAGGAAGTACCCAACACCCCCTCAAAGATGTCTTGCCAAAAATATCAGATGTGAATCTGATTAAGTCCCTAGACAGAACTATCAATTTGCAGGAAATACAGAGGGCAGAGAAACATGTTAAATGATTCCATACAGATGCTATCAGCAAAATCAAGACTGTGGGAAACTCTACAGGACAAGCAGCTTGTTTTCTTCAACAAGTAATTGCAAGGGCAAGAAAAAAAGAGGTGGGGGGTATTGCTGGGTCAGAGAAACTTGTAAGATATAAAACTAAATGACAGTGAATGGGTCTTAGTTGGAACCTGGTTCAAACAAGAACAATAACAAAAAGATGATCCATTGATAGAATACTTACATTAATAGAATACTTAGGAATTATGAATATTAAGGTGTGATAAATATTTTTTAGAGTCCTTATCTTTTAGAGATACATACTGAAATATTTATAAATGAAATTACATGTTGTCTGGAATTTTCTTCAAAATTATTCATGGAATGAGAAAGAAGTATGTGGGAGTATAAATGAAACAAGATTGGCCATGAGTTGAAAATTGTTGAAGCTGGGTAATGGGTCTATGCATCCATCATACTATTCTTTCTACTTCTGTATGTTTGTCTGTAGTAAACAATTTATAAATATATACCCACATGGGTCAAGACCGGCTTGGAAAAGGGGCACAACAGAGGCTGCATACTGGTGGATGGACATCAGTAAGGCCAATTATAAGGGGTTGTGGACCTGGGGAAGAGCCAGGTCAAAATGGAAACTGGGACTTAGCATGGAAACTTGCATCCAGGGGCGATTGTCTAATCTTTGCTTCTGTGCTTACACAATTCCTTCCACGCACCCACTTACCAATCCACCCCTTATTCCAGGCGTTACCTTCCCAGACTATGTATCTAAGCACCCTATACTCCCACTCACAAAGCCCCCATTTACTACTGCCCTGGCTTTCTTCTCTTCCTCTATGCCTGAGCATGAAGATGAGGTGGTGGGTAGGCCTGTATCTGCTCAATGACTAGGTCGGCGTGAATTAGTGAAGTTGAGTGTATCAAATGGCATTGAGTTCCTAGAATTCAGTAAACTTCTTGCAGCATGTAGGTACTTCCATGTCTCTGTACTATACCTTCACAAATCCTAGTCCAGCCCTGTGCTTTCAGTTGGTGTTTCCATCTGTAGTGCTTTTTAATCTGATTTACAGAGTGTGAAACAAATGTATGATTAACCCAGAGGACTGATATTTTCCAATTTGACTTCATGACATTTCTGATCACCTCACTTTTTTCCATGGGGTGAGGGGTAGCTCCTCTTCCTCTATGACTCATATGGACCATCTTCGTAAATCCCCATACAGAAGGTATTGGAATTCCAAGGCAATTTAATGTTCAGAGGGGTGTATCTGCAAACCAGACAGGAGATGAGAGTGGGTAAAGTAAGTTAATTGTCTTCTAATCCCATAGCTTGTTTTCTTTAAGTCATGTACACAATCTAAACCATTGTTTCCAGAACTTTTACATGGTACAGACCAGTGGGGTAAAGAAAAAAATACCATTAAATTACAGAGTGCTTTTTTTTAATATGCCAATTTCCCCATTCAGATCTATCCCCCCACCCTCTTCCCCTTCCCCATCACTGTAAAGCCTCATTCAAATGGATACGAAGAATGGATTTCTCTTGTGACAGCATATCATTTAGAAATATTATGTATATTAAGGGAAGGAAAAGTCAGAATCAACGCTTATTAAGCATCTTTAATATACCAGTCATGGCTGTGTTTATCATTATTTACATGCATTGTCAGTTAATAATATAAGGGTTTATAGATGATTAAATGAGATCACATATGTTAAGTGCTTATCATAGAAACTGACATACAGAAAACACCCAAAAAATGTAGCGCTCCAAAATACATAAATAAGAATAGATTTTATTATTAATTATGAAGTAGTTATTCCCCTTATTTTATAGACAAGAAAGCAGAGGCCCAGAATCATTTAGTAGCTTTCCTAAGATCACATAGCTAATGAATAGTAGAGCTGGGGTTTTACTAGGGTTCCCATGAGTATAAAGCTATGTCAGTCAGAGTTCAACCAGAGAAACAGAACCAATTAGAGATATGTAAGAAGAGGTTTATTGCAAGGAATTAGCCTAAATAACTGTGAGGTCTATGTAGGCAAGTTGGAAATGTGCAGGGTAGGCCGTCAGAAAAGGCAAGCGGGCATTCTCAGGCACGAGCTGATGCTAGAATCCATAGGCAGAATTCCTTTTCTGAGGAAGCCTCAGGTCTGCTTTTAAGGCCTTTCAACTGATTGAACCAGGCCCACTCATATTATCTAGGATAATCAACAGATTCTAGACCTTAATCACATCTACAAAACACCTTCACAGCAATACCTCGGTTAGTTGTTTGGGTAAGTAGGGACTGTAGACTAGCCGAGTCAACACCTCAAAAGACCATCACAGTGTTCCTTCCATTTTTCCTTCTAAATAGAAATTCAGAGCAGGAAGTTGCCGTAGACCTTATAGATTCCAACTTGTGCATTTTAGAGGAGAGAAAAACAAGGTTTAGGGCCATGCAGTGACTTAGCCAAACTCACACACTTACCAAAGCCCAGGCCTTTTGGCTTCAGGGCTCTTTGCACAGTAACACCCAAAGCTCGTCAACAAGTATTTGCTGAGTGGCCATCCTGCACCCTGTGAAGGATGCGCTGTGACAGAACACCATGGATGCTACAATAGATGTGCGTGCAGCACACGAGAGAGGCGCAAAGTGAGAAGATAAATTCCTTGCAGAGGAGTGTGGTCAGGAAGGGGCTCATGAAGGAGGTGAAGCAGGAATTTGGAAAACTTGCTAATGTTGGCCAGGCAATCAGCAAGAGAAGAGGTGTCAGTGATAGAGAAAACAGTGGGCGCAAAGCCCTAAAGTAGTGTTTACCTGAGGGGAGAAGAGAAAGACGATTGAAGTTCTGCCTTGGAGGAGAGCACAGGCTTTTTCACATTGTATGCAGGAAAACTAGTTGAGTCTATCCGTGTGTGCTCCTCTGGGCATTAGTGATCCTTGACTTTATTTTGAGAAGCATTGCCTCAGAAACCCATAAAAAAAGAGGCAAACAGATATCTCATTTTTAAACAAAGAGGAAGATGGGCAAGTCTGGCAAGAATGTAGCTAGAACCGTCAAGTGTGAAGTGAAAGTCACAATAAGGAAGAGCCACATCTCTTCCATATAAGACAGAACAGGGGTGTGTCTCTGGGGATTTCACTCTGCCATTGTCTGGGCCTCTGGCTGGAGTAATGTGAGGATTGGAGGGTCGCCGTTCTGTTCCACAAGGACACTTTCACTTGGCTGAAAGGAAAGCCTTGGTGATGGGATGTGGGGACATTTGCCACCTTCTAACATAGAGGGGCCATGAGAGCAGCCCTATTGTTGCTCCCGTGTGCAGTGAACACTTTTTGAAGCGGCCAAACATCTTGAGGAAATTGTAGCTAACTTGGATACTGCTTTTACACAGAAGACTTCAAGGGCAGGAGGACCCGAGCTCTCGGAATTCTGAAGTGTATGTTCTCAGGAACAGAACAAAGGGCGAGTGGGGCTCCCACAGGCTCAGCGTAGCACAGGAAAGAGCCCAGCATGTGAGTCCGTTGCAAACTAGTTGTGAGGCCTCCCTGAGATGCACAGAAAATGAGAAAATATGACACCCTGCCTCTTAGAGTTGTTGTGACATAATGTAAGGGCAAACATCCCATGTAGTGCCTGGAAAATATTTGTGGAATTTAAAGTCCTGGAAAATCCATACTATGTGCCACCCCCTAAGTCCCCACAGTTGCATATAGTTAGATACATATTAAGGAAAAGTTGAAAAGGGACTAAAGCTATTCAAAAGTTTTCCCTGAGCTCACCCATCCTCCAAGGCAGTTTTCTCAGCTAGGCAATCCATAGCATCTGTGTACACACTCACCATAATACAAATTAGACTTTCTTATAAGTACTGGTTAATCGTTGTGTTCCCCTAATGGACTGTCAGCTATGGAAGGGCAGGACCATATTCATCTTGTTCTGCACTGTATTCCCAGAGGCTAGTATAAGCCTGGCACGTGGCAGGTGCTCAATATTTGCCAAATGAATAAGGGAGTGTAGAAGGGAGCAGGCAGTCCCGGGTACTTTGCCTTGGTCTTCTGAACCTCTGGCCTGGCTACGAGCACAATAAGATTTGGGAGGAGCATCCAGAGGAGCCAGCATTAAGTGACGAAAGACCCAGACCTACCTTGGTCTAAAGTTCCTTTAGAAGGTCTAGCCAAGCCCCTGAGAAGTAGAGGGTAAGGATCACTGGATCAGAACTTCCCATGAGAATATTACAAGTGTGCTGAGATATTGATCCCCTTCCGCCCATCAAGGAGGGTTTAGAATAGCTGGATGTCACGGGTTTGTCACCTCTAGCCAGAAGCAGGCCCAGGCATTTATTCCAGAATGCCAGGTAAATATTTTCTCGCATGACATAAAATAGAGAAAAACACATTGGAAGCACTGCATCGGATGAATAAGGATATGGTCCTTGGCCTAGGGCATGACAAGCTCTTACTTGGGAGGCACTGGACATTTGGAACCTACAAGAATACTTCAAAGGCAGAGATAACTGGAGAAGATTGAGCTGCCCAGGAAAAATAATCAGTAGGATAGGCTCACGGGATCTGTCTGTGGTGCTGAATCAGCTCCCTGCCAGGTTGACCCTTCTAACTTGACCCTGATCTCTGGTACTTTGACCTTTTCCTTTCTTGCTGGTCTTGGAATCATGATCTGGACCTCCTCTCATTTGACCATTGCAATCCATCATGGGAAATTCATACGGGACCCAGCGCACAGCGTGTACCACACTTGTGGGGAATTCTGCCCTCAGCCATGCAGGAATCTGACCCTTCCCAACTCTCCTCCTCTGGGCTGTATCTCCTGGCATATCCATGGTTTAAATGTGGTAACTAAAGGCTCCAGGTACCAAGGAGATTGCTGAATTTGAGGGGGGAAGTACAGTTGGGCATGACTTCCTGGGCCTCTCAGAGAACCAGCTGTGTGCACAGCTCCGAGATGCGAGGGAGAGAAGCCCAGTCCCATATAGAGTCTGTCAGTATTAATTAGGATGGGGGTAGATTATGCTATGATAACAAACAGTCCCCAGATCTTGTCTGCCTACAGTAAAAGTTAAGTTCTTGCTCTAGCAAAGTCAGCTGCAGGACCATGTGGCTCACCAGAGTAAATGTCTTCCATTTGTTGTCTCATCATTCTGGGCTGTTTTGATCTTGTGGCACCACCATATCAAAACTTCTATGTGTTGGAAGTTGTAACAAGGAAAGAAGGAGAGCTGATGAGTTGACCACCAAGAATTAAATGCTTTGGTGCAAAAGTGACACAAATCTCTTTTCTCATTTTATTGGCCATATCTAGCCAATATAAACAATCATGTCCAACTCCAAGGGAGCAGGGAAGCACAATCCTCTGTTTACCTAGAAAAGAACCCGATGTTGATCATTTGTGTTCTCTACCACACTGCCAGGCATGGGGCCTCAGGGTAATGAATTTCAGGTCAGACGCATCTTATTTGAGTCCCAGCTGTGCCACTCATAAAATCTAGTCACCCCATCTCCTTAGTCTGATTTTTTTTTTCTTTTTGTATAAAATGGAGAAGACACCTGTTCTTCCTGTAGAGACATGAACTAATGTAATTGTGTTTTTAGAACTGTAAGCATCCACTATTGATTATTAAAATTAATAGAAGCCCTTGCAACATTTAATAGAAGAGGGAGCTGTGGCCTCTAAATAGAGAAATAACAAAGTATGAAAATACCCTTAAGGGAACTATTTCTAACAGCTAGAATTAGAGAAGGAATTAATTTTTCATTAGGTCCTTAGTCCTTACTGCCTTGTACAGATATCTTTATACTTCTTTTATTCATGAATTATTGATCGACTTGTCATGAACATGTTTAAGATTTAGGGAACAATAAATAGCATCCCTCTTGTCTACCTGAGTTTAGGAACCAACTGAAAAATAGAAAGGAGTCAGGTTCAGGAAGAATAAAATACTACTTTTGTTAGTAATAAAACTGACACTGGAAAATATGACAATAGGTGCAACAGTGGATTTCTTAATTAGACACACCTCCTAATGTCATTTAAATATAATCTAAGTGATGAGGGAAACGTAAGCAAGGAGTTATGGAGTGCCAGCTCTTTGGTGCCAACCATAAAACGAGTATAGAATAGAATGCAGGACCATCATCCATGGGCGTACAGGTTGTGCATTGCACATTTCTACAGGGTGTTATGGTCTATGACTTCCCCACCCCCGAGAATTCTGTAAGGAACAGCCTGAAGGGCTGTACGCAGTGACCTTTGTAGAAAGAATGGACACCATTTGGGGGGGTCTAAACTTCTTGGAGGATCAGATGAAAAACAGAGGTATCAATTATCCCTAGAAAGATGTACATGGGGATGCCCGAGTGGCTCAGCTGGTTAAGTGTCTGCCTTCGGCCCAGGTCATGATTCTGGGGTCCTGGATTTGAGACCCACGTCAGGCTTCTTTCTGAGCGGGGAGCCTGCTTCTCCCCTTGCCTACTTCTCCCTCTGCTTGTGCTTTCTCTCTCTGCCAAATAAATAAATAATATATTTTTTTTAAAAAAAGAAAGATGTACATGCTTCTGGTGGAATTCTGAAAATAATTTCAGGAGTGACAGCAAGAGCCTGAAGCCCATCTCTAAAGAACTTGTTAAGAATTCCTTGAGAAGATGATCTCCAGAGTCCTATATCGCTCTGATATTCCGTGATTCTAAGGCAGTCTGGTTAGATTGCAGGGTTGGCCTGGCAACAACCTGGAGAAAATGCATCAAGGTTAAGAGAAAAGACCACGTGCAAAATGCAAGGCATACTTTAGCACTGAGGCAAATGGCCTAAGACTTTGAAAAGCTCATGCAAAAACCTACAGTAGCCATTAGGTTACACTTTTGAAATGATAGATTTGTTTCTCTTTCTTTTGACATTTAAAAATTGTAGTTATTTTTATTTTTATTTTTTTAATAATATTTTTTATTATATTATGTCAGTCATCATTCAGTACATCCCTAGTTTTTGATGTGAAGTTCCATGATTCATTACTTGCGTATAACACCCAGTGCGCCATGCAATACGTGCCCTCCTTACTACCCATCACTGGCCTATCCCATTCCCCCACCCCCCTCCCCTCTGAAGCCCTCAGTTTGTTTCCCAGAGTCCATGTTTAAAGCAAAAAAAGAAAGCGATAAGCAACCCCCTGTGGTTTTGTGCTGTTGGCATTTATTTGAGAATAGGCTTGGTTGCTGGCTGCCACCTGGAGCAGAGTTCTGCATCACTTTCTGACTTGTCATTTCCATGGCCTCTCCAGTGTCTGCAGTCACGCCCACTCAACCTCCAGGTCCCGCCCCTGCCCTGGTTTTGCTTCTGAAATCAGGTGGAGGAGAAAGTTGGACAAGTAGGGGCTATGTAAGGGGCTGACGGTGACCAAACTTTGAGATCTCCGCCCAGGGTGTGGTGCAAAGACTTAACATTTCAGATATTTTATATTGGATATTTTATATTGGATATTTTATATCCATAAACAAAGGTGTCTCTTTCCTTCCCCCTCAACTTTTCATGACCCAATAATGCAGTATGTCCAAGCAGATTGTTTAAAGACTTCACTCTTACTATGAAATGTATCCTAATCTTCCTGTGGTAAGAAACATTTTGCTTCCCCGTAGGTACAGAAGCACTGAAAGGCACTGATGTTGATGCCCCGAGGCCGCCAGAAAGTGGGAGGTGTGAGAATATGGACAACGGACTGATATTTTCTCCGGGTAAGAAATGCCCTTCTCTGGGAGCCCCCGAAAGGTGAGAGGGCAGGACAAATGCCACAGTCACCTGCTGGGCGTGCTCCCTGGGAATCCTAGCTTAGCCTGGGCCAAACAGATACCTTATAGAGGTGCTTAATTTATCACCAAAAAATTGGTGCCTTCCATTCTATGCAATGGTTTGAACCAGTTGTTCTCAAGCTTCAGGATCATCTGGATGGTTGTTAAAATAGTTGGTGAAGACAGCTGGCCCCACCCGCAGAGTTTCTGAGTCAGTAGGTCTGCGGGGGGCACCAAGGGTTTGCATTTCTACCAGCTGCCTGGTGCTGCTGCTGCTGGTGCAGAGAGGACGTCGTGAGAACCACCGGTGCAACTGTTCACATTTGCCCATTCCCTTTGTTTTAATTTATTTTTTATTTTTTTAAATTTAAATTTAATTAATTTACATATAATGTATTATTATTTTCAGTGGTAGAGGTCAGTGATTCATCAGTCTTCTATAATACCCAGTGCTCATACATCACGAGCTCTCCTTAATCATTCCAGGAAGACAAGGGATACACAGAGAACCAGAAGAGCTCATTGGGCAGTAGGGGGGACAAGCTGAGGTACGGGAAGTGGTTGAAAGAGCAGCGTGTGTCTAATATTGGTTTAACATATATAAAAGGATTCAAACTCTGAGCTCTGAAAACACGCTGTTAATTGTATCCAGCATGCCATCACCAAACCTTCAAATTCAGGTCTCCAGTTTGACTCTCTGTAATACTCATTTATCACATCGCATAAAAGGAAATAAATGTGGAAAAACAAGCATAGACCACCACGCAGATCCTGGATATTGTGTAAATTATAGCACAGTGCTTGCCGTGAATTTCCAAGGCAGAAAATAAGGAGTTACAAGAAGAATGGAAGAGGAAGGTGTCACCATATGGGAATGGGAGACAGGGTTGTGACATTTCAAGAAGGAAGGCATTTAGTAGTAATACATATTTATTGACGAGGGAATGGACACATAGCTGTGTTATTTAACAGTGTCCAATTCAAAACTGTTGAAAGGACTAAGAATGGCGCAAACCTGTGAAGGCTATGAGCTCACTGGTTTTCAGATCATGCGAATCAATAATCCCACTGGACCTCTGCTCTGTCATATGACAATGGAGGACGATGCTCAGCTCCTGCCAGGACATTTTGAGATGCAGTCATATGTTTCTGTGAACTGAGAGGAAGACGGCAGCTCTAGAAAATTCTTAGGTGGGATGTTGCCATGTCATCTTGTTTTGGATGATGGCTTCTGACCACCAGTGGAAAGCTTGGATCCTCCTGATTATTTCTACATGCCTCATCGCAAACCTCAGCCTCTGAATGATGACACTTGGGCCCAGGCTGGCCCAGGTACATATGGGTTTCCTCCTCCACCGCCAGTCTCTACCCGCCCTGTTCCTGCCACGCCAGAGCCTGGGACCTGGCCTGCAGCAACCCGGTGATTCTGACAACAAAAGAGATTTAAGATGTCTTCTCTTGCCCAAAAACATCCTGTTTTTTCCCCTGCAGAAAATTCCTGACTTCTGGCAAGATTGTTTCTGGATGTTATGTTCATTTTATGGCTACATATGTCTTATAAAGCTGAGACATAGCTTGGCTGTGGTCTCCCCGTCTCCCCTGGCTCTGCTTTAGAACTGCCTGAATTTTATCTTCATCGCATCCTTTCGATGGGTCACATTTGGGTCACAAAAAGTGATTTCTATGGGCAGTTTGGACTTCAGAGCCCTATAAAACTCTGGGCGAAGCCCAGCAGAACTTTTGCATTAAATTTTAGTAGTTCGCTCTTTTAATAGGCTCCATCAACTGCACAGGGGTGCCTGGCTGCAATCCGTGTCTCTTTCTGAAGCCAAGCAGTTCATCCCAAACGAAATCTGCTGGAATCAACAATGAGCTTTGAGGCAAACACTCTATCTCCTAAGTAGCTTTAAGTCTGTACAAGGAAAAAATGCACATGAAGCTATCCACGGAAAAAATAATCCTGTTTTTGGGTATGGGATTTGGGCACACTCAAATCGAAAGTTGGTTTCTTAAGGATGTCGTGTTCTGTACATAATACCGGTAATGACAGGAATGGCTAACTTAGATGGGGCACCCTCCGGCCTAAGCTTCCTGTTACCTGATTTAACCACAGCATTGGAAGCGGTAGCATCTGCCATAGGGTGTGGATCTCCACGGGCCTCTGTGCTTTCTGTACATGATTCAATGGGTCTTCTCGATAATTCTGTTCTCACCCCCATTTTATAGATGAGGAAACTGAGGCTCTAAGAGGATAAGACCAGACTTCTTTGGGTGTGGATTCTAGAATCATCAGAAGCCTACATTCACCGGGCTCCTTTCAGAGTCAGTAAATTGGATAGATTCCCATTGTGAAGCGGCCACCAAGAGCCTGAGAAGGTAGCTGACTGTCTGAGGGTTACCCTGGACGGCAAACACAAGAGGCTCGAATGGAGGAAGGAGAGCTAACAGACCTACTGGTGCTGGGCACGGGAGCTCTTCACGTGTCTTCCCTCAGGTAAGCCGCACGAGGGGCTTCTGAGGTAAGTGATACTATCTCCACTTTTCAGTTGAATATGGAGTTGTAAGGAGGTTGAGGAACGCTGAAATCATGCAGCAAAACCACACTAGGAGCCAGCCTGCCAGCCTGATAGCTCCCCGCCTTAACCCTCTTTAAATCCACCCGGAAAGCAATGCCTCTCAAGCCAGTACCGCTTGACTGAAACGTCACAGGTTGCTAGAAAAATATATGTGTTCGAAAACTATGACGCTCTTCCTCTTCCTGAATGATTTCGTCCTAAAAGCATTAAGTGGGCAGAGCAAGGCCCTGGGGGGAGGGAGGCGGGACCCAAAAGGAAGAAATGGGGAGAGCAACAGGAGCAGGGCCCACCTGGGGCCTCACTCCTCCAGCCTCCAGGCCAGGAATGGGTGTGCGGCGCCCACCCTCAGGAAGTGGGATCCTGATGTGGGACTGTTGCCTCCGTTGGCACAAGGGCCCGGGGGCTGGGGGTCCCTGGGAAGCTTCTCCAGCCTCCGCTGCAAATGCTCCCAGGCTCACAACCACAGGGCCCATCTGGCTTTTCTTCAGGCGCTTGCTGAGTCAGGAACACTCCTGAGTTGTTCTGGAAAGCCCCAAGCTACCGTCATGACCCTCCCTGTCTGTGGCCACTCCTGCGGGGCGAGCCGCAAAGCCTGGGGATTACGGGCATGGTGTCCAGCGGTTCTTGGAAAAGGTGAAGGTTTTCCTGTCTTAGCAATGACCTTTCCAGATACTTCCCCAGCCAAATGTCTGGCCACTGGGTTCTATGAAGATACTCCAGTTTCCCTTGCCCTCAGCTGTTGTGAGTGGGTTTCTATTTGATGTAAGATTAATAGCTACTGTTTGCTGAGCTCCTGTTCAGTGCCAGGTGCCTCATTTCATTGAATTTTCACAACAGCCCTGAAAAGGGGACTCTGGTACAAGGAAAACATTTTAAATGACTTTCACACAGTCCCCTCTTAATAAGTGTTAGAGCTAAGGCGCCAAGCCAGGTTTTCTGGTCAGAACTCAAATTGAGCTTTTCCAGGATGCCAAGCTGCCTTTCATTTTGCTCCAAGAGTTTGGGGTTTTCTCGTTTTCAAACATGGCTTACTTTGAGAACAAAGAAAATGCTGTTAGAGTTGTTGTTGTTTTTTTTTTCCAAAAAGAATTAAGTGTTTTCTCTGTGCTGACACAGCGTTCATTGTCTTTATTTAGCCGATCTACTTTGATCCTCACCAAAACCCCATGATGATATAGATATTATGGATAAGGAGACCAAGGACCAGAGGAGTTAGGGTCCAAGGTCGTACAGAGGTCTGACAGAAGTCTGGCAGCTTCTCTGAAGTATCCATTCCCTTAACCCCTTGATTAGGTCCATCATCTCAAAACAAAGGGAACATTCTCACAAGATTGTGAAGGTTTAGTGAGCTACTGTATATTTTTAAACGCCTGGCATACAGGTGCTCAACAAATACTAATTCCTTCTTCTGTCTGGGGTCCAAGGACCTAGTGTCCGACAGTATGATTCCAGAAGCACAGACGTCAGACCTCGAAGGCTGGTCAGTCTGAGCCCCAGACCGAGGAGACAGCTAGGGGCAGTGAACTGACGGATGGAAACAAAGCCTTAGTCCTTCTCAGCCTCCCGCCCCCCGCCCCCTTTGGCCACCAACATGCCCAGGAAGCCCCATGAAGCCCAAGGCCCACTGGTTTGTTCAACTTTACATCCGCCATCGGTCACTGTAGGAGTTTGAAAAGACTTTGTTCAATGAATGGATGCCAACCTCATCTTGCAGCTGAGCTGAGTTTGAAGTCCTGAATTCTCCTCCCTGGAGCTTTGTATCTAGGGAAAAACCGACCATCTTTGGCTCCCTGCCCCAACTCAATCAGTGTTCAGGGGTGACTCACTGGCTTGGTGAGGAGCCCAATTTCCCAGCTGATGGTGCTGCACACAGACTGCCCCCAGCCAAGTGGGGGATTAACCAGCTGGCATAGATGGCAGGCGTGGAAGCAGGCCCAGTACAGTGGAAAGAGCCCTAGGGAGGCAGTACGTGACCTAGGGGCTTATTCTTGGCCTCCTCTCTCTCTCTGGGCCTTATCGCTATTCATTCGACGACGAAGGGGTGGACCCAATGAGCTCTGACTGCAGGGCTTTACACACCAGAAAGACAACCTGAGCGGGAGGGTGAATTCATGGACATAAGAATCGCTGTCCCGGGTTGGTGTTCGCCTTCATAAAGAGCTCAGCAGGAATGTTTGCCTGGAAAGGAATGCTTACTGACCACGGTGCTAGGGACTCGCCTTTGTGCTTTTCTGTAGGATCCTCCAAACAAGCTTGTATGGAATACGCTCAATCAGTAAAAAAGGAAGCAACTACTGATACATGCAGCAACTTGAATGGATCTCCAGGGGTGACGTGTTGTACGAGTCTACTGATACAGCATGCTAGAAATGACAAAATTACAGAAATGGAGACTAAATTAGTGGTTGCTAGGGATTGGGCAGGTGTAGCTGGGGCCCTGACTCTAAATGGGTAGCATGAAGTTCTTTTGTAGATATAAAACAGTTCTGTATCTTTTTTTAAAATTTTATTTAAATGCAATTAATTAACATATAGTGTATTATTAGTTTCAGAGGTAGAGCTCAGTGATTGATCAGTTGCATACAATGCCCAGTGCCCATTACATCACTTGCCTTCCTTAATGTCCATCACCCAGTTGCCCCATCCCCCACCCTTCTCCCCTCCAGCAACCCTCAGTTTTTTCCCTAGAGTTAAGAGTCTCTCATGGTGTGTCTCCCTCTCTGATTTTGTCTTATTTTTCCCCTCCCTTTCCAATTCTCTGTTTTATTTCTTAAATTCCACATATGAATGAAATCATATGATAATTGGCTTTCTCTGATTGACTTATTTCACTTAGCATAATACTCTCTAGTTCCATCCATGTCATTGCAAATGGTAAGATTTCATTTTTGACGGCTGCATAATATTCCATTGTTTAATATGAGTCACATCTTCTTTATCCATTCATCTGTCAATGGTCCTCTGGGCTCTTTCCATAGTTTGGCTATTGTGGACACTGCTGCTATAAACATTGGGGTGCCCCTTTGGATCACTTATTTGTATCTTTGGGGTAAATACCTAGCAGTGCAATTGCTGGGACATAGGGTAGCTCTATTTTTAACGTCTTCAGAAACCTCCATATTGTTTTCCAGAGTGGCTGTACCAGTTTGCATTCCCACCAGCAGTGTAAGAGGGTTCCCCTTTCTCCTCATCCCCACCAACATCTGTCGTTTTCTGACTTGTTAATTTTAGCCATTCTGACCGGTGTGAGGTGGTATCTCGTTGTGGTTTTGATTCATATTTTCCTGATGCCAAGTGATGTTGAGCATTTTTCCACGTGTCTGTTGGCCATTTGGATGTCTTCTTTGGAGAAATATCTGTTCATATTTTCTGCCCATTTCTTGACTGCATTATTTGTTTTTTGGGTGTTGAGTTTGATAAGTTCTTTATAGATCTTGGATACAAGCCCTTTATTTGATAAGACATTTGCAGATATCTTTTCCCATTCTGTGGTTGTCTTTAGGTTTTGTCAACTGTTTCCATTGCTGTGCAAAAGCTTTTTATCTTGATGAAATACCAACAGTTCATTTTTGCCTTTGTTTCCCTTGTCTTTAGAGACATGTCTAGCAAGAAGTTGCTGTGGCCGAGGTCACAGAGGTTGCTGCCTGTGTTCTCCTCTAGGATTTTGATGGATTCCTGTCTCACATTTAGATCTTTCATCCATTTTGAGTCTATTTTTGTGTATCATGTAAGGAACTGGTCCAGTGTCATTCTTCTGCATGTGGCTGTCCAATTTTCCCAACACCGTTTGTTGAAGACACTTTTTCCCATTGGATATTCTTTCCTTCTTTATTGAAAATTAGTTGACCATAGAGTTGTGGGTCCATTTCCGGGCTCTCTATTCTGTTCCATTGATCTGTGTCTGTTTTTGTGCCAGTACCATACTGTCTTGATGATCACAGCTTTGTAATAGGACTTGTAGTCCGGAATTGTGATGCCACCAGCCCTGGTTTTCTTTTTCAACATTCGCCCAGCAATTCAGGGTCTTTTCTGGTTAAATACAAATTTTAGGATTATTTGTTTCAGCTCTGTGAAAAATGTTGGTGGTGTTTTGATAGGGATTGCATTAAATGTGTAGATTGCTCTGGGTAGCATAGATGTTTTGACAATATTTGTTCTTCTAATCCATGAGCATGGAATGTTTTTTCATTTCTTTCTGTCTTCCTCAATTTCTTTCATGGTATCCTATAGTTTTCTGAGTACAGATCCTTTGTCTCTTTGATTAGGTTTATTCTTAGGTATCTTATGGTTTTGGGTGCAGTTGTAAATGGGATCAGTTCCTGAATTTCTCTTTCTTCTGTTTCATTGTTGGTGTATAGAAATGCAGCTGATTTCTGTGCATTGATTTTATATCCTGACACCTTGCTGAATTCCTGTATGAGGTCTAGCAATTTTGGGGTGGAGTCTTTTGGGTTTTCCACATAGCATATCATGTGATCTGCAAAGAGTGAGAGTTTGACTTCTTCTTTGTTAATTCAGACACCTTTTATTTCTTTTTGTTGTCTGATGGCTGAGGCTAGGACTTCCAGTACTCTGTTCAACAACAGTGGTGAGAGTGGGTATCCCTGTTATGTTCCTGATCTTCAGAGAAGAGCTCTGAGTTTTTCTCTATTGAGAATGATATTTGCTGTGGGCTTTTCGTATGTGACTTTTATGATATTGAGGTATGTTCCCTCTATCCTTACTCTGTGAAGAGTTTTAATCAAGAAAGGATGCTGTACTCTGTCAAATGCTTTTTCTGCATCAATTGAAAGGATCATATGGTTCTTGTCCTTTCTTTTATTAATGTGGTGTATCACATTGATTGATTTGAGGATGTTGAACCAACTTTGCAGCCCAGGAGTAAATCCCACTTGGTCCTAGTGAATAATCCTTTTAATGTACTGTTGGATCCTATTGGCTAGTATCTTGGTGAGAATTTTGGCATCCATGTTCATCAGGGATATTGGTCTGTAATTCTCCTTTTTGATGGGATTTTTGTCTGATTTTGAGATCAAGGTAATGCTGGCCTCATAGAATGAGTTTGGAAGTTCTCCTTCCATTTCTATTTTTTGAAACAGCTTCAGAAGAATTGGTATTAATTATTTAAATGTTTGGTAGAATTTCCCTGGGAAGCCATCCGGTCCTGGACTCTTGTTTGTTAGGAGATTTTTGATTACTGCTTCAATTTCTTTGTTGGTTATGGGTCTGTTCAGGTTTTCTCTTTCTTCCTGTTTTAGTTTTGGTAGTTTATATGTTTCTAGGAATGCATCCATTTCTTCCAGATTGCCTAATTTGTTGGCATATGGTTGCTAATAATATGTTCTTGTAATTGTCTGTATTTCTTTGGTGTTGGTTGTGATCTCTCCTCTTTTATTTATAAGTTTATTTATTTGGGTCCTTTCTCTTTTCTTTTTGATAATCTGGCCAGGGGTTTATCAGTCTTAATTCTTTCAGAGAACCAGCTCCTAGTTTCATTGATCTGTTCTACTGTTCCTTTGGTTTCTATTTCATTGATTTCTGCTCTAATCTTTATTATTTCTCTTCTCCTGCTGGATTTAGGCTTTATTTGCTGTTCTTTCTCCAGTTCCTTTAGGTGTAAGGTTAGGTGGTGTTAGATATTCCCCTCTTAAGATTGCCTTTGCTGCATCCCAGAGGTTCTGAACTATGTGTTTTCATTTTCATTTGCTTCTATGAATTTTTAAGATTCTTCTTTAATTTCCTGGTTGACCTATTCATTCTTTAGTAGGATGATATTTAACCTCCATGTATTTGTGTTCCTTCCAAATTTTCCCTTGTGATTGAGTTCAAGTCTTAAAGCATTGTGGTCTGAGAATATCCAGGGAATAATCCCAATCTTTTGGTACCAGTTGAGACCTGATTTGTGATCCTGTATGTGGTCTATTCTGGAGAATGTTCCATGAGCACTCAAGAAGAATGTGTATGTTGTTGCTTTAGGATGGATGTTCTGAATATATCTGTGAAGTCCATCTGGTCCAGCGTGTCATTCAAAGCACTTGTTTCCTTGTTGGTCTTCTGTTTAGATGATCTGTCCATTGTTGTGAGTGGGGTGTTAAAGTCCCCTACTATTATTATATTATTATCAATGTGTTTCTTTTCTTTTTTTTAAGATTTTATTTATTTATTTGACAGAGAGAGAGACAGCCAGCGAGAGAGGGAACACAAGCAGGGAGAGTGGGAGAGGAAGAAAGAGGCTCCCAGCGGAGGAGCCCGACGCGGGGCTCAATCCCATAACGCCGGGATCATGCCCTGAGCCGAACGCAGATGCTTAACCGCTATGCCACCCAGGTGCCCCTATCAATGTATTTCTTAAATTTTGTTATTAATTGGTTCATATAATTGGCTGTTCCTTAGTTAGGGGCATAAATATTTTTAATTGTTAGATCTTCTTGTTAGATAGACCCTTTAATTATGATATAGTATACTTCCTCATCTCTTATCTAAAGATAAGAGATTTAAAATCTAATTTGTCTGATATAAGGATTGCCACCCCAGCTTTCTTTTGATGTCCATTAGCATGATAAATGGTTTTCCACCCCCTTACTTTCAATCTGGAGGTGTCTCTGGGTCTAAAATGAGTCTCTCGTAGACAGCATATCAATGAGTTTTATTTTTTTTTTTATCCAATCTGATACCCTGTGTCTTTTGATTGGATCATTTAGCCCACTTACATTCAGAGTAACTATTGAAAGATATGAATTTGTCATACACACAATTCCTGTTGAAGCCAACTAGATCCATATTTCGCTATAAAACCCCCCAGCCCCTTCCTCAGGGAGGGCTTGTAGTTTGTAGGCCTTAGCCTGCCGCAGCCTCCTTTGCCTGGCAAAGCAATAAAGCTATTATTCCTCTTTATTCCAAATTCTCTCTTTGAGTTGTATTTGGCTCTGAAGCATGGATGTCAGTTTTCAACAACACTCTGACCCCAGAGCCATGAGCTTCTCTCTCTACCACAGGGCCTTGAGTGTGGAAAGGGAGCTGCTAGAAGCCAGCCCACGCCATCCCAAGTTCTTCTCTACTTCTACTTTTGAAGGTTTCTCTTTAGAGTTTCAGTGCTTCATCCTGTGACAGGAACATGTGAAGTATCCATGTTTTCCCACCTGGGTGGTAAGAGTCTAAGACTTAGCCAGCTCACGGGTAGGCAAGCCTTTTTGGAGGGCGTCTACCATGAGCTCTTATTACACTTCTTTGCCCACCTTCATCAAGGCTTTGGTTGAAGGAGAAAGAATGACCCTGAGCACTGTAGTTTGATTGCTCTCAGAGGAAGGAAACACTTCTTCAGCAACACACTGAAACTTTCTCCCAGAAAATGCCATCTCACTTCATCTTGCTGTGCTTGGCACTTGCTAGACAGAGGTTGGGGTGGGAAGGTCTACTGTGAAGGCCCTAAGACAAGATGCCTGAATTAAACAGAGCCTACAGCCCATTTGAGAACAAGGACAAGTAGTAACAAACAAACAAAACAACAATGAAGGCAAGAGAGCATGTGGTTGGGGAAGCAGCCACGAACTCTTACTCCAGATTAAAACTGCTTCAAAGGGAGGTATTTAAGGTACATCTCATTGTGGGCAGGTGGTAGGTACTCACAGACTTGTTGAGTTTCAAGGTTGTGGAGAATATGCACCCTTCCGATGAGAGGGACTCATATTCTTTCAGAAAGGAGCTAGGCTTCAAGAAAAGAGAACCCCAGACCAGAAGAAAGATATTGGCAAAGATATGAGTACATTAAAGTACATGCCTTTAGGTGGGAGCAGACATGGGCAAAGCATTCTGTCGTGATCTGCTCCATCCAATACAGTAGCCACTGGCCACATGTGACCACTGAGCATTTAAATGAGGTTAGTGTGACCTGAGATGCACTGTGAGTATAAAATACATGCAGATATTTCAGAATTAGTACCAAAAGAATGTACTTCTCAATATTTTTTAGATTATATATTGAAATAGTATTTTTGATATATTTGGTTAAAATAATTATGAGCATTAATTTCACTAGACTCCTTTTACTATTTTACGTGGCTACTAGAAAATTCTAAATTACTCATGTGGCCCTTGATGTGATATAAGGCCTGGGAGCAAATGGTCAACAAAGAGTTCCTGAGACATTTTCTGTGCAAAAAGGTGTTTTTATTATAGCATGGGCACAGGAACCATGGGCAGAAAGAGCTGTGCTGGGCTTGTAAGCAGTGACTGATTATAACTTTTTAGTTTCCTGGGGTTAGGGATAGTGTGTCTAAGAAATTTGGAAGCAAGGCTTCTAGGACCTGGGGGGGACTAGCTGCTGTTAGAATAAGTTTATTTGCTACTGGCTAGTTAACCATTAGTTGTGAGACCCTTCCATGTCTATCAGTGGGGCTGTTTGAAGGATGATTGCTAAACATATATTTTAGGGGGTAGAGATAGAGGAAGCTTACAAAGGGATTTTCATATGTTAAAGAAGACTTATTAGGATCTTGGAGGTCAGGCTAATGTCAAGCTAAGGTTGCTTTTTGCCTCTGGTAAGGCATTAAAAATAAGGAAGTTGTGAGTTCCTGGAGGAATGTCATATTCTGCCTGCCTCAAGTGTTTGTCAGTGGGCTGCAAGTTGTATGGAAATTTAATTTTATCTGCATTTCTCTTGCCTTTGTTCTCCTCATCAGCTCTCATCTTATTCTATTGCACAGCTTGTCCAGGCCATGATTATACTTACTCTTTTTTTCTGCCCTCTTGCAGCAGCCATAGTTTGGGGTAATTTCTTTTTTCTTAAATGAGCTTCCCTTATCTCAAGGGTGATATTACTTATAAAGTACTTTAAGAGATGGTAAAGAGCCTCGAGGGCCTCTGTGCTCAACAGTGCTTCCTTTGAAGCAGTTTTGATATTCAAAACGAGCAAAAGAGATGAATGTTAAAATCTTTACCTCTGAAAGTATCATCAGAACTTTCCCTTTTACATTCCTGAAGTTTCCAAGGAAGCTCAGATTCTGCTGGACTCGGCTTCCTGAGGGTGCTGTGAATCACAGTTCCAGGATGTGGAAGTGATTTTTGATAGCATTTTAGTTTCTCTGGTTTTTCTTTTCCTTGCATCTGAAAAGCCACACAATCAAACAGGGCTCTTAGGAAATGTATTTTGATTTTCGTTCATTCACTGGATTTGACTTGCTTCTCCTTTCCCCGAGGGGTCTGCAGTCTCTACCACAAAGGAGCATTGACCTGCTCCTTCTCTTTTTTCATCTCACTTTCAAGAAGGGGAACCCAGAACACTGATGTTATTCGAAGGGGGAAGAAGAGGTAGGATTTGAATCAACAGATTTTCCATTCTGCTATTTAGTTACTGTAATTCAGTTTTGTCAGGAAGGGCACAGAGCTGCCGGCCCAAGTCAGCAGGCTCCAGCCCAGCCTCTCCCCTTCCCCCTGTCCTCACCCCTGGGTGGTGCTGGGGGTGGTGGGGTGGTGGAGGGGGTTAAGGTGGGGGGAAGGTTGGCAGTGTAGTGGGGGCAGGGGAAACATCACAGACCAAGCCTCTTCCAAACTGTGACTAGAAAAGGTGTGGCTCAGTTGGTTAAGTGTCTGCCTTCGGCTCAGGTCTTGATCCCAGGGTCCTGGGATCGAGCCCACATATCCGGCTCCCTGCTCAGCGGGGAGCCTGCTTCTCCCTCTCCCTCTGCCACTCCCCCTGCTTGTGCTCTCCAGCTCTCTCTCTGTCAAATAAATAAATAAAATCTCTCTAAAAAAAAAAAGGTGTCATGGTTCTCCTCTTCACTACAATGCCATCAGCATTTCAAATCAACAGAATGCTGAGGATTCATAGAAGGTGGTGTATGTTAGAGCTGCTGGAAAATGAACCGAGGCTACTCGGGTGTAAATTGGCATACGGACAGATGGAAAAACTACCCACCAGGAAACTCCTTAGAAGCGTTTCAGAAAGGCTCTCAGTCACTGAAGTGGGAGAAGGAAACGGAGGATGGTTGTCTTCGGCCACACAAATTGGGCAAACTGGAAGGAGGGGTGGCAGAGCCCGATGATGGGGATGATGGGTCTGGGGAGTGTCTCGTCTCATCTGATGCTCCCGTCCACACCAGGCATTCTCAGGAGACATCACAGGGCTACGAGGGTAGAAAGAACTGCTAAGCTGTGGGCCAGGTGCTGGGGATCAGGGACGGGAAGGCACTGCCCAGGCAGTGGGAGCCGGGGCGGAGTGTCATCCGAGCCCGGGTAAGGGGAGGGGAGGTTGCAGAGAGCTGCCTGCAGCCGATCTCGAGAAGTGCACGTAACCTACCACCACCTTAACCGGGCTTACGTGTACAGTTCTGTAGTGATATAAGGACATTCACGCTGTTCTGTGACCAATCTCCAGAACTCTTTCCATTTTGCAAATCTGAACTCTGTACCCTTAAACAACAACACTCTCTTCTCTCCTCTCTCCAGCCTCTGGCAAGCCCCATTCTGCTTTTTTTCTGTGAATCGCCCTGCTCCAAGGACCTCATATAATTGGAACCATCGGTAGTCTTTGTGTTTGACTTACCTCACTGAGCATGATGTCCTCAGGGTTCATCCGTGTTGCAGCCTGTGTCAGAACTTTCTTCAGGAGGGTCGGCGTATGTATGTTTCCTCTCTCTGCTCATCTGCTGATGGACATTTTGGTTGCTTCCAACTTTTGGCTATTGTGAAGAATGGTGCTATAAACATGGTTGTACAAATACCTCTTCAAGACCCTACTTTCAATTCTCTGAGGTATATGCCCTGCTTTGGACTTGTCGACTGGAAAAAAAAGTCATCTGCAAAATAGGTTAGTAAAGGCTTTATTCCTCGTCTCCTAAGGACTATAGCCTCCGAGACAGTACTCTAGATCGTTCTGAAGGACTCTTCCGAAGCTTGTTAGCTTACAGGGGATCCTGTGCAAAGAGGGGAAGGGATACACGTGCTTGCAAACAGTTCTCTCAAGGTATAATTGCGTGTCACAAGGTATAATTTGGTTATAAAAATTAAGGTTTACTGATTTCCACATAGACATGTGAGAGACCCATTGGTTGTCTTGTTTCTATCATACCTGAGTTTCCAGAAATACTGCCTGCCTCTGCTTAACTGGCTTTCAGGTTCTTCTTGTTTTGGGTTTCTCCTTGAGGTCCCTTGAGATGGTCACAGAAGGCTGACATCAGTCGCCTATCTTAATGCACTGTGCTTTTAGTGCAGGGACTGAAGGGTTCTCCTCTGCCTGCCCCCCACACTTTCATAGGTTGAAGCCCTAACCTCCAAGGTGTTGGTATTTGGAGACGAGTCTTGAGGGCATAATTAAATGAGGTTATAATGGTGGGGTCCTAACACCATAGGAATAGAAGCCTTATAAGAAGAGGAAGAGAAGGGCTCCTGGGTGGCAGTCAGTTGAACGTCCAACTCTTGATTTCAGCTCATGTCATGATGTCGGAGTCCTGGGGTGGAGCCCCCACATCTGGCTCTGTGCTCAGAGTGGAGTCTGCTTACGATTTTCTCTTCCTCTGCTCCTGCCCCCACTTACTCTCTCTCTCATTCTCTAAAATAAATACAATCTTTTAAAAAAAAAAAAAAAAGAGGAAGCGAGAAACCCTACCCCTACCCCCAATCACCACATGCACCAAGGAAAGGCATGTGTGGACAGAATAAGAAGGCAAGCCACAGAGAGAGTTCTCACTAGACACCAAATTGGCTGGAACCTGTACCTTAGACTTCTAGCCTCCAGAAAGAGTCTCCCTTCTCATAAGACAATAATTCTGTTGTGTAAGCCACCAGCCTCTGGTATTTCATTATGGCAGCCTGAGTTGGCGAATACGTACCCGGAAGTGGAATTGCTGGGTCAGGCGGTAATCCTATGCTTAATTTTTTGAGGCCCTGACACACCATTTTCCATAGTGGCTGCATGACTTTACATTCCCACCAACACAGAGCTGACTTTTGAATAGAAGGTAAGAGGGGGTGGTGATAGGGAAGAGGGCCTGAGAGAGGAGAAAAGCCGTTAAGGAGCAGTGCATGGGGCTGCATCTGAGACAGGAGGCAGGGGGCAGGAGGTGGGGCCTTTTGTAGCAGAAACCACGGGTCTGTTCTTTATGCCTAAATCCATGAAGAGTCCCGCTCATGGGTTAATGCAATGCATTTTAAAGAGGGCTTTAAAATGGTGGGGGTGAGGTAGGGAGGGCTGGCATGATGGTGGAAGATGGTGAGATATGGTAACACTGTAAGAGGAATTCAGGAAAGAAGTGACCAGAGCCTGTTGGATGGGACTGGGAATGGAGCAAGGCCTCAGAAGGGTGTTGAGGAGGTTATACTATGAACTCAGAAGAGAGGCGGGGATTTGGGATAACTTCCTTGGGCGGCCCCTGCATCACTTCCTCCCCGAGTGCGGGTGGGACCTGTGACTTGCCTCTGGGCGACAGAATACGGCAAAGCCGAAGTGATCCCACAGATGCACTTAAGCTCCCGAAGCAGCTGATTTTATCAAAAGGGAGGATATCATGAGTGGCATGATTTAAGCAGGTATAAACTCTTAAGGGCTGGGCCCTCCCTGAGGTGAGACAGAACCCTTCTTGGCTTGATGGCACCAGCAGTCATGTTGGAGGGCATGGCAGGGAACTGTGGGCGGTCTCTTGCCAACACCGGTAAGCAGCAGTCAGGCAGTCAGAACAGAAGGAAACCAATTCTGCCAGCAACCCGAGGGGGCTTGGGAGTGGCTCCCTCCCCAGCTGAGCCTCCGGAGGGACATGCGGCCTGTCCACACCATGGCTGCAGCCTTGTCAGATCCTGAGCAGAGGCCGCTGCTCAGCCACGTCCAGACCCCCGACCCAGAACACCGGGAGATGGTGAAGGTGTGTGGCTTTAAGGTGTTACAGTTGCGGTGATTTGTTCTGGAATGATGGAAACCGAGTGCAACTTCCAAGGCTCCTTGCGGAGCCGCCCTCGGAAACAGGGAGCAGGAGGAGGCGAGGAGGACTGCAGCCGACGTTGACGGATTACTTTAGGCCAGGCGCCGTACTAGCTCTCTGGAAGGCCCTGATTTATTACCTACAGCAGTAAGCTGTGTTAAGTGACCGTGTAGAAGGGAGTCCCCCTCTTGAGAGAGGGGGGCAGGCCAACCCATTCTTAATGCCATATTGTCTCCGTTCCTTCCTCGCCCAGCCCGGGCACACAATCCCCAATCAGAAAGCATGCAATTTCAGCTCTGGAAATTACAGAACCTGTGGGCCCTTCATCAAGGACTTTCTTCCTTTGGTTACCGCCAGCTGGATGCTCTAAGTACCATGATGCCTACTGAATTTTTATGTATCCAGCAGAGAGGAAGGAGACTGGAGCCTCATGACATTTCAGGACTCATCTTCCGTGACATTTTCCCTGAAGAGAAGGCAAGAAATACTAAAAGACACATTTTTCATTACTGGGGGAGGTTTTATTGAGGTGGACGCACAGTGCAGGACCAAAACATCGTTTCCACTTTCTCTACAGACACGGGCAGCCTTGCTTTCCAGCCTCTGCTCCCTCCTTAAAGGGAAGTCGGCCTGACCTTCCAGGTGACTTAGGTGGAAATCTAAACCACAGAGCTTTCAAGAGTCCTGTGCTTTTCTTAAGGGTTTGATCTCCATGGCATAGAAAGCGGTTGTTCTTACCGAATGACACAGCAGAAAAGAACACGTGTTGTTTTTTTAAAGTTTTGAAGATCTTTAGTCATTAAAAAGAATTTAAAGTACGCCTAGAGCACCACTTTACAGAACTCCATTAGACTGTCATTATGGTGCTTTTAAGAAGCCAACTTGATAAAGAGGAACGGATGGCGTCAGCTTTTGTAGGGAACACTTGTGACATTGACAAATTCTATAAGGATCTTCCTCCGCTGGTGGGCAGGTGAAAGCACTCGTGGCACAAGTGAGACGAGAACTTGACAAACAATCACTGATCAAACCATATGCTTTAAGTGACAAAGTATTTTTATGGCTAAGAAGAGAACCCCAAACACTACGCTTCATTTCAAGCAGGCCGAACAAACCAATGGTGAATTAACCTCTATCACGTTCCACAAATGACGCAGTATCATCTTTGCCAACCCCTTCTCCAGGTTTCACATCACGTGTGAAAAACACGGCCCCTGGCCAACGACGGCGCCGAGGGACCATTTCATTTCCCCTCCTATGAAAACCCCAATCAGTGCTAAGTGCACATTTCAATCAATGTTCCTTTTCAAGAGGTTGTTCTGGGAAATGACTGAGGTCAAGAGCTTCAAAACTTCAATTTCTCGAATCATTGCAGGCAACACTGAACTTGTACTGAACTTGGAGAGTGGCCACTAGAAGCAGCTAAGAACGGTCATACTTACTTGTGGAGACCTACTCGTTCACACAAATATTCCTCTCTCCACCAAGAGGCCAAGGGAGTGTCCCCTCCCCTCGCCTGCAGAGGACTGTGTGCCTTTGCAAATCAATCACAAACTAGCCTTCTCCTAACCTTGTGTGGTCGGCTGTTCAGCAAATGTTTACAGAACGCCTATCACCCGCCAGTCGCTGGTTTAGCGTACAATACAGCAGATTAACAACTCCCATCCTTGTAGATAGTCTCTTGAGCCGGGACTCACAACAAGCAAAATAAACCAATACGAACACATTTTGAAGAGTGTGCAACGGTCTGCCCGTGGGAGTGGAGCTCTCACAGGAACGAGGCCCGCAGTGCCCTGCTGGCCCACCGTGGTCCCTCTTGGAGAGCACTGAGGCTCAGCGTCTACGAAAGAAACATGAACATGCAACAAGGCCTGCCACCCAGCTGGAAGTTTCTAGCATTTTCACAGCACAGCCACAAGTAGGACAAAGCACTGTACAAGTGTCACGCTCACTGTCTCCACACGCTGGAGAGGCTGCATAGGGGTCAGCGGCAGCTGCCCGACGACTCCCGGCTCCTGCCACCCACCCGCTCTCTGAACTGGCTTGTTCTGCCAGACTCTGAGTAAGGGGATCCACTCCTCAGAAGGTACAGCACACTCTAAAGTGTGCAAACACGATTTTACCACATGAACACCGAGCGGAGACGTTGCTGGAAGCGGCTTTCTGTGAGGGCCGAGGCGCTTCCGCTGTGTGCCGGGCAGCCTGGTCTCCAGCCCCAGGTGCGTGCACGAGGATGGCCCGGCAGGTGCGTCCGTGCCGTGTGTGCATCATAGGAAAGGGTTTGTAACTTCCCGAAAGTTTTAAGAATGTCTACGCTGGAAGTCTCTGCCTGTCCTGTGGTAAAAGCGAACAGGTAGCTGGCCACTGCTCTCGGAATGATGGGTTCCAGTCCAGCTGGGGGTCTTCCGAAGATGCGGCAGGAAACAAGGTCAGCAGCCTGGGGGCACTCGGTCAGGGTCTGCCTGTCCCTGTGTAGAAGCAATGAACGACTCTGTACCCTCAGGACGTGGAGCCCTCAAAAGTAGTCCTTGAAGCCAGCAACTCCCAGGGGATGGAGGAGTTCACTTTCCTGGTAACGCTTTCTCCCACGCCGGAACGCAGGGCCGGGCATCCACCTCAGCCTCTTAGCTCCAGACAGTCACTCAGTGGTGATGCCGCGGCCGCCGCAGGCTCGCCCTGCCCCTCCCCTGCAAGGTAAGGTGCAGAAGGCCAGTGGCGCTCTTTCCTGTTCCAAACCACTGTTACCGGTTTGTCTCGGCTTCACAATGGGGGACTGGTGGTAAAGAGCCTCTGGGAAAAACTACAACTAGACTCTCGAGACCACCAGCTACAGAAGCTCTGGGAGATGGGAAAACAGGATGGCGTCCCCTGGGAACACAGAGCAGGTGGTGGGAGTTTTCTGGAAGGGCCTTTATTGTGGCTGCTCTTCTTTGTACCTGCCTCTGCCTTTGCTGCCTTTGACTAGGCTCTAAACTCCTCAAAGATGGGAACCGGCGTTATTCATCATATCCACGAGTCAGTGATGGTCATGACGAGCCCGGGACATGCCAGAACCTACTGGAGCTCAGCATGCAGCCACAGGGAGAGGAAGAGAGGTCAAGGACTCTAACTATACCAACTCTGATGAAAGGGTTACGAGTGGCAGGGCTTACGGAGTTGCTGGCTTCCTAAAAAAATGGATCTATTTTACCACTTTGAAGTACAAATTAGGGGCCGCCTACAGAGAAGATGAAGTTTTGGGGGAGAAAAAGAATATCCTAGAAAAATAGCTCTCAGAAACCTTTTCAAATTATAAAAAGAAAGCAGTGTGGAGAGCTTGATGGAACGCTTGGATACGGCGATATAAAAATGAAGGAAAATGGAGTATCTGGGTTCCTGCCATTTCGAAGTCACACTAATTCAACGGTAATAAATATCATGTAATAAGAGTAATTTAAAGCACTGATTGCATCCTTAAGACTTATCATTAGCTTTCCATCGCAGAACCCACCACAGTAACGCAACTAAAATCTGATTCTGTGAATATTCTGAGAAGAGAGAATATTCTCAGAATATTCTGAGCAGCTTATATAACTGTTTTTCAAACAGCAATTAGATTAGGTAAACAACTCTCCCAAGAAGCCAAGTGTAAACTTGGAGGTTCCTGAGGATTACTGACTTTAGTATAACGTGTTAACTTCCTAAGGACAAAAATAGGGAGATCCACAGACAGAACTGTAAAGGATTTTATATAAAATGTAAACATAGTTTGGACCTATTTACATGGTTAGAACTGGGAAATGTTTTTACATACTCTGAACTGGCCTTAAGTGTTTATGAAATAATGCTTGGGTGTTATATATCCGTCTGTAACATTTCTTCTATAATTCTCCATCAACACTACAACATCCTTCCCAAACGGCCTCAGTTCTGACATCACAGGATTCTAAATTAAAATGAATTTTTTAAAAGATGTCTGGGTCCAAGCACACCATATGGCAGATGTCATTTATACGTTCCAATCATAAGCAGAATGTCTTTTTTTTTTTTTAAAGCATTTGTGTTCTGTTCATTTGTTTAAACATCCTGTTTCGAGACTTTTGATAACAGAGGAATGACCTGCACAGAACCCCTCGGAAATGGACTGAAACAACCTGTTCTGTATGTACAGATTTCCCCACTATGCTCTCTGAGAAACGTTCTCAGAACATAAGTCACAGTTAAATATCCCCGGGACTCTGCCTTGTTCAGCACGTTTCCAGGCGGAGCAGTGCGGAGGCCCGAGCCCTCCAGAGCGGAGTGCAGCGAACAGCGGTGGGCGGTTTCGGTTCGCCGGGGCTGACGAGCAGCAGTGTGCGCAGAGTCTGGGTGGACACGAGCCCACGCCAGCACTGTTCCCAGTGGAGGACGCCGCCATCAGCAGGTATGCAGCTGGCCAGGGAATGTTTTTCTTGTGCAACAGTCATTAAGGGCACATAGGAGACACGTTTATTATTATTTCATACAACAAACACAAAAAGCCTTCTGAAGTCCTTGCTGGTCCCTCCGAGTCTCACGGCAGCATCGCCACAGAAAGGTGTTTCTTTGAGGTACGAATGGGGCCCGACTCTTTGATGAGCCTTCCCACTTTCCATGTGAGAGGACTCACACATGTACACTTGCTGGGGTTTACACATCTCCGTAGGGCTTCTCCTCGGCAGTTCATGAACCATTCTCCTGCAACGTTCTGTGGACCGTCATTTTCACTGGGGACTCAATAAGGCACACTCAGCAGCTCTACCGAGAACCACCTGCCGTGGACCAGCTGGGAGCCTGACAGAGTGCTTCTGCCGACACAAATCTCCTGTCACAGAAGTCACGGATCTCAGGTTCAAGGGGAAAAAATCATCAGCAGGAAGAATCCAGAAGTCTCTGTCGAGCATTCGTCTCTCCGTTATTTACTTTAATTTCACTGGGTACATTCAAATCTGTCAAAACGGAAAACAAATATTTATGACAAAAGTCACACAGCAGGAACTGACAGCAGGAATTACCTTCTCTTCTATCAATCTTGTGTTCTTCGCCTTACCAGGTTTTGCTTCTTAGCCCACATTTCAGGGCACAGGGAAGTTAGGTCAGGGCTACAATTAAATCAACGAACTCGTCTCTTGAAAGAGATGGTGAACAACGGGCAAGAGGCCCAGAGGTTCGGGGACAAAGCGAACAGAATAAGACAGGCATATGCGAGAACGACAGCAAGGAGCGATGCCTGGGGAAGAGGCCGCGAGAGGAAGAGAGGACAGTCTGGAGAAAGCACAGTGTCCTTTGGCGATCTGGGGCAGCACCGATTCTTGCCCTCTGTCTCCCAGGACTGAGGGGTTTCACCCAAGACCACACAGGAAAATGGTTTCGTGATAAGGGGCGGGGGCAAGACTGTTGCTCGTTGGTGGAGAATGGCCACAAAGGCGCCCCGTGGGCCTCCTCAGCCTCTGCCCCGAGAGCGCACCCTACCTTTGAGTTCCGTCATCGGGTCCCCCGGCTCCTCGGTCGTCAATTCCACAGGCTCTGGTCTCTTGCCGTCCGTGACGTCCATCTTGATCATGCCAAGGTGACTCAGGAGGAGCACTGGGTCGATGCCCTGGCCACTGCTTTTAATGTTCTCCAGCACCTTCAGACACCTGTAGGACTTGAGCTCACTTACATTCTCCTCCAGGAAGAGGTTGTAGAGGCTCAGGTCGTTGTATGCCTCCGACTTGAAATGCAGGACGTCGAAAGTGGGCAGGATCTCATACACCCGGAGGACGTCCGTCCTCTGTCGGAACGGCACGAAGAGCGTGTAGATGACCACGGGGACCAGCAGCGCATAGACCACGAGGTTGATGAGGCTGAGCAACTGGAAGACGCCGACGGCGATGAGCTTGCACTGGAAGCGGTCGGGGATGCTGCTGTCATTTCTCAGGATCCCGGACTTGATGCTGCAGACAAACTCGTCGGACAGCGACGAGAGGCTGAAGTAATAGCCCAGGTAGGCGCAGGCGGACAGTACGATGCCGAGCGTCAGCAGCCTGCAGCTGACGTACTTGAGGATTAAGTTCTTACAGCTCTTCTTTGTCTTCAAGTACTGCTCCACAATCGGGTACTTGAAGTGGCTGTCAGGGATCTCCCACACACTACGGACAACCACCGCAAAGGAGTAAAAGAAAACGTGAAACCCTTACGACGATCAGATATCAAAGACGTAAACGCAGAGAACAGCATCAGGCTAAAAACCTCGAACACCTTACCTCCCTCCCTCCTATACCTCGAACTTCACTGGCGTTATCAGGGCATAAAATCGGTAAGAAAAGAAGACGACACTCTCCCCTAGTATCTTAAAGGTCTGGTTAGTTAAAGGAGTCCTATTTGCGGATTCTTAGACTGCCTGGCTCCTAGTACATGCTGCACGTGGACCGTTCTTGTTCTACTGTTTTTAAACGTGCAATTTTCTCAGGTGTGCAGAATAATGCAGACTTTCCGGCCCAACTAGAACGCAAGCGCCTCCTCCAGGCGAGGGACGGGAGGCAGACCGCTCTGTGGGTACGGGGCTCAGGCTTCTGGCCCATGGGCCTGGGTGGGGTCCCAGCTCTCCCCCTGATAGCTGGAAGCCAGTATTTTTATCTGGGGAAGAGGGAGGCAGTCAATAAATGCAGTTAGTTGTAATGTCATTCTGAGGGCTGAGATAATATATCCCTGAGACTGTGTTTTCTCTGGGTACATTAAGTATTTTACAAATGAGAGCTATTAATATGATGACCCTTGTTGATAAGAGGAACCAGAGGAAGAATGTGAAAAGACAAGGCGCTGCCTACTTGTTCCCCACTTCTCCCTCACCGGTTCTCCAAGCTCAGCGGCCCCATCATTCTCTGTGCTTCTCCATTATGGAGCAGCTCCAAGCCAGCACGTGGCTGGAGCCGTTACCTGTTACTGCAGCCACACCTGCCTTTCAGGACACGAGACAGTGGCTTTCCTCTCAACAAGGGAAAGCATCTGGATGCGAGGACAGATGGCGGGGCGGGCAGGTGGACGACAGACCCCTCCCCATCTACTATAGCGGGCACCCTAGGGCCAGATGGGTAGGAGGAGGGCTGAGACCACACCCCAAAGCCCGCCAAGATACCTGCTGGGGGCCGAGTTACCTCTGTCCCATGTTCTCATGAGGGCTCAGAACTGGGCTGGCACCATCTCTCAGGTCCTGATCACACATGCTCTTTGCGGCTTTAATTGCGCGGTTGTAAACTTTGTCAAGCTCTTCCATGATAAACTTCAAGTCTGAGCAAAGATGAGGAGCAGCTGCAAAACGCCAGAACAGGGAGGGCAGGTACAGGAGGACGGCCGCCAGCAGCAGGATGTAGGGGAAAAACTGAAAAACAAGAGAGCCGGTCAGGGGCCCACAGACCCCTCACTCCAGTAGCCCGAGTGGACAAGTGCTCCTCTCCGTGTTCTCATTTCGAGACAAACGTCAAGTTCGGAAATCAGGCTCGTTACCTCGTAACATTTTAAGGCTAAATTCATCTGCCCTGGTACGTAACATCACTAACTACCTTTTTTTTTTTAATCCCCCTTCAATAGACTTTAATTTGAAGTAACTGGCAACTACACGGTGACTGACACACGGTGTCTCCTCCCTAATCATGGAAGGAAACAAAAAAATAAAGTTACTTCCGTGTCCTTTAGAGTAATCCTTTAATAAAATCCCAATTAAGGAACAGGTACATGTCATAGTGGCCTCTGCTGGTTTGGGGGTGCTTTGATTTTCATTGCCATGGTTTTAAGAGGTCACTAATCTTAGAACTCTTGTCTTTTCCCCTCTCTCTCCAACCTGGAAAATGACACAGAAATGCCAACTTTGCCTAAAACAAATGAGAAGAACTGTGGCTTCAGGGGTACAGTAATCACGCCATCAAACAGCTGGCATAGGCAGTTAAAATTCACGGAATGCAGAACGGGCCTTCCACGCTAGGACACCCAAGGACTGCCCAACACCCTCAGTGTTCAGCTGAGCGATCTCGGGCGCGGACAAGCCAACTGCCGTGGGCCACATCCCCGCGGGGAGCAGCTGGATGTGGATGTACGTGCAAAACAAACACGAGGGGATTCCGGGGTCAGGGAAGGCAGAGTGCCCAGTAACCAGGGCCATCGGGCCTTTGGGGCTAAGCCTTAAGAGAAGGTAAAGGAAAACTACGAACTACAGTTAGCACGGACCTGAATTTAAGTTCGTCTCAGTGTCCTTGAGTGCTGAGGTCACTGAGCCTCTGACTCTCAGGTTCCCAAATGATGAAATGGTCGTGTAATACACATGTCATGAAGATTAAATTAGATAACTTGTGCAAAATGTTTAGCGTGGTGCCTGGCGTGTAAAATGCACGACAGCACACCAGCTAAAACCAACAGAAGGGCGACCTCTGTGGACATGTTACATCTTTAGTCCTCACAATGACCCTGCTAAGGCCTTTATTGATGGCTTCCCTTCACAAAGGGGAAGAGGAAGCCCAGAACAGTTCCTGGCCACAGAGCACAAAGCTGGAGCCAGGGTCCAATATGAAGGCCCTCTCTGAACCCAGAGCTGCACCTTTTCCACCATAATACATTGCAAATTATTTTACTTCTCTGGAAAACTTCTCCCTGTCTTTGGATTGGTCCCTCCCATTTCCTCAGAGTTGTAGCAGTGATGGCCTTGAGAGGGCACAGAAATCCCACCCCACACATGTCTGGGAGCAGGCAGCAGTCCCAACACTGGGCCTTTCACCATCCAGTCAGATGTACAGAAAAGTTGCAAAGACAGTACAGAGTGTTCTCAAGTAACACGCATCTGGTGTTCCCACTGTTACATTTCCATGGTCCACTTATCAAGAGTAAGAAGCCATCATTAACTCAATTTCAGACTTTCACTTGGATTTCTCCAATGGTCCCTTTCTGCTCAAAGACCCAATTCATGGTCTATCTGTTGATTTAGTTGTCATGTCTCCCTCATCTCCTTGGTTCTGTGCTAGTTCCTCAGGTCTTTCCTTGTTTTTCATGAAGAATAATATTTTTTCTAAAGACTTTATTTCTAAGTAATATCTACAGCCAATGTGGGACTTGAACTCACAACCCCGAGATCAAGAGTTGCACGCCCCACCGAGCCAGCCAGGTACCCCAAGAACAGTATTTTTAAATGTATAAAATAATACCTAAAAGTTCACAAAAGAAGTGGATGATAATTGATAGTTATCGCATTAAAAAACAAATTTATATGTGCTTATTAACACATTTATTAGGATGTGACACATGGCCTAACACCAACTTTGAAGTGGTGGCGGTCTCTGACAAAATCAGAGAGCACTTACCTCATTAGGGATCGCTGCCTGCATGATAAGTATTTTTCGATATTAAATTTTAGAGATGCATTAAAAAAAAATCAAGGTGTCACGTGTTTTCCTCTCCCGGGTCATGGGCTCCCTGATACAATCGTGGAGGCCACCTTTGGGACTGCCGCCCCACGGCAACGAGGGCAGTAGCACCCATGCCTCTAAAGCCCTGCCAGGCCCCCTCGCCGATGCCGCCACCTCCGTCGGGGGTTCTGGCCTGGGATGGGCTTTTTCAAAATCGCGAACCTGATCGGCAGAGGCCTGCGGCGCTGCGACACACACGACAGGCTGTGAGCCGATGAAGTCTGGTGATGTCATTCACAGCCGGCTGTGGTGAGAAGCACCCGCTCTGAAGGGCATCGTTAGCACAGAAATGGAACTGTGTGAGACGGAGTTTGTGCTGCTTCCAGAACCAAGAGAGCCAGGCGTTTTCTTGGGAAACTACGGGGAGAACACTATTTCTAATTTGGGGCTGTGGGATATCGTTACAAGTCACTTTTGTTTCCAAGCTATTTGAATTAATAGAATTTTACCTCAAACTGTTCTTCTGGATTAAAAAGTGACTGTCTACCATCTCTGGCACCTTTTCCAACATGCCTATGTGGTGCAGTAATTAGTACCAATGAATAGATCAGCATTGCTCATCATAATTGGAAAAAATGAGTGTTTAAAGCTATTACGCATTGGGCGTTTGCTTTCTCCTCAGACAGCCTCATGCCTTGATCACCTCTGCAAGGAATGCCGTTGAGGCCCCATTTCTCAGTTTTCTCCATACTTAAACCTCGTTTCTTTTTCATCAAAAATGAAAATGTGACTTTCAGTGACTCTGTAACAAGGTGGTATTAAAATCAACTCAAGTGAAATAGGAATTCAAAAAAGCATTAAATTATAGTCTTTACAATCCTTTTGTCCACAGAAGGAACATGGGGAAATTGCTGAGCTTTGGGAGTGCACGCTGGATGGGGAATGGCTTTGTTCATAAGCTCCGTCTGCTCCAAATGAGGTCTGAGACACTCGGCATCTCTCAAAGCCACAGCCGCACAATTCTGTCATGCGCTTCACGTCAGCACTGAGCTCTTGCAGTGACAGCAAAGCTTCTCAAAGTAGAACCAAAAGGCAGCACAATCTCCAGCCTTAAAAGTTTGTGTTGTTTCTGGAAGGGGCTGTAGTTAGAACACTAGCACATCCAGATGGAAGGAAGCCTGGAGGGGCTCTGGTACAACCTCCATCCACATTCAAATCCCCTCTACCTCGTGGAAGGTGAAGACGCGTCCAATTAGGACAGCTCCTCCCCTGAAACCTATGCCGTCACCGCCTACGGGATTAAACTAAACGCAGAAGGGTAAATCCATGCAAAAACGTCTGGGCTGGAGGCACCTGGCTGGCTCAGACGTGGAGTGTGTAACGCTAGATCTCAGGGTTATGAGTTTGAGCCCCACGTGGGGTATGGAATTACTTAAAAAAATAAAATCTTGGGGCACCTGGGTGGCTCAGTCGTTAAGCGTCTGCCTTTGGCTGAGGGTGTAATCCCAGGGTTCTGGGATGGAGTCCCACGTCGGGCTCCCTGCTCTGCTGGGACCTGCTTCTTCTTCTTCTTCTTTTTAAAGATTTTATTTATTTATGTGACAGAGATAGAGACAACCAGTGAGAGAGGGAACACAAGTAGGGGAAGTGGGAGAGGGAGAAGCAGGCTCCCAGCGGAGGAGCCTGATGTGGGGCTCGATCCCAGAACGCCGGGATCACGCCCTGAGCCGAAGGCAGACGCTTCATGACTGAGCCACCCAGGCACCCCTGGGAGCCTGCTCCTTCCTCTCCCACTTCCCCTGCTTGTGTTCCCTCTCTTGTTGGCTGTCTCTCTGTCAAATAAATAAATAAAATCTTAAAAAAAAATCTTAAAAACAAACAAACAAAAAACCCTTCTGGGCTGGAAGAAGGGCCAGGTGGGAATACCAGCTAATAATTAAACAATCAAAACATAAAAGTGACGGCCACTAGGGGTGCCTGGGTGGCGCAGTTGTTAAGCATCTGCCTTCAGCTCAGGGTGTGATCCCGGCGTTGTGGGATCGAGCCCCACATCAGGCTCCTCCGCTACGAGCCTGCTTCTTCCTCTCCCACTCCCCCTACTTGTGTTTCCTCTCTCGCCGGCTGTCTCTATCTCTGTCAAATAAATAAATAAAATCTTATAAAAAAAAAGTGATGGCCACTAGACATGTAGGTACTTAAGTCCTGAGCAATGAGAACTGTCCTTGGGAAGGTCAGGGAAGGCTTTACAGAAGAGGTGACATCTGAACCAGGTCTTCAAGTACAGTGAGGCGACAAGAACAAAAATGCCTTTCATGCATTAAAACTCCACTCAAATTTCCTCTTTTCTGTGGCCCTTTGGACACACTCTTTCCTCTGCATGGAATTTTCCTTTTCTGCCCACTGAATTCCCACCGTCCAGGGCACCAAAGCAAACGAGCAAGCCCACAGTGAGGACGTAGTGAGAGCTGAGGCTGGAAGGATGGACTAGGTTGAATGGTGTCCCCCCACCAAAACTCACACCCAGAACCTCAGAACACGACCTCATTTGGAAATCACCAGAGCCTGCTAGCCACCACCAGAAACAAGAAGAGACGCACACAGTTCTCGCTCTGAGCCCCCAAGAAGGAACCCACCGTGCTGACACCTACATTTCCAATTCCTGGCCTCCAGAAATATGAGCAAATATATTTCTGTTGTGCCAAGCCGTGGAGGGGGCGGTAATTTGCTACAGCAGCCTAGGAACTCGTACGAAGCATAAGCAGGAACTGAATTATGAAGCCCTCGGCTTCCCACATCATAGGCAATGGGTGCAAGGCGTGATGAAAATTTATTTGAGATTACTACAGCCATGGAAAAGGGAACCCACTGGAGAGGAGAGAGACAAGGCAGGAGGTTACGGTGGCAGAGCGGCGGGGAATGCTCTGCTGGACTGCGGCAGCAGCGGCGGGGAGCAGCACTGCGGTGCCCACTTGGAAGTGACGGGTGGAAAAGGGAAGAACAGAGGCTAATTCTGGGTTTCTACCTTATGCAAGGGTGTGGGTGGTAGTACCACTAGTTGAACTAAAGAAACAAGAAGGAATGGATTCCAAGCAGAGGGAGAGGAGGTGGGAGGCGGACCCAGGAAGATGAGAAATTGTGAACGTAAGATACCCTAACTCAAGAACTCAAATCCTAGTGGAGATGTGCAGTAGGTGACTGAAAATAAAGGGGAAAAATCGGGCCAACCTTACAATTCAGGATTCTGTAGCACACAGAGATGGCCAAAGCCAAGCACAGCCAAGAAAGCCAAGAACGCTGGAAGAGATGGGAAGTAACAGTCCGAAAGTAGGAAGCAGGTAAACCAAGAACAAACTGCACTGGGGAAGTGATACAAAAAGACACATGGAAGATGTCTGCTCTCGGCTGCATCTTGTTCAGACAGTAACTCACTTTAGAGATAATCCCAAATTTGGGAAGTCTTGAGTGCAGGGCTACTCAGGCTAGTGCAAACACGAGCAGCTTACAGAAGACAGAGAAGAAAGGTAGGTACCCCATTCTACTCCGCACTCAAGGGAACACACCCAAGGGAGCAGGCCTCATGACTCGTGACATTCGGGGAGGGGCCTGGCACAGGAGAGGCCTACAGAAGAGAGGATGGTAAGCAGAGCGTTTGTGTGTGGAAGCAGAAAGAGGCTCCTGACGGCAGAATTAGAACCGAGTCATGAAGAAGCAAGGACAAACGTTCCGGTCTGTGTGACAATGGAACGAAGTGTTCTAGGACGCAGGTAGTTCCTTTCAATGAATCATCTGCGAGGCCTTGAGAATACTCCACGGGGGGCGGGCAAACCTTTTCCTGCAAAGGGCCAGACAGTCAATGTCTCTGAGCCAGAGGACCCCTGGTGCGTACGTGAGAGCCGACGCAGGGAATGTGTAAGGGAATGTGTAAAGGAATGGGCATGGCTGTGTGCCGCTGAAACTACTCGCAGAAACAGGCGATGCAGGGGCTGGATTTGGCTGGAGCACGTGTGCCAGAGTTTGTCAATCCCCGGCCCGGGACCCCTGGCTCTCAGGGAGTGGCCCACACACCAGCAGCTTCAGCATCACCGGGGCACTTTCTGGGAAGAACGCAGGCCCCATCAGACCTACTGCACCCGAGGCCACATCTCCACGAGGTCCCAGGGGCCTTACATGCACACAGAATCGGCGAAGCACGGGTCTAGATGAGTGGTGCCCACACGGGGGCCCAAGTCGAACCAGCATTTCCTGGGAAGCTGAAGAAAATCAGATTCCCGGCCCTCAGGATCCTGGATCTTCACGAGCCCCCCTTCCCCCTGGGGTAATGCTAAGGTTTGGAAACGTCTGGTCTGGGAGTCGCAGAGGACCCCTCCAGACTAACTTTCTGGGAATCACTTAAATAAAGATCTGTCCATCCTATTAATTTTATTTTCTTATTCTGTGGCTTTTTTCAGTCAAAACCTTGCCTTCCTGCTTCAGAAAATAAAAATCTTGCCTAGCAGCTGCCTACATTATGAACTTGAACAAAGAACAGAACACTCGGGGAAAAAAAAAAAAAAGGCCCGTTATCAAAAAGTCCTAGAGCGCCACCTGCCGGTCCCGTTGAATGCACACACGTTTCCACAAAAACCGGTCTAAGAGCTACTGGAGGCCACCAGAAGTAAGTGGAGGAAGAGGAAGGAGACATGGAAGAAGTAGCTGGGGAGAAATCACAGTATTGATTACACCAAGGCCACTTAAATATTCCAGTGAGTCATTTCTTTGGGGGAGTGTGGGCCTCCTGGGTTTAAGGCTGGTGTCAGAATGGAGTTGAGGAGCGTTCACATAAACCCTGCGTCTCTAACGCCCTCACCCTGGACTCAGGATGCTCCTGGAGAACAAAGCCTGGTTCTGGGCAGGACACATGAACCGCTTCATTCCCCCCCACCTCCACATTTGTGTGCTGAGCACCCCCTGTGGGTGATGCACTGTCCCAGGGGTGCACTGACGCCTGAGATACAGGCACAGGCTCTTCCTGCCAGGAACCCGCGGGCTCAGAAATAAGGAACCACTTCCGTAGAATTAAGGCAAGTTACTGCCACCTCCCATGGTTGCTCCGGGAACAGCACAGGCTGCTCTGGGAATGCACAACAGAGACCAGAGTTCGGTGCAGCTGATGTTTTGCTCGGCTGGCACCCCATTTTTGGGATCTGACTGCCGGTAGGCAGCTTGTGAGGTCTCCTGTCCAGAGGCTTCGTGTTGACCCAGCCAGCCCGAAAGCAATCTGACTTGGCAATAACTCTCAGCCTAGAGGTTCAGAGGAAGCTTCCAGGCGGACAGGACATTTAAGCCCAGACCAGAATAGCACATTAGGAGGTAGCCAGATTAGAGGGGAGGTGGAATCAGGGGAGGGTTTTTCAAAGGAAGGTGTGTGTGAAACAGCCAAGACACGTGAGCTACAGGAAGTCAGGGTCCCTGGGGCTGAGGGGTGGTGGGGATGGGCCTGGCAATGAGGCTGGGGTGGGGGGATTCGCAGGGGCCAGTGGTGAGAGATAACCTTGGTAGCCAAAATAGCTGGTTTTCTAAAAGAAATCTAGACGTTGTGTAGGGACACTGGAGGGTTTTGTTTAGGGAAACAACAGGTGAGAAAAGGAGGATGTACAATTATGCCGAAAGGAGTAAAGGGGGAGTAGGAGCAAGGGCAGCAGGAGAGCACACGGCAGGAGTCTGGGAGAGGGAAATGGTGGCTAGCTGCCCCATGGACAGGATGGGTGACCAAGGACACAAGAGCCACGTGGGAAAGCACAACCGCTGGGCTGGGTGGCTGACACGACGGAGTGGGGAGAGAACGTCAAAACGGCCCTCAGATGTCTGGCTGAGGGAATAGGGTAGATGGTGGCGGTCACAGAGGGGCCAGGCAGGGAAATGGGCTCTGGCTTCGAACACGTGCTGGAGGCATATGCTAGGTCTTTGGGTGCACGAGCTCAGACTGCAGCTGAGGGTTCAATCTGGAGGTCAGGAGGGACAGGGCTTGCAGACAAAGACACGGGTGCTGATGGTGGAGGGGAGGATGCCGAGACAGACACAGGGTGAGGTGATCCAGGGAGAGGGGCAGCATGAGAAAGGGAGGCAACCTAGGACAGGGCCCTGGACGAACCCCAACTTCTCAGTGATGGGCAAAAGAGAAGGAGTCGCCAAGGAGACCCTGCCCCAAGAGTCCAGAGCACCTCTGCAGAACGAGGGCACAAACCACAGGACTGGACGGCTGAGAGAAGTCAAGTGGCTAAGCCCCAGGGGGCGAGCATTTACGCAGCAACAGAGGGGCTGCCAGTGACGTGGGGACAGATGTGCCAAAACGTTCGTGGGGACAGAGCCCACAGGAAGGGAAGGCTGAGGACACAGAGGAGAAAGACAGGGATGTGTGCATGCAACCTGGGGGGCAGGGGGTCCAGAACACAGGGGTCCGGCCCTTGGTCAGGAGAGGGGGGCCTCTTCCATTTCTCAGAAGGGAAGGAAAAGGCTGGGGCTGCCCTGGCGACATCTGGCAGTCTGATAGCAGGAAGCTAGGGCTGTTCTCACGTCAGAGCTTCCATTTTCTCTGGAAGTGGTGGGGAAGGCCTCGGAGGGCAGGAGGTGGTGGTGGGGAGTGGGGTGCCCTACTTTAGTTCCAGGTAATGACGAACTCAGAGGGCGGTGGCTACGGATGTGGAGGACACATGGAGGGGGGCAAAGTCCTCGGAGAGCAGATAGAGGTGGTGCCTCGGATGCATCATCCAGGAGGACAGAGTTCTCGTGGGATGGAAACGTCTGTGAGCTGTCCCCGCAGTCGTGAATGAATGAGGGCTGACTGGTAGCGTGACGGCAATGTGGAGGAGGTGGGGAGGACCCAGCCAGGTGTCCAGAAGAGCTGGGGAGCCGGGCTTTTGCACACAGGAAGCGCAGCCAGGGTAAGGAATAAAGCGATGGGGAGAAGACACACACCTTCATGCCCAACCTGAACCAAGCCCTCCCACCCCCCAGAACGCTCTTGTGCTAGAAAATCCCTTTCTGTGTTGAGCTGAGGTTCACCGCCTGGCAGCCACCCCCGGGTGAGCGTGCAGACTTCTGAAGCCATGCAAATTCAACCCGCACCTTTTCACAGGCAAGGACCAGCTGAAGTCTGAAGGAGGCCATGCGCTCTCCCCCCATCGGGCTCTGGGGCCTCAGACACGGCTCCAGCTGCTGAGAGGACCCCTGGCCAGCTCAGCAATCACAAGTCCACTGAAGGTGGACAGGCCAAAAAAGCAAACCATCAGGAAGAACCCTGTTGAGAAGGGATCCGGCAGCCCCATGTCCAGGGACAGGGTCACGAGACCTGCAAGCAGGGACTGGCACAGACGCCTGTCCACCCGTGTTCGTGGCAGCATTAACGGTGAAAGCCATGAGGTGGAGGCCACCCAGGGGCCCATGGAGGGATGCGGGGACACACAAAACATGGTCAACGCACCTGACGGAGTACGACTCAGCCTTAAAAAGGGAGGGAATTCTGGTCATGTGATGAAGTGAGCAAAACCTGAAAACATTATGCAGAGTGAAATAAGCCAGACGTAAAAGGACCCATCTCATAGGACTGCAGCTATAGGAGGGACCTGGAAGGGCGGAAAGAAGACAGACAGCGGGACAGTGGGTGCTGGGAAACACAGGGAGTCATTGTTTGATGGGTACAGAGTTTCAGTTTGGGAAGGTGAGAAAGGCCAGACGATCTTGGCAGTGGTTGCACATGGTGTGAATGTCCATAATGCCGCTCAAATGCACACCTGAGAAGGGCTAGGAAGGTAAGTTTTATGTGGTGTGTATTTTATCACAATTAAACAAAACACCAGAAGAAGAAATCAATGCAGAAACAAAGCAGCTATGATCACAGAGTCTGGCCGGGCCAACAACGCCACGTGGACGTGCAAATCTGACATAGGTTTTAGCTCTCCTCCAGCTAGGCTGCAGCCCCAGCTTCTCCGACCACCTGCCTCTGTCCCCCCGGGCTGTCCTGACCACGTCCCACACGCTGGGCAGTCAAAGCTTTCCCTCTGAGTTCGGTGGCTGCACGTCTAAAATCAAGGTGTTGGTAGATCTGTGCTCCCGCCAGTGCCTGGAGGAGAGGACCTTCCAGCCTCCTGCACAGTGTAGACAGGTGTTCTGCTCGAGCCTCTGTGTCACACGCTGTCTTGTCCCCAGTGTCTCACATCTCCTCCCTGTCTGCAAACAAAGTTCCCTCTGTTATGAAGACACCAGTCACACTGGATTAGGAACCCTCCTGCCCCACTCTGGTTAGGACCTCACCTTAACTAATTCCACCTGCAACAACCCTATTTCCACAAAAAGTCCTATTCGAGGGTACAGGCATTAGGACATCAATACATCTTTTAGGGGATACAATTCAACACACAATACCACCCAAATGAAGACTTGGTTTTCTTGTACATTGGTTATTTTTTTAATGACTGCTGAAATTATACGTGAAAAACTAGACAAGAATTTGAGGCCCTGGATGAAGTTACCTGCCTCCAGAGAAGATTTATTTCCGCTGCTGGCTGGCAGGCAGGTTAGAGGGCTGACCATCCCCCTATCTCTTCCTTCAGTCAGCAGTGAAATGATTCAAACCAGGACGCTAGTCCCCAGGAGGGCTGGTCTAATTTAGCATCATCCCTTACTTCCCAGGAATGGACTTTCGAGCCTAGGGTTTTGACCCGGGTCCTTCCAACTTGGTTGGTCCCAACTCTAATTTTTTTTTTTTTTTAAAGATTTTATTTATTTACTTGACAGAGATAGAGACAGCCAGCGAGAGAGGGAACACAAGCAGGGGGAGTGGGAGAGGAAGAAGCAGGCTCACAACACAGGAGCCTGATGTGGGGCTTGATCCCAGAACGCCGGGACCACGCCATGAGCCGAAGGCAGACGCTTAACCGCTGTGCCACCCAGGCGCCCCCCAACTCTAATTTTTGCCCCCAGCCCTGTGAATCTGGAAAGATCTCTCAGCCAAACTTCCATCCAAATAAGCTGGGCTACCACCACCAGAAAGAGAGCTCCTCGGTCTCTCACTGACACTGGAGACTGAAGACTTGGCTGCCCGCACTGCTCTACGAGGTTTCTGCTTCTCTACTGCAGGGGCAGTGGACGGCCAGGGCCCTGACTCAAGTCTTAGAGCCAGCAACTAGTCCTGAGTCCCCAGCTTGCTCTCTCTAAGTGCCCTTCACCTTACAGTGTAGCAAAATCCTTGAGTTTCTTTCAGCTCTAAAGATTTCACAGTCTCTACCATCCCTGCCAGCTCTTACACTGGACAAGCCAGATTATATATTCTTCTCCTGTGGCTCCATTAATGTCCAGTCCGGCGACTAATTACAACCTCCCTTCTCCTAAGAGCATCACAGCCAAGGCACCTAAGCTATAACGGCACGGATTTCGACTTGCAAACAAGGCTGTTCTGGAACTATGCCCATTTATATTATTGGTTGGCCTGGCTACTAAGACATGCAGAGTCGATGGGGACCCAATGGACACTAAGGCTAAAAGTCGAAGAGAAAAGCCCAACCCCAAAGAAGAAAGAAGTCATTGTGGGGCATCACTGTGCCTGATGGCATGCAATAAATAAACAGGAGAAGAGGCCTGAGTCATAGCAAGTCATAGCAAAGGACTTAAACTGTTCTTTTTTAGAAAGAAGGATGCTGTGTGTTCAACAATAGGTCAAGGCTGGAGAGAGTCAAACTTCAGTCTTTGGCTTTTCAGAAAATAAAATAGCATGCTTTCCACAATGGAGAAGAAAAGCAGAAAAAACACAAATCTTTTATTTGTTCTCATGATGGACAAAAGAACCAGTGACTGAAAATAATGACAGGCTGATGCATAGTCCTACTTCTATATGCACAGAGAAGACCTAATGGAGCCACTTCATTACACAGAGAACGTTCTCCTGCACAAACCTGCCAACTCCAGCTCAAGTTCCTCACTGCCCATCCTCTATGCACTCCCCACCTCCACTGCTCCTCCAACACGGGGCTCCTGTCTGTACCTCTTCTCTTTAGGACACTGGTGTCTCCCATGTAGCGTCCCTCCCTCTCCTTGCAATACCTGGACCCATCAGAAAGCAAAGCAGTCTATCCCAAAGGCTGTGTTGCAGCCAACACCCCTGGAGGGAGACATCACCAGGCTTCCCAATGCTCCAGCAACACACTGGCTAGAACAAACTAAAGTGTATGTTGGCCCTTACTTTCCCCAAGGGATCCCGTGAGCAGTGAAAAGGCACTGGCCAAAGCTAGATTTGAGTCCTAGCTCTGCCCCTGTCTAACACTGCCCACCCAGGCATTCCAAAGGGCACTGGGAGCCTGCTCTGTGTGAGACGCTGCTGGGCAGTAAGGGTAGAAAGGTGACTAGGACACAAGAGGCGTCCCCTGGTACGGAGCTAAAATCCAAAAAGTGCCTCAGCTTCCTCAGGGGCTAGTGAAGGTGCTGGACCAAGTCATCTCTGAGGTCTCTTCTGACTTGAAAGTGCTACCGCTATATGATCCGTGTGACAGCATGCGGGCTGGCCCCAGTCTCTGTGTGGCTGTGCACTGGCACAGCCTCTCTGCGCCTCCGTTCCCACATCTACAAAGCACACTGGTGAGATTCGCAAACATCCCCAGTTACCTTGTGCAGGCACAGCGGAAGGCGTCCAGAATCGCTCTGCAAGGAGCCCTGCTGAACAGCAGCCCAACAGTAGGAATCCACGAAGGCAGCCTGACGCCAGGAGAAGGAACTTGGGGAGAAACAGCTTATCTGCGTACCTGAGAAGCAAAAACAGACGGTGCCAAATAAATGTGAGTGCAGGGTCTGGACCCGTCTCCCCGCCCCCCAGCCCTCCCTCCCGTTTTAGCGAAGTCACAGAGCGCCAGGCATAGGTCAGAACTAAGACCCAGCGCCCAGGTTCACATTCAGGCTGAGTGTTTGAGAGATTTTCAGCCGACACTGGTTGTGACAGCAGCTTGGGCTCAGCTGGGGAAAGCTCTGGAAAGAAGTGAAAGCACCATAAAAAGAAAAAATGGCCATGAAAAGAACTAGAGCCTAAAGCGTCCCAGGGAGACATGTACAGGGCTGCTTGAATTTGGGTGAGGACTGAGAGAGGGGAAGGGGCACAGGGCAGGGGGAGGAAAAGGAGGGTCGATCAGAAAAATTGGACTAGAGGAGTCCTTCAGAGCAGAGAAGTCAGGACTTTTAGCCTGACAAAGGGAAGGCCAAATGAACATCTGGTGAGAGGTCACCAGATGGCAAATCAGCAGTTTTCCGTCTCCTCCAAGAAAAAAGACTGCATGGGCAAGTACAGCCCTCATGGGAGTGTGCAGACCCACAGACAGGGCGATGGGTGCTGGATGGGCCAGTGGGAGACCTGCGGGAGCATGAGCGCACGGCAGGTGCACGGACCCTCCGCTCAGACCCAGAACAGCCACTCCGCCTTCCACACCCCGCACGGCCAAACTGACACTAAGTGCTTGGGCCCTGATGCTGGTTCCATTCAAACCCAACCCTGCTGCTCACAGCTGAGTGACCTCAGGTCACTTCACCTTCTGAAGCCAAGGTTATCCAAATGGATGTTGGCGTTAATGTCTGCATTCTCAGTACACTGCCTAGTTCCCAGGAGTTGGTCAGTAAGTATTACATCCTTCTGTAGGAAGTAAGTAGTGGATTCTGTTATTGCTTGAAAGAGTGGGGGCGTGCCCACCCTAGACAGGGGAAAGGAATGGTAGGAAGGCGCATGGGTGGACTTCCCTGGTGTCTGGGACAGAAAAAGCCCCAAAGGATCACCTCCCTCCTGGCACGAGGTGGGCTTTATACTTGCGGCAGGAGAGGGCAGTAATGGGATGTTGTCCAGGAGGCAGATTCTTGCGGTGGAGGGGATACAAAGGGCCTAGGGCACCCCCCCCCAATCGGGGACTTCTATGCCCACAGGCATCAAGAAAGGACTTCCCGGCAAGAGCCCTTAGGGGAGATCACTGTGAAAAGTCATGTGCCATCTGAAAATCTCTGATAATAGAGTAAGTTCTTGCCAGCTAGGAATGGCTTAAACATGAGTTGGGGATAGGTCACGGATTTCCAGGACCTTTCAATTCTCATATCCCATTAAACTTGAGTTTTTGCATTTTATAAAAATAGACTAGTCAGAACAGTGCAGACTCCACAAAGCTCTTGCGTTAGCATGACTTAGCTAAATGCTGCCCGGGCAGTCCCACCCACCAAGGCTCACTGAGCACCCCGGCAGACACACAGGAGGGAGACGGGGCTGGGGTTAGAAATGGATGGGCGACTGGCCAAACGCTTTCTCATAAAAATGGACAGTGCTATTAGGATTTCATGAAAATCTGTCTGCTCTGTATATCGTTTAGGTATAGTCCTTGCACGCACATAGCCAACACGTTGTAACCTTCTTCTATACGAAAATCTGCTACCTCCGAAACCCTCCCCAAGGCACTGGTGGAAACCGCGAGAGCATAAATAACTAAACCATTTATACCAAAGCTTTTGCAAAAGAGGGAGAAAGCAAATATAATTGAGTCTAGAGAGATGGAAACTGAGGCGGCGCTGAGCTCAAAAGTAAATATTCTTCTTCTGGAATGGGATGTCAGAAGAAAAAACAACAGACAACCAACAGTCACGGGACACTAAGCATCCTGAACTCATTGCCTCATTCCAACCTCACAGCTAAATCAGAGAGGGAGGGAGAAAAGGTGTCTTCCCACCCTTTTACCCTGGATGAAACCAAACCTCAAAGTAACCCCTACCCACGCTAGTAACTGGTACCAGCAGAATTTTAATCCCTCAGTCTCTTAAAACACTCCTCTCTGGGCCAGTCGCTGCAGCGAGGGCACGTTGTGGAGGTCCTGGCAGCCAGGGTCTGTCAGAAAGGAGGTGGTTTGATTAAGGGGTCCCTCCAAGTGACCAGGAGGGGCAGAGCTTTCTGGGAAGAGTCAAGGACAAACCCAGAAAAGGAAACAGATCAAGCACCGAGGAGTATTTCCAGGCCAGAAATGGGAACCAAGGAAGTCCAGAGCCAGGCAGCAGCTGGAGCCAAACTGAAGGGTGGGAGGAACGAGGGCGGAGCAAGAGGGTGAGGGCGCCAGGAGCTGGGCTGTGCAGCCCTGCGCTCCTCCCGCACGAACAGCCCAGCCTGGCTTCCAGGCACACCTGGCAGGCTGTGCAGCTGCTGCCAGAGCCCAGCATGCTCGGGACCTGGACCATCCCGACTCATCCTTCCAAACGTGCTTCCACAATCTCTATCTCATTCAGTCTTCAAAATAATACTGGGAAATAAGTAAGGTGCTTTGTATATTTTCCTACTGGTCTCCAGTATGGAAAGCTTCCAAGTCCCCCCCCCCCAAAAAAGGGGCACTGAATTGAAACAACAGTTTTCCTTTAAACCAAATTAATTCACCAGGTCTCTGTTTTCCACACCCAAAACTGACTTTTTTTTTTTTTTTTTTTGGAGGGGAAGGTGGGGCAGGAGGCACATAAGGGGCGAGGGAGAGAGAGAATCCCAAGCAGCAGGTCCCATACCCAGCGAAGAGCCTGACATGGAGCTCGAGCTCATGACCCCGAGACCATGACCTGAGCCAAAATCAAGACCTGGACCCTTAACCAACTGTGCCACCCGGGCACCCTCCCAAACCCGGCTTTTAAAAAGAACCCAACCAGGGCTAACATCAGTTAAGACGCGCATAATCAAGTGTCATCTTGTAAATGAGCTTGAGACCCAAGGAACTTCACTACCGACCCTGCTGGAGTAGAGGAGAATTAATGGTTTTCCCCTTCGGGGCCCAAGAAATTAGACAGAGGCCCCATCGAGCCCAACGCCCTCACTAAATGGATGGGAAGAGTAGCCTGTACCTACCGACCTGCGGTCCACGATGGGTAACAGTGAGACCGCACAGTCAAAGGGAGCACGCGACCAAGCTGGCGAGCCTCACACGGAACCTACAAGGCTGCTTTCATTCAGTCCGGCATTGATGGTGCAAACAGCATAACAAAATACAGCTTGCTAAGTGCGGGAACAGGAGAAAAGAAAGCTGATCTAAGACCCCGGGTGCACAGAACCATGCAGCCAGATTACACCCAGAAGACAAGACTGGAGAATTAAGTAGTGGTCTCTCTCCTGTGGGGGAGAACCCAGAAAGTCTACACCACAGGAAAGGGCTTGTATTAACCTGGTGTAAAACCTGACGACTGTCCAATGAATAAAATTCCCGTGACCTGGGTACCAGGGCAAAAAAGGCATGAAAAGAACTCAATGTCCTAGGAAAGAGGCAAAATAGTACTCAGTATATCTAAATGTTATTTTATTTTTAAAATTTTTAACATCTAAGATTAACTCAAATATACAGAAAATAATATAACAGATACCCAGGAGTTTACGGCAATATTGACATTTTGCTGTATTCACCCACGCCCCTTTTTTTAATAAAGCATTTTATTTTGATTTTTTTCAGACCTACAGAAAAATTACAGGAATATTGCTATAATGTTCAGCCATAAAAAGGAAATTCTGCCATTTGAAACACGGATGGACCTTGACAGCATTCTGGTAAGTGACATAAGTTGGAGAAAGACAAATACTGTACTTAGATGTTTTATCCAGTAGAAACGAACGCCTAGAAACAGAATAGTTCGGTAGTTGCCAGATGTGGAACATGGGGGTGGGGCACAGGAAATGGGTGAAGGTGGTCAAAGGGTACAAACTTCCGGCTATAAGATAAGTAAGGTCTGGGGATGTAACATACAGCATAGTGACCATAGTTAAAACTGCAGTTCTGTATTATATACTTAAAAGCTGCTACTGAGCAAATAGATCCTCCGAGTTCTCGTCACAAGAAAAAAGACTGTAACTATGTGAGATGATGGATGTTAACTACACTTACCGTGGTAATCATTTTGCAACATACACATCTGTCAGATCATTATGTGTTGTACCTTAAATGTATACAATGTTATAGGTCAGGTATAGCTCAATACAATGGGAAAAATTACATAAAATCTGTAAACACCATAAAATATGGTATCAGCATAAAAAAAAGAACATTACAGTGAAATCACAAATACTCACCCACAGTCAACATCCTGCCACATGTCCTCTCTATACCTGTATACCTCATACACACATTGCTTTTTCTTCCTGAACCCCTTGAGAGTAAGTGCAGCGGTTATGACCCTTTCTCTCAGAAGTTTGTATCTTCTGAGAACAAAACATTTCTATATGACCCAGAGCAATTATCGATTTTTTTTTTAAAGATGCAATACTGTTATCGGTATTCGGATTTCCCCAACTCTCCTTTAGAGCAATCCCCTCCCCCCTTTCAATGGAGCTCCAGTCCTGCACCAGACATCATGCGTTCAGACGTCATGTGTCTTTAGTCACCCGATCACCTTATCCCAGAAGGGTTATCTGCAGCCCTAACGGGGGTGAAGAGCACAAGCCTCTGTTCTTTGTGAGGCCCCCTTGATTTTTGTGCATTTGACTGCCTGTCCATGCTCCGACCAGCTTCTGCATTACAGGAAGGACTCCCCCAAGAGGGACACCCCGGGAGGCACCTAGCATCCGTTTCCTCCAGGACTAGTGACGTCACCTATGACGGCTACTTGCTCAAGCTGCTATCAGGGCTCTGGCAGACAAGTGCCCTTCTCCCTGAGACAGAAGTTATCTGTATGGAGATCTCAGGCTGTGTAAGTATTCAGTTCCCCAGCAAGCTTTCACCCGGTGGTGAATTGGACACTTCCACGGGAGTTGCAAAATGAAGGTTTTCCAACTTCATCCTTCCCTCTGCGTGTGTTAGTCAGCATTGTACTAGAAAGAGGAACTTCCCCTTCCCCCAATTTATGTTTTTTAGTACTAAGATGGACTCATATATATAGTCTTATGTTTTTCAGTATTTCGTCATCTGTTGCTCTTATCCATTTTGATGCTCAAAGCCTTTCCGACCAGCTCCGTGCCCGTGGTTTCTGAGCACCCTGCACTTCGTGGTACAGATGTCCTGGGCTCCTCTTGTACTTCCCCTGCCCCAGCCCTGCCACTGACCGTGTCTTCAGGGAGCCCCTGGTTCCTTTTAGTAGGTAATACAATTCCTAAATCCAGGATATAGATGCAAGATGTGCTCCCTGCTACTGGGGTGTCATTGCTCCTAGCTGCCTTCAGCAGACACGGCGAGGAAACCAATCTATGTCCATGGGTGTGTGTATGTATGTGAGAGAGACAGAGCTTATACCGAACATTCAAATTCAATTTAACACCCCTGGCCTGCCCGGGTCTATATTTGTATCTTCTATCTTTTACAGTAAGACCCCTAAATCCCAAATATACCAACATGGTTACTCATTTTCTCAATCCTAAAATTCACATAGAATAATTTCAGAATTTTTTAAAGCAAACCTATCTTTCTGATTTTCATTTTAAAAGGTTTACTCTGGATGCTGTGTCCATAACTGCCCATCCAGGGTCAAGAATAGAAGCAGGGGCGCCTGGGTGGCACAACGGTTAAGCGTCTGCCTTCGGCTCAGGGCGTGATCCCGGCATTATGGGATCGAGCCCCACATCAGGCTCTTCCGCTATGAGCCTGCTTCTTCCTCTCCCACTCCCCCTGCTTGTGTTCCCTCTCTCGCTGGCTGTCTCTATCTCTGTTGAATAAATAAATAAAATCTTTAAAAAAAAAAAAAAGAAAAAGAAAAAAAAATAGAAGCAGACACCGGTCAGGAATCTAGTACAATAGTGCAGCTGAGAGACAGTCTGAAGAAACAGTCACAGCATGCATCTGCCTCAAGTCTCTTCTGCTATTACTGCTAGGTCCCAGCCTGGTCCTGGCCAAAGGCATAGGATCTGGGAAATGAAGAGCAATGCAAAAGGCCAGGGAGAAGGCAGAAAAAGAAATCAACACACACGTCCCTGCTATAATGTCACTGATGTGTTAAAAAGAATGTTAGTGCTCTGCAAAATCACACAAAATCATACCAAACAACAACAGTCCTGATAAAAACACACTAGTGTGATGACAGGGTACATAAGGAAGGCTGCTGAGTTATGCACACAAGAATAAAAAGCAAAATGCACAAAGACCGGAGAGAACTGTCTGACAGCACTTCTAAAACCCGGCAGGTGACCAGCGCAGCCAAGAGGAAGAGCCTGGGGCAAATAGGCACCAAGTAGATGCCAAGGCGTAAGAACAATGTAACCCCTCCCCCATTATACCGGTATTCCCCTGTGTGCTGACCACATATAAGCTGCTTCCCATCACAGAATCACCTACTGAAGGAGAACAGGGGTCATTTATTAAATACTGTGACTAAATAGGAATTAGAAGCTCTTGTTTAATCGTAAAAGAGCCTATGGGCTAGTTATCATTTAGTTCCATTTGTCTGATGCAGAAATAAGGCTCAGATAACTTCCAAAGTCAGCTAATACTTGGTATAGGTGTGACACAATCCCAAGTGTGTGGCCCTACTCTTTCTCCAACGTGATGACAGCCTGGGAACAAGGGACCAGGGAGGAGAGAAGGCAGAGGCAGGGAGGCGAGGCAGGGTGGAGTGGAGAAGGACGGGTGTGGTGCAATGCCAGGCCAGCCAGCAACACAAGAAGCAGCAGGGAAGGGCCAGCCTCAAAGTCCCCAGCAGCCTGGGCTTGAGCCCCAGGCCCAAGTTCATGAGAAAGTGTCATCAAAAACCACAGGGCCAGCCTCAGTGGCCAATGGCTGGTGTGTGAAGACCTACCCCAGAGCACCTAATGCTGTTTTGTGCAGAGTAGGAAGACTGTTGGTGAGGAGGAGGGGCGGAGACTGCAGACATGGACTTTACTCAGCAGGGATGGAGGCTGGGCCCATGGAAGGGAAGGGCCAGATCAAAGAAACTGTATTATCAAAAATGCCAGAGCAGGAATCAGACACGTGAGGGCCGGGATTAAGTTCTGGTGGCAGTGCCAGACTTGCCACACCTCCGCCAGAGGAAATGCGGTCTCGACTTCTGCACTGTAAAAGCATGGGGGAAACGAGGCACTGCTTCAAAATGAACATGAGAAATGGATGCTGCCCCAAAAAGGAGGTCGGGGCATGAGGTCAGCTTAAGAAAAATGTCAAATGAGCAGACCATTGGAGGCCCAGGGGCCATTTCATAGACACTTTAAAGTATAAGAGGGTTAGAAGAAAATTACCGTCTAGCCAGTCTTCACCGACACAGAGGCCTGATCCATGTGGAATCGTAGGGAGGGCCAATTAGATGGGGGAAGGCATGTGAGCCCAAAGGAACCAATGAGGCACATCTATAAAAAGGGTTCTGGAATCTTTGGTCCTGAATGTTGCTTTTACAAAGATCTCATTATACAATAGCCATTGGGTTTTCTCTTTTACTAACGAGTCACTTAACCTCTGTGAACCTAATTTTTCTCATCGCAAAGCCTCAGAGAACTGCTATAAAGATCAAAGGAAGCGCCTACCACAGCGCCAGCACACAGGAGGGCTCAACCAATGGCCACTCCTGTTTCTCTCCAGGCATCAGGCTCCACGATAAGCCCTGGAGACACAGACACACGTTCTGCTGTCACATCCTGTCTTCCTTTCTTTGGTGCACTTGGAATGATCTCAATGCCACCTGTACTGACTGGTTTACTTCTTGGTCTTCTCTTCTACAGCTCTTGAACACCTGCTCCACGAAAGCCTGCCGTGGATAACCGGCACAGATTTAATGGTGCCACAGCCCGAGATGAGACCACACTTTGTTAAGTCCTTTTGCATCCTCTCTCTCTCAATGATGGCTTTTGAAAGCTAGCTCTTGGGGTTCTGGCAACAAAGGAACACTATTGTGTAGGAGGCCTTGAGTGTCTCAATCTGGTAATGAATCAGAGATTGGTGACTCCTATAAAATGAAAAGAACTTATAACAACTGTTACCATTATTTAGATAACTGGTCATGAGACTTCTTTGCAAATACAAAGACATTCTAAGTAGACCAATGCGGGTTTCAGGGCAAATGCTCTTTTCTCAAGAAACCTTAAAAAAGAAAAGAGACATTCAAGTTCGTTTGAGCTGGGTATTTAATGGCACAGGGCCTTTGTGCCAGCAGAGTATCAGAGAGAGCCACGGACCCTTGCCCTCCCCAAGTGCACTGTTCTTCCCATATCTATTACGGGGCAACAGAGCACAGATTTCTCCCTGAGGTACCCAGAACTCATTGGTGTTGAGCTCAACCCAGCAAGGATTCACTGGGCATCTACTGTGTACATGGTGCCACGTGGGACACGGGGGATTCAAAGATAAGACATGGTCCGTGTCCTCGAAAAGCTGACAGCCCAGCGAAGGAGGCCAAGACTATGAACCACAAATGATAAGAGACAACACAAACTGCATAACAGTAATAGCTAAGCCATGGCAGGTGTTCCTATTTGCAGGGAGGAGGACCCGGCTGGGGAACCAGCACAGCGAACACTGGAGTCTCTGGAGGTTGTAGCTCGTTATGGAGGGGAGCAGGCCACTGTGCCTGGAACACAGAGCCCAGCCGGGAATCAGGCAAAGCACATTCTTGCGGACTTGATTCTGTGGTGCTGGCGGGGAGGGCTTGGCAGGCTGGGGTGGGGGAGCTGTGTTTTAATGTCCTTAGGGCTGTCCTCTGCACAGCCGCGGTCCTGATGACCTGCACAGGCTGAACTGCCAGGCTGGGAGGTGCTGGCAGTGACTGTAATGGAGCAGACGGCCTTCCCCCCAGCTCCAGTCCCCCCCTCCCACCGCCCTGCAGGAATGCGAGCAGCTTTGGTGCTGGGGTGTGAGCCTGCCCTGCTCTCTGTCCGCTGCTCCTCGCCCACAAGACGGGTGAAGGGCTGAGCACACAGGCTTTGGAATCAGAGCTGCTTTACAGCCCGGCTCCGCGGGCCCCTAGGCTGGTCATCTGACCTCGGTGGACCTCAGCTCCTTGTCTGTCAGAGCCATCCGTGCCAGGGTATGGTTACAGCCAATCTCCCCCGAGCACCCACCCTGCCCCAGACGCCGGTCCTGTGCTCACTGTGCTGATCCATTTCATCTACCGCCCCATGAGATGGGCTCCAATACTACCCACATCACTGAGGAGGAAACTGTGGGACAGAGAAATTATGTAACTTGCCTGGGGTTTCACAGTGGATGTGTCACCCGCCAGGGTGAACCCAGGCAGTCTGGCTCCAAAAGTCACATCCTTTTTTTTTTTTTTTTAAGATTTCATTCATCTATTTGAGAGAGACAGTGATAGAGAGAGCGTGAGTGGACGGAGGGGCAGAGGGAGAAGCAGGCTCCCCTCTGAGCAGGAACGGGGCTTGATCCCAGCACCCTGGGATCATGACCTGAGCCAAAGGCACATGCTTAACCAATCGAATGAACCACCCAGGAGCCCCAAAAACTTAATCCTAACCACAATCCCACAATTTCTCAAAAGTGAACATGTAACTGCCTGGCAGGACTGCTGCTAGCAAACACTGTGCTCGGAGGACTAGTGCACAGGAGGTGAGGGTCTGTGGTGGCTTCAGGCAGTAAAGGAGTGTTATTCAAAATCCACAAGGAACCCTTAAAACCCGACAGTAAGAAAACAAACAACTCAACTAAAAATGGGCCAAAGACCTTAACAGACACCTCACTAAAAAGGATATACAGATGGAAAATGAGTGTATGAAAAGGATCTCCACATTCTATGTCACCAGAGACGTGCAAATTCAAACAGGGTACCAGCACCCGCCTACTAGAATGGCCAAATGTGGAACACGGACAATACCAAATGTTGTCAAGGACGTGGCACAACAGGAACACTCATTCACCGAGACTGGAAATGCGAACACACACGGATACTTGGAAGGCAGTTTCTTGCAAAACTAAACACACTTTTACCACATGATCCAGCAATTGTGCCCTTTGTATTTGTTCAAAGGACTTGAAAATTCACGTCTACACAAAAACTGCACGTGGCTATTTACAGCAGCTTTACTTACAATCGTCGAAACCTGGAAGCAGCCAAGATGTCCCTCAGCAGGGAAATGGATCAACTGTGGTACACTGAGACAAGGGGACATTCAGCACTAAAAGGAAATGAGTTGTCAAGCCATGAAAAGGCACGGAAGAACCTTAAATGTATATGAGTAAGTGAAAGAAGCCAATGGGAAAAGGCTGTAACTGTATGGCTCCAAGTCTATGACACTGCAAAAGGCAAAACTAGAGAGACAGGAAAACCATCAGTGGTTGCCAGGGGTGCGGGGGTAGGGCTTGAATAAGCAGAGGATTTTTAGGGCAGTGAAAATATTCTGCATGATACCATAATGACGGACCCATGTCATTCACATTTTTTCCAAGCCCAGAGAATGTACAACTCTTGCGGGGGGTGTTGATGATGGGGAGGGCTGTGCGTGGGCAGGGGCAGGGGGTTTATAGCAGATCTCCGTACTTCCCCTCAGTTTTGCTGTGAACCTAAAAATGCTCTTAAAAAGGAAAGCCTTCCTTAAAAAATGTAAACATGCATGTGTACATATGCACACACGGGAGCTGTTAATACTGGTCCTAAAGACAGCAGAGGAAGGCAGACATTCAGTGCAGAGGTAAGTGGCATTTGCCTTCCACAGGCCCCCTCCGGGCCCAGCCAGGCCCGCCCAGAGCTGTGGCTTTTCACAGGCCCACAACAGACAGGGCTTCTTGCTCGGCCAGGTGACCACTGGCTCCACCCAGGACCAGGCTTCCACACCGGTTCTGGCCCACTGCTTCCTCACCACCCCATGCCAGGCCAGGCTTCCAAAGTGAACATGAAGCCCCAGGGCAGAGCCACTGCATGGGACCAGCTTGGGTCCTTTCAGATCAGCTCCAGCATCCCAGGAGAGGCAGGTGAGCCCCCACGTGCTCACAGAGCACCCGGCAATGGCCCCCGGTAAACTCTGATAAGTATTTGTCCCATACAAAGTACCATGCGGAGTCCAAGACACCTGTAACAGTCCCCGTTGACCAAGTGCACAAGAGACCGTGGGCCCGAAGTTAACTGCAGTCACCCCTAACTAGCGTCTCCACAAATCCAATCCATTCTCGTGGCGTACTTGGGGTGAGGCTTTAACATGCCTATGGGATCATGTCGCATGTAGCTAAAAGCCCTCTGATGGCTCTGGATAAACTTGACAATCCAAACACCACAGGCACTCCACAGCCCTGTTCCTTTCCCCAAGAAACCACGTCTGCTCTCCCCTAAGAGGCTTCCCCTAGGCTGAGGGATAACTCAGCCCAGGGCCGCTCCTCAGAAAGCTGTCCCCGATGTCCCCAACTGGCTGGGGCTCCCCACCAGGCACTTAGTCCAAATCATTTCTCACAGCCAGGAGGCGGCAATCCCTGGGAAGCCGTCTCCTCGGCCAGGCTGCAAGCGGCCGGACTTCTTCACCCAGGGCTCCTGGTGCACGGGGCATTGCCCAGTGAAGTGCCCCAGGAAAGAGAACACGAATTAATGGAGATGAGAGGTGAAAAAGAGTAATGACTGTAAGGCTGGGCATGAACCACAGAGCCCAACTCAGCAGGAGCCTGGAGGGCATCTAATAACTAATTTTAGCCCACTGTCCTCATGTTACAAGGGCTCAAACTGGCTCTCGGGCCAGATGCCTTCTGGGCACATATGCTCCACACAGCTGCTCCTTGCTGTGAAGCCATAAGGAAGTTCCTTCAGTTCTTTACAGTGCATCATTTTCCCGTTCGGGTATTCACTGTGTGCAACAAAGAAAACCAAAAGCATAAAGGCTTAAAGAGTTTAGAGAGACTTAAAAGGAATGATGCCTTATTAAGACAAAGAATTTCAAGATCATCAGACTCTCCCTCCTCTAAGGGACACTGGGGGAGGGACAGGAGGCTAGTGAGTTACTCCTCCGGGGCTGAGGCTCCCGCACCCATCTCAGTAGTGCCTGAGCATGAGTGAGAGCTGGGGAGAAGCACGAGGCCTCTCACCTCAGCTGTGCTGGTTTATGGCTTATCAGAATATTGCAAAACCTTCAGATTGGAGAAGCGTAACGTATGCCAGCTTCGGCGCCAACCTGCACGTACTAAACACAAACCAGCTTCCAGGCCTCCTTCCATGTACTATCTCACTTAACAGGAATCATTTTCTTTTCTGCAAAGAAAACCTGGTCAAAGGAGAGGTGAGCCTCCCCAAACGAGGGAACAGAACTTCTTTCTCTGCTTTTCGAAACTCTAAGAACTCTTACACATGATCAACAAATGTGGAGCAGATGTTAACATTTAAAAGAAAGATTTCTGAAAGATATCTTTACAGTTCCCAATAGATACTTGCTAGTTTTGCTCATTGACCAACCTTAATCAGGGAACAGCGGGAAATGACCTTTTTTTTTTTTTTAACTTTCAGCTTAAACAAATATAAAGAAATAGTTAAGATAGACTGGGGATGGGGGAGATTTCATAAGGCAATGATAACCAGCTGAGACCTCACGGTCTCCCTAAGATCAACTACCCCAAGCCAAAAGCACGAGTAGGCAGGCTGGAAAGAATGAGCAGTTCCTAGAACAGCGCTAAGTGTTACAGCCAGAGCCCAGAACCACGTCTTGTGAAATCCCAGTGCAAATAGGGAACTACAAACTGAAACAGTGAGATGCCATTTCAACAAGAAGAGCAAACAGAAAACTCTGAAAATATTAAGCATGAATAAAACAGTGGGGGCAGACCTGCTCCCCTCTATCGCTGGTAGGAGCGTGAGCTAATATTCTGGAGAGCACCTGGAAGTAGCTTTTACGTTTGGAATGTGTACACCTTGTGATCCTTTAACTTCCAATTCTACCCTCCAGTTTGACCCCAGAGCAATGGTTCTCCAAGTATGGTCTGGAACCTGAGAATCTTTCAGGCAGGTTGTGATGTTAAGCCTATTTTCACAACAACACTAAGTTTTATTTGCCTAATTCTTATTCTCATTCTGAGTTTATACAGCGGAGTTTCTAGAGGATGCTGACATGGGACATCGCCACACGATGAATGAAAAGCAGATGTGAAAATCAGTGGTCTCCTATTAAGTCAGACAGTAAGGAGATTTGGTAAAAGTGGAAAACAACACCACTCTTCTTACAAAATTCTTGTTTCTGAAGCTGTTTTTTAAAAATTTATATGTTGACTTGTTACTTTAAACTGTTTTAAATTTTCTCAGTTTCAATTTCTAACACGATAAATGCTGATAGATACAACCCACAAACAAAAGTTCTTTGAAATCTTCAACAGAATTTAAGAGTGTCAAGTGTAAAGGGGTCGTGAGACCAAAACGTTTGAGAACCACTGATACGAGAAACACATTTTGCATGAGGAAGCATGTCCAAGGACGCTCCCTGAACCACCATGTACAGCAGGAAAATGCAGAGCGAACGTACATGACCCTTAACAGAACGGCTAATGAACTGGGCCGTAGTCATACTGTGGAAAATTATGCCACGCCTAAAAAGAATGAGGCAGACCTGCGTGCAATGAGCGACATGAACATATCTCCAGGACACGCCGCAGACAAACGAGCAAATTACAAGCTATTAACACATGCATAATATTTAGTTAAAAATTTAATAATAATAAAATACAAGTAAAATCCTGTTTTTCCACAGGAACAAAGAGCAGTGGAAAACACTAACAAACAATAATGGCAGTTACCTCTGGGGAAGAGACCAAGAGTAGGTGTGCCCAAAAAAGGGCAGGGCTTGACTTTTCTCTTACTGCCTGAACTTGAACACAGAGACACAGACACACACACACACACACACTTACAGGCACGTGGCAAATTAGAATTTTGGATCGCAGAAGCTCCCTCCACTATCACCCCAGCAGCAGGTGGTGGGACAGACCCGGGCTGGTTGGTGCAAGGAGCATCCAGGAGTCTCACTGGCCTCAGCCTGTCCCAGCAGCCGAGGCACTCAGGCAACCGACAGCCTACTCATCCTTCCTCCTGGAATATTCACCACTTTCCAAACACATATGGAAGTTGTAATTCTTCTCAGAACCCATTCATAATCAGTTACAACTTCCTGTAATCATAAAGACAATAGTAATAGCAGTGATCAAAATATAGAAGGTTAAGTGGCCTTAACAACACCCCAAAATGTAGCAATGTCCTGGTTCTCATAACTATCAAAAATAAGTGTCCAGGAGTTGAGATGACCTGACAAGTTCCCAATAAGGACCTGTTGGTAATGCTCCTTTTCCCATAACTCAGTAGCATTCTAAATATTCACTACATTATGAGGAATTTATGTCCAGAAGTCACAACAATCTGCAGTAGGCAAGTCGGACACTTCAACTGCTGAGCTTTGCCTTGGTTTCCTTGTTCATGGTTTCAGTGTTCCCTGATTTTATTTTAATTGACCCAGGTATCTCCTTGCATCTAGAAACAAGCCAGGATGAAAAAGCAGTAACACGATGGTCTGGTATTTTATGAGAATTAATAGACCACTGAACAATACAAATAGCCCAAAACACGCTCAGTCACATAAGAGCTGATAATAAAGAAGTCATCATGACCAGTGGGTAAGGAACAGGTACCTCAATAAAGAACAAGGGGGGAATTATCAGCTGGAGTCTTGACTCACACCATCAACAGACCAAAGCAGACTGAAGAGGTAAATGTTAAAACAGAATCATCCAAGATAATTAGAAAAAAACGGGATGGATATTTAACTGTTCTAAGGAGGAACTACACTAGTCTAATCATAACAGAATTGAAGAAATAAAAAATGAAAAGATGGACAGTTTTGACAACTTAAAATTAACTTCTGCTCATCAAAATTGACCGTAGTCACAATTCAAGGGTAACTGACAACTGGAAAGGAAAGCATCTGCCATCAAGGACAGCCCCAAAATATCTGAATCCATGTTAGCTGTTAATAAAATCCACTGAGAAACCAACACCCCCTCTGAAAGACAAGCAAAAGACGTGAACAATTCACAGAATTATGTAAATGATAAAAGTACATATGGAAAAACGTTCAATGCCATAACTGAATAAATGGGACCTGAAACGACGGTGGACCTTTACTGACAGATCTACTAAACCGTCCAGGACAATGACTACATGCTGCGGATGGAGGCAAGACGGGCCCTCTCCTACCTGCTGGTGGAAGTGGGGGGACAATCCTTCCGGAGGGCAGCCTGCCACACCAGAGTCCTGACAATGTCTGCGCACTTGGCCTCATCATTAGACTTACACAGTTTGTGGAAATACTGAAAACTTCATAGGGAAGAGGGCTCTGTTCAGGTGTATTCCCCAATGAAATTTATATTAGCAAAAATATTGCGAAAGGGTTAAATTTTGATATTCCTATTCCACATTCAATTTTGTAGCCAACAAAAAGCAAGTTTAAGACTATGATAAGATGGGGAACACCTGGGGGGTTCAGTCTGTTGGGCGTCTGCCTTCAGCTCAGTCATGATCCCAGGGTCCTGGGATCAAGCCCCACATTGGGCTCCCTGCTTGCGGGGAGGCTGCTCTCCCTCTCCTACCCCCTTGCGCTCTCTCTAATAAAATAGGCATTTTATCTCTCTAATAAAAATAATTAAATTCTTTAAAAAAAAAAGAATATGGTAAGATGGCTCCAATTTAGTGTTTGATGTTTTAAGAGGCAGAAGCTGTCAGCCATGTATATATAAAAAGCCTCGGGGGAAAATACAACAAGATATAACAGTGGCAATCTCAGGTGGTGGAATTACTGCTATTTTCTCTTCTGTATTTTCCATATTTTTGACACTGAGCTCTGTCTTTATCATCAGATAAAAACACAGAAATTCAGAGAAAAAGGAGTACAAGCTTTGGAGAGGATGAATAAATACATGGGAATGAAAAACCCTTTTCCCCACCACACACCTGTATCCCATGGAGAGCCAGGCTTGCTTCAGTTCTCTACAGGCTCTGTCTAGGGCCTCTCCCCGCCAGCCACCTATGTCCTCACGCAGCCTGCCTCACTCAGCCACGGCGCTCCCAAACTGCCTCCCCTTCGCCACTCTGGACCCAACTCACAGGCTCAGTTAGGGGTTTGAGCAAAAAGCAATCCAAGGAAGCAATCTGCAGTGAAAGCAGTGCTTACGTGGTTTATAAAAAGGATGTTGCTAATCCAAACTTGGAATCTGCAAAGGTTCCAAGATGTACTTTCAGTTTTTGCTAGTGGTGGAAATTCCATCTATTATGAAAGAATAGACTTTCTTCCATGGTTTCATTTCCCTTTCTTCTTTTTTTCCTTGGGGCAGGGGTGGGGAGACACAGGAAAGGGGGTAGTAAATCATCAAACATGGGTCTTCTAATTTACTAGGTCTCTCCAAGTCAGGGACTAGCATGCACTGAAACAGAAAACAGAACGCCTTCCCACCAATAGCACATGAGGGTTCCTTTTTCTCCACATCCTTGCCAACTTGTTATTTTTTTTATTTTATTTTAGCCATTCTGACAGGTACAAGGTAATTACTGTGGTTTGTATTTGTACTTTCCCGATGCTGAGTGATGTTGAGCATCTTTTCATGTGTCGTTGCCACCTGGATGTCTTGTTTGGTGAAATGTCTGTTCATGTCTTCTGCCCATTTTTAATCAGACTGTTCTTTTTGGGGGCTGTTGAGTTGTATAAATTCTTCATATATTTTGGATATTAACCCCTTATCAGATATATCATTTGCAAATATCTTCTCTCATTCAGTACACTGCCTTTTTGTTTTGTTGATGGTTTCCTTGGCTGTGCAAAAGCTTCTTATTTTGATGCAGTCCCAATAGTTTATTTTTGCTTTTATATCCCTTGCCTTAGAGACATGTCTAGAAAAATGTTGCTAAGGCTGATGTCAAATCACTATGTTCTGTTCAAGGATTTTTATGATTTCAGGTCTCACATTTGGTCTTTAATCCATTTTGAGGTTATTTTTGTGTATGGTGTTAGAAATTGGTTCAGTTTCACTCTTTTGCACGTAGCTGTCCAGTTTTCCCAGCACCATTTATTGAAGACACTGTGTTTTCCCCATCGTAAAACTGATAGAGTCACTATGGGAAACAGTATGGAGGTTTCTCCAAAAACTAAAAATATAAATACCGTATGATCCAACAATTTCACTAGTGGGTATTTGCCCAAAGAAAACAAAAACACTAATTTGAAAAGATATATGCACCCCTGTGTTTACTGCAGCATTATTTACAATAACTAAGATATGGAAGCAATAATTGTCCACCAATAGATGAATGGATAAAAATGTGGTATGTGTACACACGTGTACACACACACACACACACACACACACACACACACACAGAGGAATATTATGCAGCCATAAAAAAGAAAGAGATCTTGCCACTTATAAAAACATAGATGGACCTGGAGGGTATTATGCTAGTGAAATAAGTCGGACCAAGAAAGACAAATACGGTATGATTTCACTCAGATGTGAAATCTAAAAAACAAAACAAATGAATAAACAAACAAAAAGCAGAACCACACCTATAAATACAGAAGACAAACTGATTGTTGCCAGAGGGAAGAGGGTTGGAGGGAGTGGCACAATGGGTGAAGGGGAGTGGGAGACAGGGGTTCCAGGTATGGGATGAATAAGTCATGGGAAGAGAAGGCACAGCATAGGGAATAGAGTCAATGATACTGTAATTGCATTATATGGTGACAGATGGTGGCTACACTTGAGGTGGGCATAGTGTAACATATAGAGAAAGTGAATCACTATGTTGTACACCTGAAACTAATATAACATTGTATGTCAACTCTACTCAAAAAAAAAATTTAAAAAAGAGAACAGACCAAATGCTGCTTGGGTAAGTTCTAGTTATTTTATTTATTTATTTTATTTATCTTTTCAAAGATTTTATTTATTTATTTGACAGAGAGAGAGCACGTGCATATACACAAGCAGGGGGAGCTGCAGGCAGAGGGAGAGGGAGAAGCAGGGGCTCGATCCCAGGACCGTGGGATCCTGACCTGAGCAAAAGGCAGACACTTAACCAACTGAGCCACCCAGGGGCCCCAAGTTCTAGTTATTTTGAAACTTGATCTCATCATTACTAAATGTTCGCTTATCTTCTCTCAATTCATATTCCTCGCTCTAGTATTGTTATTCTAATCAGTTCCAATGACACTATACAGAGTTTCCAAATATTTTTGACAATTTTTTTTATACTAACTCTTTGAAGATACATAAAATTCCATCTCACAATATAGTAACTAACACTCAGGATCCAATCCTATTGATATCACTATCATTCTGTTCATTCACACGCTCTGTTGAATGCCTACTACTACTGAGTTTTATGTTGGAAACTATGGATAGAGCAGTCAACCAGACAGAGGACAGATGGTTCCTGATGGTTCCTGCCCTCAACGAACTTAGTGTGGTGGGGAGATAATATTTAACAAATATTTACAGAAATCACTACCTAACTGCAACTTATGGTAAGTGCTAAGAAGGAAAGTTACAATGTGTCATGAGGATACTTTAGGAGTCCAGTGAATGTTATAATTTTCTTCTGGGAAGAGGCTAATCTTTCCTAAAACTGAAAGCACATCAAAACGCCTCTTCCAATCTTCTGAAAGAGTAACATTTAGAGGGAGTTAGTGTGGATGGTATACAAGGTTGCGCTTTTTTTTTTTTTTTTTTTTNCTTTTTTTTTTTTTTTTTTTTTTTGTACTTGCAGTAAGAACTCAGGAATGCAAGACTATCCTGGAAAATGATTTCATCCTGGAAACTGATACTGGTCTCTTCTTTGCTTTCAACATTGAGGAGGGGAATATTCACAAAGACTTACGTGCAAACAAGCCTTGCGTGTAATAGTAGAAAGTCTGAAAGAACCTAAATGAGCATCACTGAGAGTGCTTAGGTAAACTGTGGTAAGAACGTACTATGCTCTGCAAGAACACGGAAGGAGCTAGAGAAAGACAAACACCCTACGATTTCATTCATATGTGGAATTTAAGAAACAAAGAAAAAAGGAGACAGACAATAAAAATACACTCTTAAATACAGAGAACAAACTGGTTGTTGCCAGAGGGGAGGTGGGTGGGGGATGGGCGAAGGGGTGACTAACAGACGGAAGTGTTGAATTGTTACCGGAAACACCTGNGGAAGTGTTGAATTGTTACCGTATACACCTGAGACTAATAAACACTTTAAGTTAATTATACTTCAATTAAAAAAACAGCGAGGTAATGCCTATGTGCTAACATGAAACGCTCTCCAAAACATCCTAAATGGGAAAAAGCAAACCACGTTTGACTCAATTTGTTTTTACAAGAATTTGTACGCATGTTGTACTAGTGAGAGAAGGGGGACGTTAAGGCAGCACCAAGCGCCCATGGTGGTTACCTCTAGCACGTGATGAAGGAGGCTTATGCATCATTTATCATGAGAATGTATTTAGGTACTATTTGTACAACCAAAATACAAGAGTAAAAAAGAAAAAAAAGCACAACATAAAAATTAACCCAGAAAAATCGTACCCATCAGTAGCCTCTCCCTGCAGGAAATACAAGGAGTACTGTAAGCAAACAGGACTGGAAGCAGCTGCAGTTGTCATCTGTCCTTTGGCTCTGCGGGGAGCGGGGAGAGGCTAATGCCTGCCCTGTACAACTAGCTGCGGAGCGGAGCTCCCTGGAGGGACAAAATCCCTCTGCCCAGAACTGTGGGTGCTCACGGGGAGGGCAGCAGGGAGCAAAGGCTCCCAGAGTAGACGAAACACCCTTTCCCAGGGGTCCGCTGGCTGCCCTGCTGTTCATCGGGTCCAGCCACCCTGGCTCAGGGCGAGCAGCATCCTAGCGGGAGACAGGGGCTCTCCTCTCCCAGGGCCTCCTGACATGCCCGGTCAGGGCACTGGAGAAGCAAAGCAGTCGGTCAGGACGACTCCTGCAGCATCAGGCCCCGTACAGCCCTAAGCCAAGGGCATGGCAGACCCTGTCAAAAGACTCCAAGAACATGAATCCCACTCATGGTGTAAGGTAGCACACTTAGGGCCTCTATTTCTTCAACAGTTTAGATAAATCCTCTTAAAATCTCAGAGGTTAAAGGCCATGCAGTCTACTAAGGCTTGTATTGTTTGTTTGTTTTTTTTTTTTTTGTGGTCTGTTTCTTAAGTAGGCTCCACCCCCAGCATGGAGCCCAATGTGGGGCCTGAACTCACAACTGTGACATCAAGACCTGAGCTTCACTGACTAAGCCACCCAAGCACCCCTACTTATGCTTGCATTCTTTTTTTTTTAAAGATTTTANGACATCAAGACCTGAGCTTCACTGACTAAGCCACCCAAGCACCCCTACTTATGCTTGCATTCTTTTTTTTTTTAAGATTTTATTTTATTTTTTTATTTATTTATTTTTAAAGATTTTATTTATTTATTTGACAGAGATAGAGACAGCCAGCGAGAGAGGGAACACAAGCAGGGGGAGTGGGAGAGGAAGAAGCAGGCTCATACCGGAGGAGCCTGATGTGGGGCTCGATCCCATAACGACGGGATCAAGCCCTGAGCCGAAGGCAGACGCTTAACCTCTGTGCCACCCAGGCGCCCCTATGCTTGTATTCTAAACAGAGTTGCCACCCACCTATTTCCTAATCTCTCTCTGGGGGTAGGCGTATTCGAATGAGGGTCCTCCCGCGGTACAGAACTGTCCCCCTGCAGCTCCCACACTGGTGACACACGTGTGTTCTCCAAGCCACAGGAAATGACATTCATCCGCCCTACGTAGCAGAGCCCTTCAACACTACAAACACAGCTCCCTCCTTGCCACAAAACACTGCGAAATGGGAATCTGAGGTACTTGGAATATAACCTACCCTTAAAAGTCAAGTGGGGCAACTTGGCTCCCTCCCATGATGGCCTGTATCCGTGAATGCTATTATCGGGGGCAGACGTCAGGAAGGAATCCACGACTGGACATAACTTGTGTTCTTAAATGCCATGGGTAGCCCAGTGACTGGAAAGTCTCCCTCTCCATACCAGGAACCCCTTGCCTCTAGCTGGTGAATTCCAGGCACTGGGTGGGACCTGGCAACTGCAACTCTGGCCTGACCTTAGCATCTGGACTTGGCTTCCCTTCTTCCATGTGTCCCCTTTCCCGGAAGGCCCCTGCTCCCCCTCAGACCAGTCACAGTCTAAGGGAGGACTCCAGAGAGTCCTTACTGTGCTCCAGCGTTTCCTTCACCATATTTTTATTGACCACTTGTTGTGGACAAGACAGGAGGCAAGGCAAGGGGAAAGAAAAAAGGAGGGCTGGTAAAACAGAGCGTCAGTTCCCCCTTCTCTGGCTCCCATCCCAGTCTTCCTAGTCCAGTCATGATGACATTGAAACTTCTGCTGTGTGCTAGTTAATGCAAAATTGAGTGGTTGTTTTTTTTCTCTATACCCAACTTGCCCTCTGGGGAGCCGGGCCTGGAGTGTATTAGACAAGCTGAGTAGAAGTATTAGGCCTCACCACACCAGACTCAAATTTGAATTCTTACATCAGTTCAAGTCAGTGCCTCATTTTCCAAAAGCCTTCCAAATACTCCCAGCAACACCTCGGGGGTTAAGAAAGTCTCCCGGCAACTCCCTCCAGAATGTTTCTGCCTGTAATTCTTCCCATCACAGGGCAGTCAGGATCAATAAGCAGCCCCAGCCCCAGGCTGCTGCAAAGGCTACCAGAGTTCCCTTGACTCTGACCATGGGCACCAGCCCCTCCCTGCTCTTCTGCACCTCATCACTTCCACGATGACCTGCAGCCTGTGGGCAGACAGCAAGGCGGAGTCCCTTTTTGCTCCCCACCCCCACAGCAGGCCGCCCCACACAAGCGCCCACCATGCTGGGCCGTGTCTGCTGCTGCGGGAGGGGTGGGGGCCAGAATCTCTGTGGCACGTACTCTGTCTGCAGCCCCCCATGCCAGCACCCAGGGGGGCCTAAATAACAGTCCTCCCCTCCCTACCTGCGGGTCTCTGTGGCCTGTGCAGGGTCTGTCCCTCTTTTCTAGTGAGAAAATGGGCCAAAGACTAAGGAGCAGCCTTTAATATAAAGCCCAGTAGGTTTTATCACAAGGACATTCTCTAATCTTCCACACTCTGCTTCCATACACGTATACTTTTTTAATTCTAAAAAATCTGTGCACATTTTCAGATTTAGAACCTCTTCTTTAAAATAAAATGTGTCCTTCAATTAAAAATTGTCACCCACTTACAACTTGGACCCTATTTTATAGAATACTAGTTAATGGAAAGTTTAGTTTTCAGAAACTGAAAAACAAAATGTATTTTATGCTTAAGAGGATTTTATAACACGATCAATGAATTTTTATGTATCAATGTAAGAGGAAGAGAAGAAAATTGGTATCGGTAGCCATTAAAGGTGATTTTCACATTTTACATACACACACCAACACCAATGGGAAAACAGTGAGATTTACTGCATCCTCTTCCCTATCAGCCCCTCTGGACTGACCTGACTCCCACTTTCCCACTTCTCCATATGACTGTGCCTGCCCCTAAATCTCCCACAGCCACACAGCACCCCACACCTCCCTGCTTCAGCTCGCACTGCTCCATACATCTGGAACCCTTCTTCAGAGTTCAGTTCCAACTCTTCCCCGCCCTGAGCCTGTGGCTGTTACCCCGAGTCCGAAGCAATCCCTCCCTCCGCTTTCCACTGCATCGGCTGCACACCTCTGACACCGCCCAGATGCCACGAGTCCTGTATGAGGAGGTTATGACCATCTTCTCTGCTCAGCCATCTTCCAAGGGGCAGGTCGTATGTCTTACAAGAGTCTGACGTCCCGCTGTCAAGAACAGCATCGTGCACACCGGACTCAATAAATGTCTGATGATGCCAAAACCTACCACCTTTCATCGACCCAACCAGCATTATACAGGGGCTTCCACGTGCCGTATAAGACACCAGCTTCTAGTGATCAACAGAAGACGGAATATCTCATAATTAAGGGGGCACATGAACAAGTTACAATGCCATGTGCAAAGTACAACAATGAAAGAACATTCCAGGCACCAGCAAGGTGGGCAGTTCTTCTGAGAGGCTGCATGAAGTCATGTTTTAAGTGTGTAGGCCCATCTCGCACTGGTTCTGGGGCAGTGCTCACGTGAAGTGGTGGGTGCCTGCTCCATTCAAATAACTTCTCTCTCTCTTTGTTGTTACTGTTCTCCTTAATCACTCTGCTTATTTGTGCTTTCACACAAAAGCTGACACTGCACCAAATTCAATGCTGCCTAACATGACTCCATTGTATGGACTCCATGCATTAACTTACGTACCTCTCTTCTCCTCCCCAATGTCTTTCTTTCTGGCATTATCTAACGAGTACTCAACCCGACAGGTCTTCCCCCCTGGAGCTGGGTCATCCCACATGCCTGCCCTCCCCTCGGAAGTCCTGAAGTACCTGAGAAGATGGGGAGTCTGCTCCACAGCATCACCCAAGTCCCCGCCAACCTTCACCTGCTTGGTGCTCCGAGCTTGACATGGTCTTGTCAGTGAGCCACATGCTGCTGAATGTCACCTGTCAGCACATCTGTCCCAGCGCCCAGATGGTTGGTAAACTCTTGCAGGGCGGGAAGACGACCATGCCTCAAACTCCCTTCGTGTCCCACTCAACACACAGCAGTGCTCTGCACACAGCATAAGCTCAGCCTCCTGCTGGATAAAGCCATTCCCAATGCCAACCAAATGCCTCTCCGGCAGCCCATCAACTTGAATGTGTAGAGAGTGCTTCTGCCTTCAGAATCCCTCTACTATATGGGGTAGACATTAAGTTTGATCACGGAGGGTAACCAGCTCCCTCCTCCTGGCATCATATGCCCAAGACTGCTGCTTCTTCATAACGGGAACCGTGCCTCACTTATTCCTGGGCCCTCGGTGCCTAGCCCTGGCTCCAGCCCACAGCTGGTACTCAAGGAACATCTCCTGAAGGGACAGATTATCTCCAGGACCCAAGCTACTTGATGGTTTTCCTTTCTACTGCAAGTCCCAACTCCTGGTCATCTGGAAGGCAGAAGGAAACCCCATGACTCCGCCTTCCCAACGACAAATAACTGATCACTTATTTTCCACAACGAATTTGGCAACTTCCTGCCAAGTTGAACTCAGTGATGTAGATCACAAAATCAATTCCACCATAATCCTTTTCTAACCAAGTCCTCCTGCAACTTCACTATTCCTATCAAGAATACCACTCTTGGGCCGCCTAGGTGGCTCAGGCCTCTGACTCTTGATTTCGACTCAGGTCACAATCGCAGGGTCATGAGATCGAGCTCTGTGCTCAGTGGGGAGCCAGGGAACCCATTTGAGAGTGTCTCTCCCTCTGTCCTCCCCCCCACCCCACACACGCTCTCTCTAAATAAATAAATCCTAAAAAAAAAAATAGACCACCACCATACTTCAATCACTCAGGTCTGCAGCCCTTCCAACAACTCTGGTCAGTATCTGCCCTTCAAGACCTATTAAAAACTAGGTACCCAAACACTGCTTATTGCTCCTTGATCTCTTAGAAGTCATCCCTTCCCATCCTTTCCCTTCAAATCTTGGCCCCACGCATGCACAAAACCTCAGTTAATGCCCCGTCATCTAGTTATCTGACCTCCCTAGCTCCAATTCCCCTCCTTAACCCTAGACCCTACATGCTACCATTAGGCTTATTAAGTACTGTTTTCAACTGGTCTATCCTCTGCTCAAACAATAATTTTGCACTTTTAAAACCATCAAGTCTGTACTCCTCTGTTCTAAGGCATCTAGACCCATATTCGTGCTCATATCCCAAGAACTGTGACTAAGTCTCCTGCCTCAGCTGGGACAGTCACTCTCTCTCTCCCTCCAGGAACATGTAACATTCTCTGCGATCTCAAAATCTTAGCAAAGGTCTTACCTCTGCTAATCCAAATCCCACCCATGCTCCAGGGCTCAGGGCCAGCACAATTTGTCATGTAAGATTCCGCAAGGTCCAGCCCCACCGGCCTCTCTTCTCTCACACTTAACAGTCTCTAGCTGTCATAAACTGCCTTCCTGTTGACTCATAAGCATCCTCTCCTATGCTGTAAGTCAGAACAGCTGATGAGGAAGACCACAGTTTTCTTAACCACGTGACCTTGCCCAAACATTTTAGCATCTCAGAAGTGTTATTATGAGTAAACGACAGTCTACATGAAGGGGACTTGTTCATCCCACATTCATAACAAGGCTGTCCGGGTGGAGGATTCTGGTATCCCTCTATCTGCCAAGTGCAATCACTTCCCATCATTCAGAACCCCGCAGAGCTAAAGTCTCGGTATCAACTCAATGTTAGGTAATGAAGGGAGAACACACATTTCATGGAGTACTTTTCTTCACATCCTCCATTCAGCCACTCAGGAACTTCTCTGTAGATAATTACACAAATGTAGGAATGGGGGGGAGGGAACAGGAGACCGCTGTTTTCAACAAGTCTGATGGCAAGGGCGCCGGTCCTAAGGACAGGACAGGCATGCTAAGCCACACTCAGGATCAATGGGGAGCAGACAGAAAAACTGAGAAGCAGGGACGCAAGCAGGATCCACAGGGATATAAAATGAACCACGTGGGCAAAGAATACTTCAGGCCATAAAACTGGGGCTCCCTTTCTTTCGTTTACGCCCATCGCAGCTGAGAGGGGTTCCGGGGGCGAGCAGTAAAATCACTTCCCCCCACACCCCGACACCTCCGATAACGGCGGCTCAGGCCGGCCGGCCCCACCCCGCCCCTCTGGCCCGGGCCTTACCGATCGAGATCTCCTGCGCGAAGGCCAGCGAGATGAGCAGCAGGGGCAGACCCACGGCGATGCACGTGACCATCTTATCCACGGCCAGCTCCAGCCGCAGCCCTTTGAACTTGGGCTCCGTGGGCTCCTTCAGCAAGAAGTCCGAGAACACGTACTCTGTGGCCAGGTGGGCGATAGCCATGGCTGCGGCGCGCCGGGCTCAGCCCGACAGGCCCAGGAGGGCAGGCCCAGGTACCGCCGGCGTAGGGAGGGCTGCGCGGTGCCTTCGCCGTCACCTGCCGCGCCCGCGGCTTTCGCTTTCCTTTTCCCCTTTCCCCAGTTGCTCACGCATCCCACCAGCCTTTGTGCGCCCGGGCTCCCGGCTCCCGGCTCGCCACAGCGCCGCCGCCGCTCCCGCCGCGCGCCCGGGCGCAGGAGCTCTGGCGCTCGCTCGTC
>NC_048225.1:36640393-36651956 GCF_002007445.2 Ailuropoda melanoleuca
AACCCCTCCGCCCAGCCCCAGGGCCCGAAGCCGCCCCCGGTCGGCCCGCGCGCTCCGCTCGCCCGGGCGCGCTCTTCCGGAACCCTGGGCGCGCCGGAGAAGCCGGGCGCGTGGAGCTGCCGGAAACCGCGGTGACGCGGGCGGGGTGGGCGCGGCAGCGTGCAGGGACCCCGGGATCCACCTCCGCAGAGGGATCTTCGCGCCCAGCGGTACCTCGGCTTACTCGCGCCCGCCTTGGCCTCAGCCTCCCCGGTTCCTAGGCCGGGAGTTTTTGAAATCATTTCTGAAAGGACCTCTCACCCTGTAGACAGGATGGTCCCCCTTCACGCCCCACTCCTGACAGTTGTACACTGTGGATCAGCTTCCGAGGAGCTGCGAACGCCTCAAAGGGCAATGGCTGCCATAAAACCCAGCCGAATGGTGTAGGAGAGGGGACTCTGGACCCTTCCAGGAGCTTGCATGAGTGGAGGCGCGAGGTCTGTGTGGAGCCCTGCGTGCGCCAGAGTCTTACACTTCAATTAAAACTGCCCCGATGCGCGCTTTTCTTCCAGGCTTTCCAGTTGGCTGAGCCTTGGTGCGGGAGCGGGCCGGGCTGCCCGCGGGTGGGTGGGATTGGGGGCTGGGGACAGCTGCTTCTGAACCACTCACAGAAGTGAAGCAGGAGAAACGGGAGGAGATGCTCTAGCCGGCCACCTCTGCAGCTGACAGGACCTTTATACAGGAGGGCTCCTTGGGCTGGGCTGCCTACTCTGCCCTTTGTACCTGGGTGGGCCCAGGCAAGCCTTCACCATCTGACCTCTGAGTTCCTCGGGCATATCTCCACCGTGACCTGTCTTCTGAACACTCATCCCACAGTGTACACAGCTCTGCACTGGGATGGCTCATGGGACTTCGGACTCATCATGGCCAGGACTGCAATCATCTTCCTCTCCAGCTGAACTCCAGTCTTCCCTATCTGGCTGAATGCACCACCATCCACCCAAACACCCAAGCCAGAAGCCTCCCTGCAGCACCATCTTTAGCGCTTCCATTTCTCCCAGCCGCCATAACCAATTTCCAAGTTCACTTGCTCCTCTCTTCTAAATATACAAAATCTGATGGTTGATCAGATTACATTAATATTAATAAAAATCCAGCTTATGCGTATCTCCTTAATGTTTACCTCGTATCCTTTTTTTCTGTTCTAGGATCCCATCTAGGATGCCACATTGTGCTTAGTTGTCATGTCTCCTGAGCTCCTCTTAGGTGAGACAGTTTCTTAGACTTTCCTTATTTTTGATGACGTTGCTCGTTTTTCTCGTTGTAAAGTGCATTTAGGGATTGAATAATACATGCTCTTCCCATGTGCTCCCTGCCCCAACCCCTGTTCCAGTGTCATTTATTAGAAGGAAGCCAAAGCAGCTGTCAACCTCACAGCTACTGTCCCAGAATCTGTTGTTTGTTTCAGACCCTTGACATTTGATATTTGAATATGAGACTTTTTGCAACTAGAATAGTCAAGCCTACCACATTTTCTGTTACGTTTATTCATTCATTCAAGTAATATTTGCTGAACAACTATTATATATCTGCACTGTGGGCTGTGCTGGAGATGCAGTGATGAGCAAAAAAAGGTCAGGGGTCTTTGCTTCCATGAAGCCCACACTGCAGTCAAAGAGGCAGAAGAAAATTTAAAAAAATAATAATAAAAATAAAATGTTCATGTCTTGTAATAAATGCTGCAAAGGAAAACAGTGAAGATAGGAAATAACAAGAGGAGGGATCTGCTTTAGTGAGAGCAGTCTGGAGAGCTCACAGATGAGCTAGGAAAGGTAGGAAGCAGGATGAGAGTGCTGGAGAGGAAGAGTACTCCAGGCATAGAAGGCAGCATGTGTGAAGGTCCTGAGGCAGAAAAGAACTAGCATGGCACAAGAACTAATCAAAGCTAGAGCAGAGTTGGAGATGAAATGAGAAAGGTGGGCATGGGCCAAACCAGGCTGGGCCCAAGACCAAGGTAAGGAGTTTGAATATAATTAAAAGTGAAATGGATGAAATAATGTATGGAGAGAGCTATAAAAAATGACCGCAAACTCGATGGCTCCTGTGTATTCTCTAACAGTTCTGGAACTCTTAAATCCAAAATCATGTTCACTGGACTGCAAGATGCTGGCAGCGCCAAGTTCCATCTGAAGGCTCTGAAGGAGAATCTGTTTCTTTGCCTTTTCCAGGTTCTAATGCCACATTCTCTAGCTTGTGACCCCTTCCTCCATCTCCAAATCCAGTGGCATAATGTCCTACTTCTGTTGTCACATGGCCTCCTTCTATAGTCAAATCTCCCTCTGCCTCTCTTTGAGAAGGGCACTGTGACTTTTATTTATGGACAACCTGAGTAGCCCATCTCAGGATCCTTCGCTTACTCATAAGTGCACGGTCTTTTTTGCCATGTAAAATAACACAGGTTCAGGGATGAGGACACAAAATCTTTGGGGACATTATTCAGCCTACCCTAGAGGGCAAAAGAGAGAAGAGGCCCCAGTGTCATGCCAAGAGGCCCTGAGGCATGCCAACACTTAAGTTAGATGGGACAGAAAGAACTAACAAGAGACTAAGAAGGAAGAGCAACCGAAGAAGAAGGAAGGCTGCCCAGGGGTCATGCTGAAGAGCCAAGGGACCACTCGGTGTTTTGAAGAAAGGAGCTGTCAATTGTTGCGGACAGGTTGAGTGAGATCAAGATGGGGAAGAAGCCACTGGAAATGGCATCATGGTTGTTGATTTTGAACAGCAGACTGGGAGGTGGGAGCAAGGCACACTGGATTGGAAATCACTGGAATGGGTTGAGGGATGCATGAGATGAGGGAGTACAGGTTGCAAATTCTGCTATGAAGGGAGCAGAGAAACTGGGTTAGAGAGGGTTATGAAGTTAAGGACACCCTCTGCGGGTGCTGCTGATGACTTCATGCAGTAGAGAAAGCTGAACACCGAGGGAATGAAGTCCCTTGGAGAGCAAGAAGGGTAAAGTCCAGAGCCAAGTAAGAAACCCGCCCTGCTAGAAAGCAGGGACACTTCTTCCATTGTTACAGGAGATGTATCTAAATGTAATTGATTTTCTCAAAGGACTGAGGCAGAGAAAGAAGTCTGGTGCATTAGAGGAAACAATGTTTGAGGAGAGTCATATTCTTTGGGAAACGTATTGTTATTTTGTTTCATTTCCTTTAGCAGGTATAACTAGGGTAGTTGCTAAATATCTAAAAGACAATTCTCCTTTAACCAACCCTCTGCCCTAGGTCTAGTGATCAGGTCATAGTTAGTGAAAAAAAATTCAAATAGCCATTTTATAATCTGTGAAACTTTATTAAAAAGAGAAATGGTGTAATCAAACTACTTTATGGTTTCATTTTCATTAAAAAAAATAGACTAAGAGAAAAGAAAAAACTAAATTTGTTGTCTAGGTGAGTTATAAATAAGGCATTTATCATGATTATTACTATGAAATTATACAGCCTACACACGTATGAAAACCGTAGAGCACATACTACAAAATCACATTATCAGTGGCTAGCAGGCTGGAATTCAAAATCCTTTGGGTACACTGTTCCATATGACATTCAAGCAAACTAAGAACAGAACTATTAGCATTCGCATCCTGTTTTATGTAAGACTACAACTTCTATCAAATTACCCACTTCCCCTCACCAAGATGAAGATGAGAAAGTATGAAATGTCCCTCCACCAGAGTATTTTTTTAGGTCCTACTTGTTCATCTGGACATCCTAATGTTATCTGCGAAGGCAGATGTACAGATATCATTCATCTGGCATTGACATTGGCATCGCAGGGCATCTTGCCCCGAGTTAAAGGCAATTTCTCAGTCTAGTAAAAAGCAAAGTTGCTTTTATCAATCTTAACCTAACACTTAGGCATGTATACAGAGAGTATGGATCGCCTTGTAATGGGTTCAGTTTAGTTGTCCGATACTTTAGTTTTACATTTGAGCCTTGAAAACTGTAATGCATATCTTCAAAGCTAATTTAATGATTTAAAAACTTGCCACTGGGACTCTCTTCTTTCTAGCCTTTTTTTTCCCCCCTCCTCCCACAAAGGTCTGTCTTTAAGAAGCATGGAATCAAGAATTTTGTGAGATCTCTTCTCTCCACTGGTCAGCTGAACTGATGAATTCTCAAATGATGAGACTGTTTTTATTTCCTAGAAGATGCAGACTTGGAAAGATCCTGCTAGGTGAATAAAAAATCAGACTCAAGGCTCAAGTCCAGATTCGCCTTCTGCAAAGCTTCCGTTCCACACAGAAGCTCACTCTAAACTTCTAGGGAGTCTGCCTCACAATGGGAGAATCTCTCCTGCTCTTCCGGCCCTCCACATTCTAAAATACAAATTCTCTAGATGATTTTTGAAATAAATAAAAAAAACACGTTGCCATGGAAACATTGTAAAAACATATAACATGAAGTGAGTTGTAAACATTAAAGTATCTCTACAGGTTTGCATAAAAACAGCAGCAATTTTTTTAAAATGCTGATAACTTTGCCTCTGTAGCAAACAGTGCCCAGGCTATTTATATTAGAGTGAAAAAGGCCAGGAGAGCTGGATAAAGCCTCCAAAAACTTCATTTGGTCAAATTCTATCAGCAGATACTGATTTAGACATTTCCATGAACTCCTCAGAAAGTTATTTTCCCTGGAACGACTAAGGGAAACGTCTTCTATAACAGTGTTGAAAAATCAGTGCCTTTCCAGTTAGGTGTCTGAGGCAGCATAACTCCCAATGTCGTCCATCTGGAAACTTGGATGGTTAGCTGAGGAAGCACTGTCTAATCTAAGAATTACAAAAAATGGAAAACAAAGATATCTTTCAGAGGGTTTCCCCCACTTCAGCAAATTCATTCAGAGAACAGACTGTGTTTTCTGAGTCACACCTGTTCTTCTTTCTGTATTTTATACCTGAGGATTATTCACAGCCCATTAAAAAATAAATAAGTAAAAGCAAAATTGCTTTGATTGTGTTCCGGAGGATCACAGCCTGATCCAGGATATAATGTAAACCTTTCTTGATGAACGATGCCTTGTCCAGTTTCCCTGCTGAGGAAGACCAGCTGGTTCACAGAGCATCCGTGGGGAGTGCGCAGGACTGGACTTCCCGATATGCAACTTGCTTCCTTGCAGACTGCAGTCTGAGGGAGAGAATCACTGTGGAGATCAGGAGGAGGAGTCCAATGATGAAGAGGATGACCAAGGCTGCTTTGGCTCCCCTAGGACCCAGATTCTTGCCAAAGAAATAGAGCTGCTCCTTGCCAGATTCTTCTGTGAAAAGAAAAGTGAGGTGTCAGCCCTCTGCCTTTCCCTAGGGAGTGAACGCTGACCATTCACATACGGGATTCAGGGAGGGTATCATTACCATTGGAGGGCACTGTGGTCGGGCGGGGTGCTCCTCCAGATGGAGGCTTGGTGGAGTAAGGGATCCTGTTGTCTGGACAAAGATAACAAGGTGATTGTTTTATAAACAACAGAAGTAGATTCTTTTCATGACATGAGTTATTTCAAGAGTTACGTCATTTTACCAATGAGGACTTTATCCCATTTGTATCTGCAGGGCTTTCTTAAATTCTCACTATTCTACTTCCTACCCATATACATGCTGTCCTTACCCCATCTACCTTTTAAGCTTTTGATCACCCGTTACTATCCATCTGAAGCAAGCTAGCTTCTAGAATGTTTGCTCATATCCCCACACTGTTAACCATTACCTCCTACTGCTGTCACTGAGCCCTGTACTCTGCATTCTATGTTGGCATGTATCATATTCTATTTTAGTTATTATTTATATGTCTGTCTCTCTTACTTGACTCTGAGCCCTTCGGGGCTCTCAAGCCCCTTATTTTCAGGGCCTAGAAGAAACCTGGTGCTATCATCCATCATCACTGATAGCAAACATTACCTATGTTCCGAAGGACTGTGTAGGTTGTCTCCATGCCAGCATGGATGTGGTCAGACACATGACAGTGTAACAGCCATGTCCCTGGGTGATCTGCAAACAGCTCAATGGTTTGGAATGTCCCAGGAAAGAGATCATACACGTCTTCTCGGTAAGCTTTATCTATCTGCAGAAAGAAGGTAATAAAGATAAGAGCAGAAATCAATAAAATTGAAAATAGAAAAATAATAGAGATGAATCAAAGAAAGCAAAAGCTGATTCTTCGAACAGGTCAATAAGATTGATAAACCTCGTGGTAACCATCCTCCACAATGGCCCCCAATGACCCCTGCCTCCTGCTATTCATAACCTTCATAGTCCCCTTCCACATTGTATGAGAGTTGGTCTATGAGACCAATAGCATATGGAAGAAGTGATGGCATTCTACTCCCAAAAGACTTAGATTCTCTCTTGCTCTCTTCTCTTGTATCACTCACCCTGGGGGAAGTCAGATCCCATGCCATACCCATGTGGTGAAAAACTGAAGCTTTCAGTCAATAGCCCTGTGAGTGAGTTTGGGTGTGGATTCTCCAGTCCCAGTCAAATCTGATGACTGCAGCTCCAGCTGACATCTTGATTATAGCCTCATGAGAAATGCTGAGTGAGAACCAACTAGCTAAACTACTCCCAGATTTCCGACCCAGAAAAATTGTGAGTTAGTATTTGTTGTTTTAGGCCACTAAGTTTTGGAGTAATTTGTTATAAAAACAATAAATAGCTAATAGAAACCCCTAGACAAACAGATCAAGAAAAAAAAGACACAAATTACAAATATTAGGAATGAAAGAGGGGACATCACTAAGACCTTATAGACATTGAAAAGGATAATAAAGGAATATTATGAATAACTGTCTGTGAATTCTACAACTTAGATGGTATGGACAAATTCCTTAAGATGAAAACTACCTAAGATCATTATTCAGATTATCTATTAAAGAAACTGCAATTATATTAAGACTTTCCAATAAATTAAAACTCCAGGTCCAGATGACTTCGTTAGCAAATTCTACCATTTAAAGAAGAAATACTACCAATACGAAACAAACCCTGCCAGAAAATAGAAGACAGACCTCTCCCAACTCATTTTATAAAGCCAGCATTATCCTGATACCTAATACTTTACCTGTACATTACCTTAATACTTTATGAGAAGAGAAAGCTACAACAAATATCCTTCATGAACATAAATGTAAAATCCTTTAAAAAATACTAGAAAATTGAATCCAGCAATATATAAAAAGGATAATGCATTGTGACAAAGAATGATTGATCCTGAGATTGAAAACTGGTCCAATATTTGAAAATCAATCTATGTAAATCACCAATATACTAAAGAAAATCATCCACAAACTGAAGAAGAAAAATGTGATCATCTCAAGAGATGCAGAAAAAGCATTTGATAGAATTTAACATCTGGGGGCGCCTGGGTGGCACAGCGGTTAAGCGTCTGCCTTCGGCTCAGGGCGTGATCCCAGCGTTATGGGATCGAGCCCCACATCAGGCTCTTCCGCTATGACCCTGCTTCTCCCTCTCCCACTCCCCCTGCTTGTGTTCCCTCTCTCGCTGGCTGTCTCTATCTCTGTCGAATAAATAAATAAAATCTTTAAAAAAAAAAAAAGAATTTAACACCTGTTCGTGGAAAAAATCAGCACACTAAAAATAGAAACTTCTTCCACTTATTAATAGGAACTACAAAAAACCTACAGGTAACTTTATATTCAGCGATGAACAACTGAGCACATCCCCCCTAAGACTACTGCAAGGATATCCCCTTTCACCATTCGGATTCAGCATTATACTAGAGGTCCTAGCCTGTGTAATAAGGCAAGAAAAGAAATAAAAGGCATACAGATTGAATAAAGAAATAAAACCAACTCAATTCACAGAAAAGAAGATTGTCAATGCAGGAAACGTCACCCCAAAATCTACAAAAAAGCTACTATAACTATTTAACAAAGTTATAGCATTCAAGGTCAGTTATACAAAATCAATTATATTTCTATATATTGGCAATGAATAATTAGAAATTGAAATAAAGACAATACAACTTACACTATCACCAAAACATATGATATTACTTAGGTAATAATCCAACAAAATATATGCAAGATCTGTATGCTAAGATGGAAAAACATTCCATGCTCATGGATTGGAATAATAAACATTGTTAAAATGTCTATGCTACTGAGAGCAATCTAGACATTTAATGCAATCCCTATCAAAATACCATTGACATCTTTCACAGAGCTGGAATAAACAATCCTAAAATTTGTATGGAACCAGAAAAGACCCTGAATTGCCAGGGGAATGTTGAAAAAGAAAACCAAAGCTGGGGGCCCACACAATGCCTGACTTCAAGCTATATTACAAAGCTGTGTTCATCAAGACAGCATGGTACTGGCACAAAAATAGACACATAGATCAATGGAACAGAATAGAGACTTCAGAAATGGACCCTCAACTCTATGGTCAACTAATCTTTGACGAAGCAGGAAAGAATATCCAATGGAAAAATGACAGTCTCTTCAATAAATAGTGCTGGTAAAACTGGACAGCCACATGCAGAAGAATGAGACTGGACCATTCTCTTATAACCATACACAAAGATAAACTCAAAATGGATGAAAGATCTAAATGTGAGACAGGAATCCTAGAGGAGAACACAGGTAGTAACCTCTTTGACCTTGGCCACAGCAACTTCTTGCAAGACATGTCTCTAAAGGCAAGGGAAACAAAGACAAAAATGAACTATCAGGACTTCATCAAGATAAAAATCTTCTGCACAGCAAAGGAAACAGTCAACAAAACTAAAAGGCAACCTACAGAATGGAAGAAGATATTTACAAATGAAATAACAGATAAAGGGCTGGTATCCAAGATCTATAAAGAACTTATCAAACTCCACAACCAAAAAACAAATAATCCAGTCAAGAAATGGGCAGAAGACACCAACAGTCAATTCCTTGAAGAAGACATACAAATGGCCAACAGACACATGAAAAAATGCTCCATATTACTTATCATCAGGGAAATTCAAATCAAAACCACAATGAGATACTTCCTTACACCAGTTAGAATGGCTAAAATTAATAAGACAGGGAACAACAAATGTTGGCGAGAATGTGGAGAAAGGGGAACACTTACATTGTTGGTGGAAGCAAGGGGCATTTATCCCAAAGATACAAATGTAGTGAAAAGAAGGGGCACCTGTACCCCAATGTTCATAGAGAAATGTCCACAATAGCCAAACTGTGGGAAGGAACTGAGATGTCCTTCAACAGATGAATGGATAAAGAAGATGTGGTTCATATATATATAAAGTGGCATATTACTCAGCCATCAAAAAATTAAATCTTACCATTTGCAATGACATGGATGGAACTAGAGGGTATTATGCTAAGTGAAGTCAATGAGAGAAAGGCAGTTATGATTTCACTCATATGTGGAATTTAAGAAACAAAACAGAGAATCATAGGGGAAGAGAGGGGAAAAATAAGACAAAATCAGAGAGGGAGACAAACCATGAGAGACTCTTAACACTAGGAAACAAACTGAGTGTCGCTGGAAGGGAGAAGGGTGGGGGGATGGGGTAACCGGGTGATGGACATTAAGATCTAGAATAGCTAAAACAATCACCACCAGATTTTAAGACTTACTATCACATTAAAGTAATCAAGACAGGATGGTATTCAAGAAAGGACAGATACACTGATCAATGTAACAGAACAGACATCCCAGAAACGGACCCACATATATACGATCGATATGATTTTGACACAATGGGAGTAAGGGTAGCCTTTCAATAATGGTGATGGAATGACTACATCCATATGCAAAAAAATGGTTGTTAAATTAAGTTAAAATGGATCAGAGGCCTAAATTAACACGTAAAGCTGTAAAACAGCTCAAAAAAAATCCTTGCGATCTTGAGTTAGGCAAAGATTTCTCAGATATGACACCAAAAGCATGATGCATAAAACAAAAAAATCATAAACTGTAGTTCATCAGAATGAAGATTTTTCTGTTCTTTGAAAGATAACATTAAGGGAATAAAAGATAAGCCACAGACTGGGAGCAAATATTTGCAATCATGTAGCTGGTAAAGTATTTGAATGTAGAAAGCTCTCAAACTCAACAATACGGAAATGAACAACAAATTTTAAAATGGGCATAAAATTTGGACACTTCACCAAGATTTACAGATGGCAGATGGTAAACAAGCACATGAAAAGATACTCAATATCGTTAGCCATTCGGAAAATGTAAATAAAAAACAATGAGGTACCACGACATACTTAATAGGGTGGCAAAGAAAAAATGAAATACAAATGGAAGATGCCAAGTGTTGATGTGGTATGGAATAAGTGATGTTCTCATACCTTTCTGGTGGGAATGCAAAAGGGTACTGTGTCTGTGGAAAATATTTTGGTAGTTCTTATGAAGTTACATATACACTTATCACATGGTCTGGCAATGCAACTCCTAGGTATTTTCTCAAGGGAAATGAAAACTTACGTTCACAGGAAAATATGTACAAAAATATTTACAAAGACTTTATTTGTAATAACCAAAACCCAGAAAGAACCCAAATGCCCCTTAATGGGAAAATGGAATAGCAAACTGCAATGCATTAATACACTGGAACATTACTCAACAATTGAATGGAACAAAGTACTGGCAAACACAAGATGCACGCAATTCAAATGCCTATGCTAAGTGACACAAGCCAGTTTCAAAATGCTGTAGATGGTATGATTCCATGTATATGACATTTCAGGAAAGGCAAAGCTATAGAGACAGAAAATAATATCAGTGGTTGCCAAAGGTTAAGCATGAAGAAGTAGCTGATTCTAGAAAGTGCAACAAGAACATTTGAGGGAGTGATGGAGATGTTAATCCGTATTGATTACAAATTAACATGCTTCCCAAAACAGAACTGTACGCTAAACAGAGGGACTTTTACTCAATATCAATTGTACTTAAAGCTTATATAATATGTATACAAAATAATTGCATAGGTGTATCGAACAATTTTTATAGTTTTATTAAATTTTATAAATTTTTAATTTATTTTAAAGATACTAAAAAAGCCAAGTTCTGAAAAGCAGCATAGCCATTTAATATGTAAAACTGTAATCATTGTAGGCTAATACTTGGCATCTTAAACTATGTTGAATGAATACACAGGGTGGAAATATTAGGCATTTTATTAAAGTTACTATTTATTGCTGTATAACTGGAAAAGGACCAGCACAGGTACTTCCACAGATTGGAAGTAATTATTCTTTTCTGTTCTTTTTCCTTATAGACTTCATTAAACACTTGGGATGTTGGCCTATTTATTTATTTATAAAGACTAGGTTTATTTATTTGGGAGAGGGCACAAGCAGGGGGAGGTGCAGAGGGAGAAGGAGAGGAAGAAGCAGACTCCCCGCTGAGCACAGAACCCGAAGCAGGGCTTGATATCAGGCCCCCAAGATTGTGACCTGACCTGAAGTCAGACACTTAACTGAGCTACCCAAGCACCCCCAGGATGATGGCCTATTTAGACCTTATCCCTGGGATTCTGATTCCTCAGAACTGGGGTGGGGCCTGGCAA
>NC_048225.1:36652067-36652267 GCF_002007445.2 Ailuropoda melanoleuca
AACGCCGGGATCATGCCCTGAGCCGAAGGCAGATGCTTAACCGCTGTGCCACCCAGGCGCCCCTGGCAATCTGTTTCTTAAACAGCTCCCTGGATGGTTCTATACAGCCAGTGCCACCGAGATGGAACAGCTCAATGTTAGACAGGCAGGCCACACATGGTCCAGCCAGCTCAGTAGGGCAAAAAAAGAAAAAGAAAAAA
>NC_048225.1:36652367-36662582 GCF_002007445.2 Ailuropoda melanoleuca
TGGGTACCAATGTGTGTTGTCTGTCTGCTTGCTGGTTTGGCACATTCTGTTTATGGAGTGGGTTACAGGCTCATTTCAGAAGCAGCTATTATTTATATGATTCTATAGATGAGTGAACTAAAGCACAAAGAATCAAGGTCGTATAAGTCAAAATTGAATGAATTAGAAGCTATTCCCTTAATACTTCCCTGAGATCTAGTTTGGGGCAAGTTCCTAAGGTTGGGTTTGGCTGAACCGCCAAAAGAAGGAAAGCTTCACATGGGCTGAGCCCATGCTATCACAATGACCAAAGCAAACTCAAGCTGGGTTGACATGATGGGGACTCTCACCCTGCTTTCTACTAACTTTTTATTCCGTGCATCATGCCGCAACAAATAAGTTACATTTATTAAAAATAGAGAGCATACTAAGAAACTTTGGGGAAATGGAAGCGAATTAGTAGCTGAATCAGAAATCAGCCTACATGTTCTAATCAGTGTTAACATTAATTAACTTGTGAACTTGGGCAAGGCCTATCTTTTTGTATATTTTGGTGAGAAGTAGATTTTGGTGAAAGAGTATGGATGTGTCAATTAGCACATATTACTCCCACTTAAAAAAAAAACTGCCTTAAATTACATAGAATTTAAAAATAGCATAGACACATTAAAACAGAAAATTGGTGATGGTATTTCATGTCCCAGAATCAGTTAAACCAGGCCTTTAAATTTGATTAGCTCCCACTCCCCCTGCTTGTGTTCCCTCTATCGCTGGCTGTCTCTATCTCTGTCAAATAAATAAATAAAATCTAAAATAAATAAATAAATAAATTAATTAATTAATTAATTAAAAAAAAAAAAGAATTACTTTACAGTCTTATAGTTTAGGGATCCCAGACTTCAGAGATAGAGCTCCCTACACAATTGAACCAAAGTTGCCCTGGATCTTGCTGGCAGCCAACCAATGGCTTAGTTCATTCCCTCTGCAGGAAAGTTTTAGAGGACTTTCTTTAGTCCAGGTGCCCCTGGGAATGAGGAGAAGGAGGAGAGAGAAGGAGGCTGGGGACCTCCTACAGTTATAGGAATTTCTATGAGCTTATATCAACAAGAGTCTTCTTTTTAACCTCTGATATACCATGCATTTTGTTGCTCTCTTCAAAATCGTCAGTCCGCTTAAAATGTCGTGGATCTTTATTGAGATATTTCTTAATATTGTCATCCAGATACCAGGATTCATTCTCATTAAATACCAAAAACAAGAGAACAAATTCATAATCAATGTCGCTTCTTCTTCCCTTCTCATTCAACACTCCTTCTCTGCAAATAATCAGAGGACCCATCAAACCGCTATATGTGTCCTGAAAGAAAAATAAACTGAATTAGAAGAACCTTAAAATAATTTAACAATAAATATTAAGCACTTGTAAGAAAGTCATTGAGAAAAGACTGTTGACCACAAAACAATAATTTTTTTAAAGATTTATTTATTTGTGAAGGGAAGGACAGGGGACGAGGAGGAGAGAGAGTCTCAAGCAGACTCCTTGCTGAATGTGGAGCCCCATGTGGGGTTCAATCTCATGACTCTGATATCACAACCTGAGTGGAAACCAAGAGTCAGCCATTTAGCTGACTGTGCACCCAGGCCCCTACCACAAAATAATTATTAAGAAGCCCTGAAGATGTAAGAGTGTTCCTAAAAATGAGCTATAGCAACCTCTTTGAGGGCTGAATCGGTGTCCCTCCCTCATCACTGAGTCAGAAACAGAGAGTTCAGGAGAAGGAAAGGTTTTGAGGGAAATAATAAAACCCACTTTAAAAATGCTCAGCAGATTGAACTGTTGCTGGAAGCACATCCAGATAGAGTATCTAAATAGGCAATTGGGAATGTGGGAGTTTTCCTTCAAAAGGAAGCTTAGGGCTGAATAATTTGACATGGAGTTCATCCAAATAGTTGCTAGTTTAATATGTTTGGAGTGTGCTTTCTTTCCTGAGTCCAGATAACAATGGTAATGCCTTTAAAAATGATAGACTTCACGGGGCACCTGGGTGGCACAGCGGTTAAGCGTCTGCCTTCGGCTCAGGGCGTGATCATGGAATTATGGGATCGAGCCCCACATCAGGCTCCTCTGCTATGAGCCTGCTTCTTCCTCTCCTACTCCCCCTGCTTGTGTTCCCTCTCTCTCTGGCTGTCTCTCTCTCTGTCAAATAAATAAATAAAATCTTTAAAAAAAAATGATAGACTTCACACATCAAAAACCATGATATAAATTACATTGAAATATATTTTTATTTTATGATTATCTATTTACATATCCTCTTTTGCTTCCTGATATCTTGTAAGTTCTAAATTTGGTAACTGAAACATTGGGATTTTGGGTTTTTTAACCCATACTTTATTTTTTAAGTTTTTATTTTTTAATTTAAATTCAATTAGCCAATATGTAGTACATCATTAGTTTTAGATATAGTGTTCAATGATTCATCAGTTGCATTTAACACCCAGTGCTCATCACATCACATGCCCTCTTTAGTGCCTATCACCAGGTTACCCCATCTTACCACCCATCCCCCCTTCTGCAACCCTCAGTTTGTTTCGCAGAGTCAATAGTCTCTCATGGTTTGTCTCCCTTTCTGATTTCTTCTCATTCAGTTTTCCCTCCCTTCCCCTATGCTTCTCTGTGCTATTTCTTATATTCCACATATGAGTGAAACAATATAATTGTCTTTCTCTGATTGACTTATTTCACTTAGCATAATACCCTCTAGTTCCATCCATGTTGATGTAAATGGTAAGATCTCATTTTTGATGGCTGAGTAATATTCCATTGTATATGTATGAACCACATCTTCTTTATCCATTCATCTGTTGAAGGACATCTCAGTTCCTTCCACAGTTTGGCTATTGTGGACATTTCTCTATGAACACTGGGTTGCATGTGGCCCTTCTTTTCACTATGTTAACCCATACTTTAGATCGAGGGTTGGCAAACTTTTTTTTTTGTAAAGCACCAGATGATAAATACTTTTTTTTTACTTTATTGGCCATACTGTTTCTGTCACAACTACTGTTTACAAAGAAACAATAGAATCCAAATGGAGTCACTTATGCCAAGTCCACATCACCAAACTGAGACTTAATACCTAACTTAATTACAGTTTCAACCTCTCCCAGGAGTAGAATCTTAATCTGGAGTTACCTGGTCTTCATCACCAGTAAGGTAACCTGCCTCTTAGACCTCTGCCATCCCCTAAAGAAGATGACCTTGCCACAAACAATCCATTTTTCACTAGTAACTTCCTTATCCCATCCCCTTTTGCCTATGAAAGTCTTTTATTTTCTGCAGCTCTTTGGAGCTCTATTCTATCTGGTAGGTGGGATGCTGCTTGATTCATGAGTTATTGAATAAAGCCTGTAAGGACTTGAAAATGTACTCTGTTGAGTTTTATTTTTTAAGAGAATTGGTAGCAGTGATGGAATCCAAAGAACACTCTTGATGGCTTCAGGAACAATGAGAGACACAGGCAAGATACCTGCAGACCCTTTGAATTTTCTTTCTTGCCATTTCTGTGGGGTGTAAGTTTTTCTTCAAATTCCAAAGAGTTGAGCTTGCCACCTTCTGGCACATCTGCTTATTTTATGTCTTAGAACTACAGTCCCAGAAGCTATAAATACTACCAAAATGGCAAAATCTATCTAAAGACAACCTAGAATTACAATGGCCAGTGGGGAACATTCCAACGAGACAAGATCATTTATTTAAGAAGTGCACTTACAAACAAGGGTTTCCAAATCAAGCAAACACAATGGGATACCTATTCTAATTGGTATGTAAAAGCTTCCAAAAGGCTTTAAGATTCCAAAACAACTTCATTAAAAGTTTCCTTGAACAAGGCTAATGAAAAATTAAAGGTGCAAAAGGTATCTAAAACAATACCTAGGCCTTCTTCATTACAACCTCCTAGGGGTCCATCATCAAAATACTGGACCAGAAATTGATGTTTCATTTGTAATCAACTGAAACATAAGGAGAAAGACTGTCCTCAAAGGTTTTGTGCAAATTCTTCAATATCAACTCAGATGCCCCTATGTCTACCAACAAAGAAGAGCCCCCATTATGGAGTCCCCGAGAGTTGATAAGACTTTGAAGGATTTTCTGGCAAACTGCTATGTTATTCCCTTAAAAAGCCCAGGGGAAACTAAAATTAAAATGAATGCAAAACCTTGCCAAATTCTAATAGATAGTGGAGGCTGCAGAACGGATCCTGAGAAAACTGGCAAAAGCCAGAAAAGGGTAAGAATTCTTACCAAGAGTCAGCTCTCCTGAACCTCTGTCTGCAGTGTCCAGTCAAGAGAGGAAAATAAAACTTCACCTTGTCCTTTCCTTTCCAAATCCATACCTGTTGGTTATTGGTCATTTCTCTCCCAGGGATAGCTATTGCCTTCTTGCTTGCCTTGTTTTATGTCCTAAGAACTTGACTTGACTTTCTGCCTGCCTGGGACACACAGGTTGCCATTTCTTTCTGTGGCTATCTTTGGGTGTGACTCTGGATCTTGGGAAAGTAGTATCCTTTGTACCCTCTTCAGGGACTGCTTTTATATACAAGGGGGGGTTCAATACTGCCAGAAATATTTTCCTGGCTGAAAAGTGATAAGATATTTACAATATTTTTTTAAGTAGTTCTGTGGCCAGTAGTTGCCCAAATTGGAAGCTGATAATCAGACCTGAANTGACTCTGGATCTTGGGAAAGTAGTATCCTTTGTACCCTCTTCAGGGACTGCTTTTATATACAAGGGGGGGTTCAATACTGCCAGAAATATTTTCCTGGCTGAAAAGTGATAAGATATTTACAATATTTTTTTAAGTAGTTCTGTGGCCAGTAGTTGCCCAGATTGGAAGCTGATAATCAGACTGATAGAAACTTTTTTTAGATCTCATTCCCCAAGCAAAAGTGAAACTATGTATCCAGAGGGAAAAAACATCTCAAGCGTTTGTAGAAGGATTTACTAAAACATTCCAGAGACAAACAGTTCTAAAGCCATAGAAATCTTTTTTCATCTTAGTTGGAAATCCTCTACTGAGATATATATTTTTAAAAAATCAAATTGAAAATAATGGGGTTAGGTGGCTACATCAGCCCCTTGGTATCATTTAGGCTGCAACCCAATTCTCTGAGGAATTAAAGCAACTACCCTTATTTCACAAATCCTGACAAAACCAAAAATGCAGCTCTAGAAGCAATTCAAAATCCACCTATTCTATTTACCGATTTCCAAAACCTCACCTATTTATTGCAAAAGGCTTGTAGATATTATAAAAATTCTGGTCTTAGGAAGCAAATGTCTTTTCGGAAGAATTTGTGTTCTTTCCCTGTGCCTTTGAGGTTGTAAATATTCTACCTGGTCTTCTCCAGGAACTCTTATCTAGCCATCTCTCTGAAATACAAACTTCATGGAGGTAATTCTTATCAGAAGAAAAACAAGTGGGTGGGGAGTTTCTTTGGAACTTGGGCAAATGAAAAATTGTGCCTTCTCCACAAATATCAATAAAAAGCTTTGACCGTCTTAACTTCTTCCATCTACCAGAAACACAATTTGGATCTAACTTCTTTTATAACTAGTGGATTTTGTATTATTGTGCTTGATTCATGGCAAAATTTTAGAACAGAATCTATAAGATCTCCATTTATATCTGCATATGTGTGTTTGTGTGCGTGTGCGTGTGCACACACGTGCGTGTGGATGTGTGTGTTATAGGTGTGTGATATTTTCTACCTGGGGATGGTGTTGCCAAAATGAATTTGTAAAAGAGCTCTGTTTAATTGACTTAAAGAAAATTAAGTACTTATATGAATTAAGTATTTTTAAATTCTCAAAAATATAATAGAAACTAACACAATTGCTTTTTGGGTTCATGTGATCTGGAAAAATATTCAGTATTAAAGCTAATTTAAGTTTGATGGCTTAATTAAAATGTATGTATCTTTAGAATTATTAACATTAAATAATGCAGATCTATAACTTTTATTCTACCTGTGTTTATTAAATAAGTCCACTATTAAAAATTTTGTCAGCAAGAAAAATAACTTGTATGATGAAATTTTCTTAAGTATTCTAAACATAATTGTTGAAAACAAGTGAATTAAATAGATGTAACTGAACTTAGAGTTTTTAGGTGAACTTTTTTTAATGTTTGAAGTTTTTGTTTAAATTCTTGTTAGTTAACATATAGTGTAATATTTTTTCAGGGGCAGAATTCAGTGATTCATCACTTACATATAACAGCCAGTGCTCATCACAAGTGCCCTCCTTAATACCCATCACCTATTTAGCCCATTTGCTCTGCTCCCCTCCATCAATCCTCAGTTTGTTCTCTAGAGTTAAGAGTCTCTCATGGTTTGCTTCCCTCTCTCTCTTATTTTCCCTTTCCCCTATGTTCATCTGTTTCTTAAATTCCACATATGAGTGAAATCGTAGGCATTTGTCTTTCTCTAACTTATTTCCCTTGGCATAATGCTCTCTTGCTCCAAGCACATCGCTATAAATGATGAGATCTCATTCTTTTTGATGGCTAAGTAATATTCCATTGTATATATATACCACANGTGAAATCGTAGGCATTTGTCTTTCTCTAACTTATTTCCCTTGGCATAATGCTCTCTTGCTCCAAGCACATCACTATAAATGATGAGATCTCATTCTTTTTGATGGCTAAGTAATATTCCATTGTATATATATACCACATCTTCTTTATCCATTCATCAGTCAATGGACACTTGGGCTCTTTCCATAGTTTGGCTATTGTTGATCAGGCTGCTACAAACATTGGGGAGCAGGCACCCCTTTGAATGTGTATTTTTATATTTTTTATATAAATACCTGGTAGTGCAATTGCTAGATCATAGGGTAGTTCTATTTTTAACTTTCTGAGGAGCCTCCATACTCTTTTCCAGAGTGGCTGTACCAGTTTGCATTCCCACCAACAGTGCAAGAGGGTTCCCCTCTTCCTCATCCTTGCCAACATCTGTGGTTTCCTGTGTTGTTAATTTTAGCCTTTCTGACAAGTGTGAGGTTGTATCTCATCATGGTTTTGATTTGCATTTCCCTGATGATGAGTGATGTTGAGTATCTTTTCATGTGTCTGTTGGCCATCTATATGTCTTCTTTGGAAAAATGTCTATTCATGTCTTCTGACCATTTCTTAACTGTATTATTTGTCTTTTGGTGTTGGGATGGGTAAGTTTTTATACATTTTGGATACTAACTCTTTATCAGAAACATCAATTTGCAAGCATCTTCTCCCATTCTGTAGGTTGCCTTTTAGTTTTGTTGATTGTTTCCTTTGCTTTTTTAAAAAAAGGTTTTGTTCATTTACTGATGTATGTATGTATTTATTTATTTATTGGGGGGAGGGGCAGAAGGAGAGAGAGAGAATCTCAAGCAGACTCCACAATGAGTGTGGAGCCTGATGGTGGACTTGATCTCACTACCCTGAGATCATGACCTGAGCCAAAATCAAGAGTCAGATGTTTCAACAACCAAGCTACCCAGGCACCCCCAGAAGCTTTTTATCTTGATGAAATCCCAATAGTTCATTTTTGCCTTTGTTTCCCTTGTCTCCAGAGACCTGTCTAGTAGGAAGTTGCTACAGATGATGTCAAAGAGGTTGCTGCCTATGTTCTCTAGGATTTTGATGGTTTCCTGTCTCACATTTAGGTATTTCGTCCATTTTGAATTTATTTTTGTGTATAATATAAGAAAGTGGTCCAGTTTCATTCTTTTTCATGTTGCTGTTTTCCCAACACCATTTGTTGAGGAGACTGTCTTTTTTTCTACTGGATATTCTTTCCTTTTTTGTCAAAGATTAGTTGACCATATAGTTTTGGGTCAATTTCTGGGTTTTTTATTCTGTTCCATTCATCTAAGTCCAGTATCTTTATGACCATTAGTTTGAATTCTTTATTAGGCATATTGCTTATCTCCATTTCATTTAGTTCTTTTGCTGTGATTGTGTCTAATTCTTTCATTTGGCATAATTCCTCTGTCTCTTCATTTTGTCTAACTTGCTATGTTTGTTTCTATGTATTAGAGAGGTCAACCTCATCGCCTGCTCTTGAAAGTGGTGGCCTTTGCAGAAGAGGTCCTGTAGCACATTGCTCTCTGGTCACCAGAACCAGGTGATACAGGGGTGTCTCCTATGTGGGTTGTGTGTCCTGTATTGTTGTGGCAGAAATGTGTTTACCTACAGAGCAGTGAGCTGCAAGGTTCTGCTTTGCCTGCTATGGATGCACTGGGCGGGGTTTGGTCCCTGTGCTGTTGGGGGGCCTACCCGAGGCTGCCATGGGCTCATAGGTGGACAAGATCAGTATGTTACCCTGATATCAAAACCAGACAAAGACACTATAAAAGCTAAACAAAACAAAAGCCAAAACTACATACTAATATCTCTGATGAACATAGATACAAAAATCCTTAAAAACATATTAGCAAATTGAATTCAACATTACAATTAAAATCATTCCACACAATCTAGTGGGATTTATTCCAGGGATGCAAGCGTGGTTCGATATTTGCAAATCAATCAATGTGATACATCATATTACAAGAGAAAGGATAAAAACCATGTGATCATCTCAATAGATGCAGAAAAAGCATTTGATAAGACACAACATTCATTTATGATAAAAACTCTCAATAAAGTGAGTTTAGATGGAACACATTTCAACATAATAAAGTTCGTATATGAAAAACCCACAAATAATGTCATCTTCCATTGTGAAAACCTGGAAGAGTTTCACCTAACATCAGGAACAAGACAACAAAAAAATCCACTCTCACCATTTCTATTCAACATAATATCAGAAGCCCTGGCCATAGCAGCAAAATGAGGGGGAAAAAATAAAAGGCATCTAAATTGGTAAGGAAGAAGTAAAATTGTCACTATTTGCAGATGACATGATGCTGCATATAGGAAACCCTGAAGACTCCACCAAAGAGAATTATTAGAACTGATAAATCAATTCAGTAAAGTTGCAGGAAAAAAATTAATATAAAGAAACTGTTGCATTTCTATGCNATTAATATAAGGAAACTGTTGCATTTCTATGCACTAATAATGAAGTAATAGAAAGAGAAATTAAGAAAATAATTCCATTTACAAGTGCACCAAAAAGAGCAAATATTTAGGAATAAACTTGACCAAGNTAAATCAATTCAGTAAAGTTGCAGGAAAAAAATTAATATAAAGAAACTGTTGCATTTCTATGCACTAATAATGAAGTAATAGAAAGAGAAATTAAGAAAATAATTCCATTTACAAGTGCACCAAAAAGAGCAAAATATTTAGGAATAAACTTAACCAAANAGGAATAAACTTGACCAAGGATGTGTAAGACTTGTACTCTGAAAACTATAAAACACTGATGAAAGAAACCAAGGACCACACAAACAAGCAGAAAGATATTCCATGCTCATGGATTAGAGAACAAATATCGTTAAAATGTCTGTACTACCCAAAGGAATCTACAGATTCAATGCAATCTCTATCAAAATACCAATAGCATTTTTTGCAGAACTAGTACAAATAACACTAAAATCTGTATGCAACCACAAAAGACTACAAATTATCAAAGCAATGTTGAGAAAGAACAAAACTGTAGATAACACAATCTCAGATTTCATGATATACTACAAAACTGTCGTAATCAAAATAGTATGATACTGGCACAGCATTAGACACGTAGATCAGTAGAACAGAATAGAGAGACTAGAAATAAACCTATGATTATATGGTCAATTAATCTATGACAAAGGAGGCAAGAATATACAATGGGGAAAAGACAGTCTCTTCAATAAATGGAGCTGGGGAAACTGAACAACTATATGCAAAAGAATAAAACTGGGACACATTCTTATACCATACACAAAAATGAACTGAAATGGATTAAAGACCTAAATGTGAGATCTAAACCCATAAAAATCCTTGAAGACAGCACAGGCAGTACTATCTCCAACATCAGCCATAGCAACATTTTTCTAGGTATATGTCCTCAGGCAAGGGGAACAAAAGCAAAAAATAGACAATTGGAATTATACCAAAATAAAAAGCTTTTGCACAATGAATGAAACCAGCAATGAAATGAAAAGGTAACCTGCTGAATGGGAGAAGATATTTTCAAATGATTTTTTATTTTTATTTTTTATTTTTTTTTTTTTATTTTTTTTTTTTTAAAGATTTT
>NC_048225.1:36662634-36667579 GCF_002007445.2 Ailuropoda melanoleuca
ACATCAGCCATAGCAACATTTTTCTAGGTATATGTCCTCAGGCAAGGGGAACAAAAGCAAAAAATAGACAATTGGAATTATACCAAAATAAAAAGCTTTTGCACAATGAATGAAACCAGCAATGAAATGAAAAGGTAACCTGCTGAATGGGAGAAGATATTTTCAAATGATTTTTTAATAAGGGGTTAATATTAAAAATGTATGTGGAACTTACACAACTCAACACCGAAAAGCAAGTAATCAAATTTAAAAATGAGCAGAGGATTTGAGTAGACATTTTTCCAAAGAAGATATACAGATGGACTGCAGACAAATGAAAAGATGCTCAAAATCACTAGTCATCCAGGAAATGCAAATCAAAACCACGATGAGACATCACCTTACAACTGTCAGAAGGGCTAGAATCAAAAAGATAAGAAATAACAGGTGTTGGTGAGGATGTGGAGAAAAAGGAACCCTCTTGCACTGTTGGTAGGAATATAAATTGATGCAGCCACTGTGGAAAATAGTAAGGAGGTTCCTCAAAATTAAAAATAGAAATGTCAAATGATCCAGTAATTCCACTACTAGGTATCAAANATCCCATAACGCCAGGATCACGCCCTGAGCCGAAGGCAGACGCTTAACCGCTGTGCCACCCAGGCGCCCCTCAAATGATTTTTTAATAGGGGGTTAATATTAAAAATGTATGTGGAACTTACACAACTCAACACCAAAAAGCAAGTAATCAAATTTAAAAATGAGCAGAGGATTTGAGTAGACATTTTCCAAAGAAGATATACAGATGGACTGCAGACAAATGCAAAGATGCTCAAAATCACTAGTCATCCAGGAAATGCAAATCAAAACCACGATGAGACATCACCTTACAACTGTCAGAAGGGCTAGAATCAAAAAGTTAAGAAATAACAGGTGTTGGTGAGGATGTGGAGAAAAAGGAACCCTCTTGCACTGTTGGTAGGAATATAAATTGATGCAGCCACTGTGGAAAATAGTAAGGAGGTTCCTCAAAATTAAAAATAGAAATGTCAAATGATCCAGTAATTCCACTACTAGGTATCAAAAAGATATATATAACCTGATGTTTGTTGTATCATATTCATGATAGTCAAGATGTGAAAGCAACCCAAGTGTCCATTTATAGATGAATGGATAAAGAAGTTATATATATATATAAGGCCTATAAAAAAGAATTTGTGAGACCTTGCCATTTGTGGCAACATGGATGGACCTAGAGGGTAGTATGCTAAGAGAAATATGTCAGACAGAGAAATTAAAATAGCATATGATTTCACTTCTGAAAATTAAAAAAAAATCTAAAAAACAAAATGAATGAACAGGGAAAGAAACAAAGAACAAATAAGCAAACAAACAAAACCAAGACCCTTAAATACAGAGAACTGGTAGTTGCCAGAGAGGCAGTGGGTGGGGGGATGGGTAAGATAGATAAAGGAGATTATGAGGCACAAACTTCCAGTTATACAATAAATAAATCTAGGAGATGAAAAATATAGCATAGGAAATATTGTCAATAATATTGTAATTATGTTGTAGGGTGACAGAGAGTGACTAATACTTATTGTGGTGAGCATTGAGTGATATGTAGAATTGTTGAGTCAATATGTTGTACCCCTATAACTAATAGTATGTTAATCATACTTTTTAAAAAAAGGACACTGGTATGAAGTTAGAATTTGATTTCCTTTCTGTTAAAAAGACAGTTTTCTTGGATTGTTGATTTGCTTTTGATAAAAGATAGTAACAGTTGTGTGTGTGTATGTGTGTATTACCTTCTAATTAATCTGCCTAGAGAACCAAGATTCTGTCTTACCAAAATAATTTTCTGCATTTCATGCTGTCTTTATCAAGTCTTTGATTACTTAAAAGAACTGAGTCTTCTCTACTAAAAGCGCTAAGATTTTTTTAGAACAATTTAACATTCTGTATTAGCCTTGTGAAGTCTTGTCACTATGGTTAAATGGATAACTACTTACTATTTCACAGGGACCAATGATACTGTTTGGCCAAGTGTTTTTAAACCTTTTGATATTTTTGAGAAACTTCCCCAAAATCAAATTCTAAATGAAGTCTTTTTGGCCTTGAACCAACTTTGGGGTATTTTAAGAGGGTCCCTGGAACATTTCAAAAGATTTGTTCTCGGGGCTCTTGGGTGGCTCAGTTGGTTGAGCATCTGATTGTTGGTTTTGGCTCGGGTTGTGATAGCAGGGTCATGAGACTGAGCCCTGCATTGGGCTGCACACTCGGTAAGGAGTCTGCTTGGGATTCTCCCTCTGCCTCCCCTATCTTTCTCTCAAATAAACAAATAAATCTTTAAAAAAAAAAGATTTGTTCTCTCTCGTTATTAAGAGAGATGTTAAACTAATTAAGTGTATTTGATATGTTAAATTACATGGGAAACATTGTGAAATAAGTAACATTAAGCCTTCTTTACGTTATATTTATATAGATATATATTATAAATGTTCTAGAAATTGTATAAAATTCCTAGAAATTTGATATATCCTAATATCACATTATCGGTCATAATTCCAATTATTTTAAAATGTCGTATGTTACAGAAATAACCAAATTTCCTTGTGAATTCCATGATAATGAACTCTCATTAGATCTTTAACCATGGGCAATGTTGATGTTTTTTATTATTCACAGAGAGTTATTATTTTACTCATATTTTTGTAAGAATGAGACTCATGGGAAGGGCCTTATCAAGTGCTCCTGACCACTGATACTTTTGTAAAACTAAATTTTGAGTACCTCTCAAAGCTGCAGAAGGCTGTACCTGTCATCTGGTCCTGTACAAACATTGGAGATTTCCAAATTAAATTGACTAGGAAGAGAAATAGCCTACATTGAGGTAGACTTCTTCCATCCAAGATACCACATCAAAGCTTCATACTTTCACTAAACATGAAAACCTTCCTTCTTCCCTTTCTTTCCTTTACTCTGGCATTGGTCTGAAAAGATAACACCATCATCCGTATCTCCTAGGCCCTTGCTAAGAGGGGGTAACATTCAGACTGCTGAATTTGACATCAAAAACTCCTGTCCGTGATGCTCAAGACCCTGTGGTCCTCCCTCTGACCAATTTTTCTTCTATTCTTAATTGACCTCCCCCACAGCACCACTTAGGAGTCACTTACAAAGTCCAACTTTTATCGTCAGAATATCCAAGTCTTGTTTTTACCTTTCTCCAATTATAACTGTACTTTGTTCAGGTAAACACAAATGCCTATGCAAATCATAGCACATTTGCACCCCTACATTCTTAGGATTATCTGAATCAGATCTGCCCCAATCACAAAAAGATCTCGATAGCAGTACCCATCTTTCCAAGGCCAAAGTTGTTCTGGATCATAGGATAGCCTTTTATTATCTTTTAGCTGAACAAGGAGGTGTTTGTGCTGTGGCCAACACCACTTGCACCTGGATAGCGTTTCTGGGGAAGTTGAAACTCAGATACACAAAACCACTGAATAAGCCACTTGGCTTTAGAAAGTGACTCCTTCAACCTGGTCTTTCTTTGACTTATTTGATTCTGATTGGTTTGCCTTGAGGATCATGGCTCCAAAGTGCACACCAGAAAGTGGGGATTATTCTGCTTATAATCATCACAGTAGTCTCCCTGGTGCACTGTATTCCTTCAAAAGCTTGAAATGCACGTTCATAGCTGTTAAATGAGCAAATGATCTTGCTAAGACTGGAACATCAGAAAAAGAATGAAGAGAATGACCAACTTAAGAAATGTGAAGCTGAAGTTGTGACCTATGAATACCACAGAGATTCAACAAAAAGCATCATGACGTGTGAATACCACCCAGACGATCAACGAAAATCGTGAGAGCGTCAAAGCAATAACTGGGAGAGGTGCTGATGCCTTAAATTTTGATCACATCTCTCAGTCAAGATGAGAGTCTGATCAAAAGGGAGGAATTGTTTTAAAAAAAAAAAAAGACAACAGTTCCAAAATGGAGTTACTGTGCTAAGTGACCAAGCCAAGACTAACTTCCTAGGTTAACTACAATTTCAGTCTCTCCAAGGAATGGAATCTTAAGCTAATTCATCACTATAACTAGTGAGGTAATCTGCCTGACGGAGTCCTGCTGTCCCTTAAAGGAAGGTGACCTTGCCATAAACAATCCATTCTTTGCTAGTAACTTCCTTGTTTTGCCCCCTTTTGCCTATACGCATTTTGTACAGCTCTTCAGAGATCCTTTCTATCTGCTAGATGTGAAGCTGCCCAAATCATGAATTTTTGAATAAAACCAATGAGATCTTTAAAATTTACTCAGCTGAATTGTGTTCTTTTTTTTTTTAAAGATTTTATTTATTTATTCGACAGAGATAGAGACAGCCANATGTGCTCTCAACCATTACACCCTTCACATATACTCATCAGAGTGGTGATAACTTGAATCATCGATTTAAAGCCATGTTACTTTAAGCATTTTGGTTGCTCTCTCAGTCTTACCTTCACAAAGTTTACCGTTGAATAGTAAACCCATGGAATACAATTTGGGTCATTTGGTCCTGGACCAGACCTTTTAGGGACATTCCACCTGTAGGTGTTTATTTCTCCTGAAACAAATGAGAAGAAATAGAAAGAATTTACTAGTGTTATCTTTGTTTCAGATGTTTTACCTGAAGAAATAACAAACAGATCTTTATATATTTTGGTGAATGTTTATTGCTGGGGAGAATTACTTATCCATTAGAAATATTCCAATTAAACTTACATCTTGATTTTCTGAATTTGCAAAATGGCAGTGTTTTCATTCCAGACTACAGCTTTCTTTCTAATTTGACCTTTCTATTATCAACTGATGTTTACTCAAGACATGAAGACTTTCTGTATTCCTCACTATTTTTTCTCCTCAAATTTCGTATTTCCCTCCCAGGAGCTAGGCTTCAGCAGCTTGAGTTACTG
>NC_048225.1:36667679-36706101 GCF_002007445.2 Ailuropoda melanoleuca
GCATTGCTTCAAGGAGGATGTGAACAGACTGCCGTTGGGGATCATCTCAGACCTGATCCTATGATCGCTGGGGATTTACTGGCATCCTTGGTTGTTCACGGAGTTCTACATTCACAGAGAGATGTGCTCGTGGTGGGGGGGTCTGACTGCACCCATCCACTCTTTACTGACTCCAACCATGGTTTTACTTGCTTTTTTGAGAAGACCACTAAAGTCCTAAAGAAATCTAAAATCTGTTGGGCTATTCTTATCTTTGGAAGAAAATATTTAGTAGGAATCACAAAGTGTCTGAAAAAATGATATTTTGTTTTTAACGATAAAGCTGGAAAAGAATGCATGTTTTTTAAACAGCAAAGTTGGGTATAGTTACAGAGAGGTACACGTGTATGCATATATGAAAATCGTTATTTGTCATTCATTACCACTTTAATTCCACGTGGCTTGCTGTACTAGCAAGAGTGAATGTCTCCTGATGTGGGGCCTAAAAGGTCACAGGGAGCAGTAAAGAACAAAGGGTTGCCTGCCCTGTGCCCTTTGCAACTTCAGGAGCACAGGTCTGTCCCTGAGCTGCAGAAAACGAGGGGTTGGGCCTTGTGCTTTCCTGGGGGAAGAACAACCGAGCTCACCTCTGATGGAGTCACTGCTCTGTGTCATTTGACTGAGCAGACCCAAACCGGGGCCTTATGAGGGGCAACCCATCCTTGTTGGCAGCACCAATGAGCTTTTCTTTCTGGAGCTCACTCGACATACACAGCTCAAAAGAGGGAATGCTCAGTTCCCACTGGGGCTGACTCATTTAGTGTCACAAAGGAGCTTGCATGCCTGTGTTAACAGTGAGGGTGTGAGGAAAGTGGAGGGGGCATTTAATAATTTACCAACCTAGCTGTCCTGGCGCCTTTTTTAATATTAAGAAGCACTGTGTAAAGCCAAACTATTTATATAAGTCACCTTGTACATTTAAAAATGAGAACAGAAAAAAAAAGGGATGGATTTCAGAAAATCATCAAGACTAGCCCTCTGCCTAAAGATCTCATCTTCATGATGGGGTCGGGTTTGGTGACTCGCAGGAGAAAGCGGGGAAGGAAACCAGGGAGAACTTATCTGATCACCACGTCAGGCAGCCCAGGGCATCAGACAGGCCCAGTAAGTCCTGAGAAGGCCAAGTTCAGGGCCTCCTGAACTCAAACCAGGCCTTCCACCTTTAGCGCTCCTCTCATGTAAAGGGTTTCTCTTTTGCTTGAATCATTTTTATGGTGTGTTCTTATGGCTGGTTGCATGGATAATCCAGGACCTCGAAGCAGTTATGCAAACACTCTGCCTGCTCTTCTGAGGCATCAGATTATTCCAAGTTAAAATGTCCTGGCTCAGCAGAGGGATGGGAAAGGAACTTCTGGGCAACGGATGTTGGTTAGACAACCCTGATGCGTGTTATCTGGTTATCTGGTTGACTATTCTTTGAATGAGCATGCTCCCTGACAGTGGAAAGATGTCACACTTGAATGAATGCAGTCAGGCTACTCTGTCCCTTCTCGGGCCACCCTTGGGGCTGGCCACACACGACTGCAATCTGTGCCATACCCAGGAGTTCCAAGTGCTTCTCTTGTGGCGGTCGGGCCTTGATCTCCACAAATTCTCCATCAGTGTATTCTCTGTAAACCACCTTCCTGTATTGAGAGCCAATCCAGTTTTCAGTGTGGTTCATAAATATATCTCCATGTCTGTAAATTAGAAGCATCAGAAATTAAAGTTGCCAGGATGTAGAAAACCCTTGAGTGCTTCTGAGTGATTCAGGGGTACTCCAGAACAGTGTTTCCCAAACCTGGCTGCTGTCAGGATCTCCCTGTGGAGCTGGACCTTTGCACCAGGAATCTGCATTTGAAAGCACCTGGGCGGGGGGAGGCTTCTGATAGGGGCAGGCCAGCACTGGCCCAGATCTTACTCTTGGGGACCATTGTTGCAAAGCCCTGCTGGGTGCTGAATGGTATCCACATTAGTTAGAGACTCACATGAGATGGCATGTTTCCTCTTGGGACTAACTCATCTCACACACACGCACATGCGTGCACACGTGCGCACACTCACGCTCTACCACCCCGAATTCCTTCAGATTTCACGTGTATCATTCCATACCTTGTTCTACTTCTCCACTTTAAAGATCTCAAGAAAGACTCTGGGTTGTATATTATGCTTATACTCATATACAAATATAGGCACAGTTGATTCTTGTTATTCACAGGAGTCATGTCTAGAAAGTCACCTTGAACACTGAAATAATGAATACTGAACCATTGTTCCTACGGGAAATACAAGGTTAGGTTTTGTAGGTGTTCACAACGCATGGCCCCAAGATGTGCCATTTTGGCATGTGGATTATTTTGAGCTGACGCAATCAAGACCCAAAAGATACAAGAAAAAACTTTGACCTTCCCTCTAATTGCCTGAAAGTATTTAGGTAGCCTCCAAGAAGAGGCTATTACCATATAAGTAACTACATTATAATATGAACGAGGGGTGGTAGACAGGGAGGAATTCAGCAAAGTGCGTTTGTTAAAATTCTTCTCTCTGTCCCATTGTTTCGGAGTGGCCCAGCCTACATTGTTTACCTAACATTTACTCTTCCTCATCTTCTTATGAATTGCTCTCCTTTTCTTTGAAGTCCCACACTCCTTACCCCTTCTTCTTAGTTCAGGATGACACATAAATCTTGTTTTGCCTGACTGTCTTTGGAATCTCTCATGTTTATGTGGATTCTCCCTGTGTAAGTAAATTTGATTTTCTCATGTCAATTTAATTCTTAGACCAGCCAGAAGAATTTGAAGGGTAGGGGAAAATCCACCTCCCCCAAACCTCCAAAAAAACCCAGTTTCTTCAAACCTCTGGTCACAATGTTTTCATCGACAGATTAATAAATACCCTTGTTTTATATGTGTTTCTGTTTAACGACATCTTATTCAATATGTATTGCTGATTCATTGACTGAACTCATGGCCAGTAGCACTCTAACTCACGCCTGTCTGAAGCTTCTCTGACACGTAGTTCTCCTGTAAGCCACATCACCGCCTTCTTGCACTGGAGAACTCTAGGCAGCACTACTCTGGGGGTCCGTTTTGAACAGCTAAGTCACCAACAAAAAGCACACACACACAAAAGTAGCACTAACTAGACCACAAAGAGGATGCCTGTTTACAGTGTGAAAGCTGAAACAAGAAGGCAGAGGGGTGCCTCACGTGTCTGACCTCAGCTGGGAGCATGCGCATTGGGTGACGCAAATTCTTTGCTACTTTATGCATCCCTGTAAAACCACAAAAGCACCAGGAAAATTGATTTTGGTGTTACAAAGAAACTTCAGTGAGTGGGCAAATTCACAAACATGGACTCTGCAAATAATGAAGATCAACTATATATTTCATCCATCACCAAGACAGATGGTCACAAACGATGGGGGGAAAAGAAACTATCGGTTTTCTCTACAAAACATAGTAGGTCTCACATCCTTCCATTTCCCTCCACGAAACTACCTGCACTCCAACCTAAGCCACCTGCATCACTTAACCTGCATGAACTGAGTTGCTCCTGGTCATTCTACCTGCCTCCCGTGCTCCTCCCGTCCCTTGGTCCTCTATACCACAGGCAGAGCGATCCTAAACTATATATTCAACCAAGTGAGTCCTCGTGGAAAACCTGTTGATGGCTTCCCACTGCCCAATTCCCCAAATTCCTCACACCCCTTCGCTATCTGCCTCTGCCAACCTCCCAAGCCTCCTTTTCCATCACTGGCACCCACACGCTCTAGGCTCTGGTCATTCTAAACATTCTCTCTTGAACTCCACATGCCCTCCCCACCTCCAGGCCTTCCATGTGTTATCCCCTGTGCCAAGAACACCCTTGCCACCTCTTCAACTGGCCTATTCCTCAAGTACCAGGACAAAGACTACTTCCTCTCAGGAAGCTCTCCCTGACCACCTCTCCTCTCCCCCTGATGGGGCCATGTGCACCTGCTGTGAGCTCCCCCTGTGCCCTGCACTTCCCCTCTCACAGCGATGGCTGGCTTCGCTCAGTGTGCTTGGTCTAATGTCTTCCCCACGAACCATGAATTCTGTGTGGGAAAGGACCTCACCTACCCTTGTTGGCACCATTTTGCCAGCACTGGGTACAATGCCTAGCACACAGCAAATGCTTAACAAACGCATGTATATCTTTGACCTAGACCATATGCTTTCCAAAGGAAAATTCTTCTTTTTATTTTCCAGGAGTCCTAGTAACATGTGTGGTAGTGATCCAGACACCTCTGGAGCTACGCTTTACAGTTTGTCAGCTTTCCTATTCTGTAAAGTGGGGTGATGACGACGCAGCTCCCCAGGACAGGTGTGTCCTGTCCCACGACAGGTGTGAAGATGCTGTGGGTTAAGTTCTGTAAAGGGCTGTGCCAGACACATCCTGAGCACCATGTAAGCGCTTCCTCTATCCCCCTCTTATTGGGATGTCCTGTGGGATGCTGGCCAAGGCTGACCAAATGGGTCAAGGACATTGTGAGGGTCATTATGAGATAGGGTTTGTAAAACCCTAGCAAAATGCGTGGGACATGGCGGGTGCTCCATACATGGCAGTTATGATCTCAAATCCCACGCTGGTGAAATTAAATGCATATCAGGCCACAGGCTCAGGAGTACTAGGAATACAGCTTTATTTCCCTAGAGCACAAACCCTGGGCATTGTGCTGATGAATCCCATTCGTTGCTTTTCTGGGATCCTGAGGCCTTCTCAGTGTGTTCTGAGAAAGCCCTAGGGAAAGACACCTGTGTCCCAAGGTGAGGCAGAGGGTCTGTGCTAACCAGGAGAATAAATGTCCCAAGGTGAGGCAGAGGGTCTGTGCTAACCAGGAGAATAAATGTCTTAGGGATGACCCATCTGGTTTGAAAACCAGATGTGCTCCCTGCCAAGGCTTTGGCTCAAAAGGCAGAGGCATAACAGCTGGGGTGCAGAAGGGGCATTTGTCCCTGGGCTCCCAGCTGCAGAGTGCTGCAGCGTGCCTCTAGGAGGCCTGGTCATCTCCATCTGTACTGAGTTCTTCTCTACAGATCCGTTGTACTTTGAATATGTGAACGGGCTCTCCTTGTTTTACTCTGTTTTCATTTATTTATGGGCAATATCCCAAGTGGCAGGGCAGAGTGCAAACACAGCCAGCGCCCTCTATCTCTCTAGGTCCCTGGGGAGGCAATCCCAGAAGACAGAGGCTGGTGCCTCCTGCCCACCCCCACCAGGGAGCTGGTTGGAAAACCGAAATTACACTGAATTTTGAGAAAATCATGATGGCTGTGTTTCTTATACTCTCACAGGCTAAGAATATACATACAAAATTATAACACAATTATTTCTTTAGTTCTAGCAGCCTCTTAGTAAAAATCATCATTTTAGAAAAAGCTGGATCAGTCTTCATTTCACTTCCCACTGCCCCAGTATGAGTCTTGAGCTGGTATCGGCAGCACTGGTTTTGCAGGAGAGAGGTGTCTGGTTTAATAAACAGGTTGGTGAGTCATGGAACAAATTTTAAATCGTCCTGTCCCTGAGGCAAATCTTTTTAAAAGGGAAGAATCATTTTGTTTCTTCTTTTATCCATAAGGTGACGCTGTTCTACTCTCTTTCCCAGGAGCCTAAACCCTCAAAACAGGCCAACAAGTCAAGAAGAGGAAAAAAGACATGTTAAGATAGAACAGTTGGGTATAGAGGCTTTGTGTGCGGCATGGCCAGAGAGAATTAATATGGGGGCGGGTAGGGAGCTGATAATACAGAACAAAGAGGAACAAAGCCGTGCAAATTAACGTGGTTTGGTGGTGAGAACACAGATCTGTCCTTCAAAAGGTCTGTGTTCAGTTTCAGTGCCCCGACTAGCGGTTAGTCTTAGCTCTCTGCACTGAGTCTCCTGGTCTGTATATGGGGACAGGGAATTACCCAAGCAGCAGATTCTTGTTGAGTGGAGGGTATGAACTGGGGGGAGGAAGTCTACCGGTCAGAGCCAGGCAGATGCCTCTATACCTTGTTTGACCCCAGTGCACACGGGGCGGGAGGCGAAGTGTGCTGGGGGACCAGCGCTCACATGCCTGCGCCAGGCTCCAGCCTTGCTGACTCTTCGGTTCTTAGCACTGGCCGACAGTACTCTCACGGGAGGCTCAACCTTGAGGACTTTCTGGGTACAGGACCTAGTAGAAAGACCGGCTCTGCCCATCTCAAATCGGGGATCTCTGCCAAACCAAAGCCTCCTACCTGCTCGCTCCTAGGATCTTCCCCATCTGGATGAATGCCCTTTCCCTGCGGTCTTCAATCTACGCAGCCCATCCGCTCACCTTGCTGCACACCCCGTCTCTGCCTCCCTCTGTACCATTTTGTCTTCACAGTCCCCCTGTCACTGGGATCAGCCTCTTAACCTAAGCCTTTCACGCTAGGCGCTCGCTCAAAGGCACACGCATTCTTGGGCCAGCCACACTCGCAACCGCCCACCGCCCCGAGGGGATGCACTGAGTCTGCGGGGCGTGCCCCCAAATGACTTCAGACTCCCCTCCTGGGGATGCAGGCGGGAAGCTAGCCTCATTTTTTTTGTGCTCATAGTAATAGTCTCTGTCCTCCAGAATTGTGCAGACAAAACCAAGGCAATGTTAGGTTTCCCCGTTTAATAAACGTCTACAGAGCATGTGGAATCCCACCCAAGAGACTTGGCGGCTTCGCCCGCGGTACCTTTCCCCTCCTGCGTCCAAGTGCTGCTTTTCGAACTCCCAGTTTTTGTTAGGGGCATAATCCCATTCTACCTCTTCAGCAGCGATGTAAAAGGTTCTTATCATCCCGTACGGCTGCTCAGAAGGGTCCTTGTTGCCACAGCTGTTGACCTCATATAACTGATTCATGCCTCTCACGAAGTGGTGCATGGTGAAACAGAACAGCCTGAAAATACCTGGAAGACAGATGGCTTGGCATTGTGTGTTGAACTCGATTGTTTTGGTTTTGGCTTTGGTCTGCTAGCGATGTATAGCATTTTGTTCCCAAAGAAATAACTGGTAAGGTGTATTTTCAAAATACCAATTTACAAAATACCAATATCGTATTTTCCAGCCAGACTCCAAGGGGAGTAAATTACTGTGAATATATTTACTTACCGGGGGGGGAAAAATACCATCTGAAATTCATTTGTAATCGAAAATGAAAACTTGCAAAGTTACTACCAAGAAATCATTTCTCTGGGTCTTCCCCATTGTACACACCTGTTAGAAGAGCGTTGCTCCTGGAAAATCACTAATAGGTATGATTATCTTAGCCCAGCCCAGTTTAAAATGAACTAATTACCTGTAAGATTAATATTTCTACATTGGAATTAGGGCACATTTCTGAAATTATGTGTTTTGCCCTAAAGGATTTCATAAACTATACAACATGAAATATACACATAAGGTATTATTATTAAAGCCAGGTGTATTACTTCATTAAGCCTTTGAGTGAAGGAGGTTCTCATTACCAGTGGTTGATCTATCTTATGCCAGATGAAAAGAAAAAGAAAATCAACTAGATTTCTCTACATAATGCCAACAATCATGTCTGAGAATTATGTAATTTTATAAACTGATGCCATTTTCTAGATTGGCATTCTAGATTAGGTAGATATATCTTAATTGAACTCAGCATAAAATCATATAAAATAAGATTATTGGAAGATATTAACTGTCAGTGGAATTATTGCATCACTAAATCTTCCCTTCCTTTCATAGACTGTAATTAGAGGCAAGTGATCAGTGATTAGTCTCATTAACCATCAACAATGCACAGTGATAGCTTTTATCATGCTACACATATCAAAGTATTGCAAATTACCCTTTGAGAATGAGAAAATCCCATTGGTTCGGTGGTACTCTAGCCCCCTCAGCACTGACCAGGACCCTCACGAGGAAGGGTCTCTGTGGAGCCCCACAGAAGACACTCTGACGTGGAAAGAGCTCCCGCTGTGTGTGTCTTCTTTGCCAGATAGCACATTTTTCATGTGTTTGTCATGTTCTTTGCCAGCCAAGGAATTATCTTCTCTGAGAACAAAGAGGGGTTTAAGGCCTTGATTGTGGTGATAGCTTCATGGATATATACTTACCTCCCAACTCATCAATTTGTTGGGTTTTTTTTTTAATGCATAAATAGCCGTTTATTTTTTCTACCATTTTATTTTTTTTCATCCCCTCTGGTAACCATCAGTTTGTTCTCTATAGTTAAGGGTCTGTTTCTTGGTTTGTCTCTCTCTCTCTCTCTTTTTTTCTTTTTTCCTTTCCTTTTTTCCTTTGTTCATTTGTTTTGTTTCTTAAATTCCACATATGAGTGAAATCATATGGTATTTGTCTTTCTCTGACTGACTTATTTCACTTTGCATTGTACTCTCTATAGCTCTGTCCGTGTTGCAAACAGCAAGATGTCGTTCTTTTTATGACTGAATAATATTCCATTGTATATATTACCACATCTTCCTTATCCACATTTGGGCTGCTTCCATATCTTGGCTATTGTAAATAATGCTGCTATAAACATAGAAGTACATGGACCCCTTTGAATTAGTGTTTTTGTATTTTGGGGGTAAATTCCCAGTAGGGTGATTCCTGGATCTTAGGGTAGTTTTATTTTTAATTTTCTAAGGAAGCTCCATACTGTTTTCCACAGTGGTTGCACCAGTTTGCATTCCCACCAACAGTGCATGAAGGTTCCTTTTTCTCCATATCTTTGCCAATACTAATGTTTCCTATGTTTTTTATTTTAGCCATCTGACAGGTATGAAGTGATATCTCATTGTAATGTTGATTTGCAAACCCTAAGATTCCACCAAAAACTCTTTGAACTGATAAATGAATTCAGTAATGTCGCAAGATACAAAATCAATGTACAGAAATCTGTTGCATTCCTATACACTAATAATGAAGCAGCAGAAAGGGAAATTAAGAAAACAATCCCATTTACAAATGCACCAAAACCAATAAACTATCTAGGAATAAACTTAACAAAGAGGTGAAAGATCTGTACTCTGAAAACTATAAAACACTGGTAAGAGAAATTCAAGATGACACAAAGAAATGGAAAGATATTCCATGCTCACGGGATGGATGAACAAATATAGTCAAAATGTCTATACCACTCAAAGCAATCTACAGATTTAATGCAATCCCTATCAAAATACCAATAGCATTTTTCACAGAACTGGTACAAACGATCCTAAAATTTATCTGAAATCACAAAAGACCTCAAATAGCCAAAGCAATCTTGAAAAAGAAAAAAATTGGAGGTATCTCAATTCCAGATTTCAAGTTACAGTACAAAGCAGTAGTAATTAAAACAGTATGGAGCTGACATAAAAATAGACACATAGATCAATGGAATAGAATGTAAAACCCAGAAATCAACCCACAATTGTATGGTCAATCAATCTTCAACAAAGGAGGAATGAATATGAAATGGGAAAAAGACAGTCTCTTCAACCAATAGTGTTATGAAAACTGGACAGCAGCATGCAGAAGAATGAAACTGGACCACTTTCTTACACCATACCCAAAACTAAACTCAAAATGCACTAAAGACCTTGAAGAGAGCGCGAGCAGTAATAGCTCTGACATCAGCCACAGCAACGTTTTTCTAGATATGTATCCTGAGGCAAGGGAAATAAAAGCAAAAATAAACTATTGGGACTTCATCAAAATAAAAAGTTTCTGCACACTGGGTGTTATATGCAAATAATAAATCATGGAACATTACATCAAAAACTAAGGTTATACTGTATGGTGACTAACATAACATAATAAAAAATTATTATAAAAAAAGTTTCTGCACAGTGAAGGAAAAAATAAAACTAAAAGGCAACCTACTAAGTAGGAGGAGATATTTGCAAATGACATATCCAATAAAGGGTGAGTATCTAAAATATATAAAGAAATGATACAACTCAATACCTCAAAAACAAATAATCCAATTAAAGAATGGGCAGAAGATATGAACAGACATTTCTGCAAAGAAGACATATAGATGGCCAACAGACACCTGAAAAGATGTTCAACACCACTCATTGATTTGTATGTATTAAATATCTATAGGTTTTTGGTTATCAGTCATATCTGAATAACGTAGTTAAAAAACAAGAACAAAGAAAAAATATTTGAGTTGAAGCCTAGGGTCTACTCATATTTTGGGCACTATTTTTGGCCTGTAGACATGGGACAGGAATTGGTGAGATGACCAAGCTATTAAGCAGTCACAGATTTATACTCACCACCAGACGTAAACGGGAAAACATTGTCATAAGCTCTTTAGAACCTTGTAGGGCACATGTATAATATGCAAGGCACTGGAATAATTAACCAAGTCCCTGAAATTATTCCAGCCAGCTGTTGCTTTGCATGCCGGTTTCTATGGATTAAAACTGGCTGTTTCCCTTCTCTCCCATGTTTGGTCTTGAAGAGCATATTTTATTTTATTTTATTTTATTTTATTTTTTTTATTTTTTTTAAAGATTTTATTTATTTATTTGACAGAGATAGAGACAGCCAGCGAGAGAGGGAACACAAGCAGGGGGAGTGGGAGAGGAAGAAGCAGNGAGAGGAAGAAGCAGGCTCACAGCAGAGGAGCCTGATGTGGGGCCTCGATCCCATAATGCCGGGATCACGCCCTGAGCTGAAGGCAGACGCTTAACCGCTGTGCCACCCAGGCGCCCCTTGAAGAGCATATTTTAAAAAAACATTGTGCCCAAGCACCCCTTGGCTTGGGTGATTCATAACTGAACAATTATACTAATGTGGAAAGCTTAAATACTCAAAGTCTGTAAGGCAGGGATTATGGAGCTCCTAGTTTCAGGCAGTTCTCAGATAAAAGTTTTGAAGCACAAGCCTTTTTAACCAATGACACCTTGAGGGGCACTGAAACTGCACTTCTAGTGTGAAGTAAAGAAGTAGACATCGATTCATAAAGGACACAGAGTCAGCAAGTACTCATCTTGGGTAGAATATTGGTTTCTTTTTTTTTTTTTTTTTAGAGATTCATTTATTTATTTGAAAGAGAAAGAGAGCACACGTATGTGAGCGAGTGTGGGGGGAGGGGCAGAAGGAAAGGGAAAGAGAATCTCATGCAGACTCCCTGCTGAGTGTGGAGCCCGAAAAGGTCTGAGAACCCTGAGATCATGACCTGAGCCAAAATCAAGAGTTGGATGCTTAACCCAGTCACCCAGGCCCCCATATTGGTTTCTTTTAAAGACTAATGAAAAAGTTGGGTTAGAGAAATATTTTGAATGCCCATAGCATCTGCTATCCTTATTTTTCATGCGACAGATAGCATATGCTGCCACGTGTTGCCCTGTGTCTTTTATAAAAATGTCCTGGTTATGTAATTAGCTTGGGAATCGCTAAGAGAAGGGATGAGTACTGGCACTTCAATGGGCCCTCCATGGATTTCGGACCCAATGCAATTTCCCCTCTAGGGAAACCAAAGGTGCCCAACAGAATGAAAATGGAGAAGTCTCCAAATAACTTATCAAAAGGCTACTATCAGTCTCTAGAGAAGGGAAACCAGGTCATGTCCATAATCTGGAAGCATCCACGAGGCTGTCCATGCCTACTACATGCTTCAGAACAGCAACTAAAATGCTGGTGCTTAAAAAGAACAAGAAATATCCTCTTTCTTGGGGCCAAATCATTCCTGGGATGAATCAAGAACACTCTCCTAGGATTTGTGTGGCAAGGTTGTTTAGAGGACTTTCACTTCTGCTTTGTGTCATTCTAGATACTTCTCCTCTATTCTTTATACCGTGTGTTTGGAATAAAATAGGATCGTCTGATTGTAACCAAGGCTGTTTGCCTTGAAGTGCCCAAATTCAACCAATTTCTTCTAGAGTGTACGCCTGAAGATAGGAATTTGGTCACCGGAGATGGTCCTGCCAAGTTTACCTGCGTGGTCCGGCTGCATGAACACCGTTGTGGATGTATGGGGAAACAGGGCTAGGGTGTCGCGGTGAGTCCCTCGTAGGTGGATGGTGTTCCCTTGAAAATAAACTCCATGCATATCCGTGTCAGTGCCCATTCCAATCATATGCCAGGAAACTCTGTCCTTTTTGCACATGCTTAGGCCTGGCTGGTTGCCAAACATAAAGCCATTAATAGCTAAATGAAAAAAAAAATATAGTCAGAGCCCACTAGGATCTCGTAGATACTGAAAACACACCATTTTAGTTAAGGATTATCAGTGTGTGGGGGTGGGCTGTTCAAGTGTTCAAGTTCAAACTGTTTACAGAAGATCCTTAATACCAGAGAGTAAATAGTACTGACGAAGTCACACAGTGAATCAATCCAAACTGGAGACTAAAATGAACAGTGAAGAATAAAAATATACAAATTGTGAAAATATCATATTCAACAATGTATACACAAGGGCACAAGTCCTAAGAATCAATAAGGAATAAATCAGGTTGTTTTCTGGCATAGTTTTTTTCTGACCAAATTGTTGGATAGTGTAATATGATACCCTGCAATTCACATTTGAGTTTTGCAGATTATAAAAGCATCATCCTTGTAAAAATATTTATGAACTTCATCAATTTCCCCAAAGCCTGCTCTAGAACTCTTGATCTGAAAATCATTTTCTTTTGAGATTCTTATCCTGTTATCACTTTTAAGTGTCTCTTTCTCAGTTTGTTCATTCATTTCATTTTGTTAGATCTTCATCTGTCGATGCATTTGCATTTGATTCCAAAAGTTGCCAGACATCCCGTTACTGAGTTCATGGATCCTGCACCATTTGAAAGATTTGCAATTGATTGACATTGTATTTGCATGTCTGGTCGGTGGAGAAGGATTTTTTTTGCAGGGGGGGAGGTCCTAAATTTATAAGAGGTTAGTCTTTGAGTAAGTAATTTTGCCTTTTGAATACTTTTATTTCCCTACCTGAATACAATAACTGAAGGGCCTTTGAATAATAATGACTTAGATAATGAAGACCTTCCATATCTCCCGAAATGAAAATAGTTTTCCTCTTTCGTATCAACTTCAGTCCACGGAGAGTGACTACCTGGAGCAGTGCCTTGAAAAGAATTTAGAAAGCACATTCCCACTCTGTGGGGGATGAATATATTAACTGAAGGGCACTGTTTGAGGGGTGACTACACATAATTATGTGCTTGATGTCCCTTAGAGAGAGAAAAATTCTACGCTGCCCTACTTGTTACTAATTTTCATAGTAGGAAAGAACAACTATCATACATATGAATGATCGTCTTTTATAATCCCATTATCAGATAAAACCACTTTTTATTTCTGTGTCTGTAGAACCAGTGGTGCTTGGTAATTTTACTCAAATATCTGGGATTGTTAGTAGAAAGTCTAAGAAGCCTGGAGACTTCTGAGAAGAACACTGCATTTTCTGAAAAAAATCTTTGATAATGCTTTTGCAAATAAATTATGTAAATCTTGTCCATGGAACGTTAAAGAGATTTTTGTAACCTGGGGTGTTAATAATTTAGTCCTCGGCTAGCTGGTAGAGAATCTTCTCTTGCCCTGGAACTCTAGTTTAAACCCTCCCTTTCTGGAATATTCGCTCACGCATTCTACAAACACTTCATATAAAATAGCCGAAGCACATGATAAGGTCTGGTAAAGAAGTTACGCTGTTCTGCCTTCTGGTGTAGCCTCGTCGCCTAACCCAATCAGTATTTGTTGACTAACCCAAGAACTACTGTAGGCATGCCTTTTTTTTGTCATAAAAGACCCCCAAGGACAGCTCACAAGCCACTGGGGATGCCCTCGAGGGAAGGAGGTCAGCAAACACCTTTGAATAGAGACTATATCATAGGTGTAAGGCAGAGCGCTGTCTACCATGTGAGGTACTTTCTCTTTGGTACTGTTGCAAGCCTGGAGATAGCATTTAATTTATAATTACCGTAAATTTTAAATTAAAATACATTGTTTTCCTTGCATTTTGTTTTACGTGTCATGTTCTACACATCCAATATTTGAAAGTTTGACATTGTCAAACCAGGGCGGGGCTGGATGTGACATGGTCCTTTAGGGGTTTAATGCTTTCTCTTTACAAGCCTATCTTACATTAAATGTCTTTTGCAACTTAGCTTTTCCACAAAGGAATTGCTCCTTTTTTTGGCTTAGGAAGGTTGGAAACAAATTTCATTATTCGGTTATAACAAAAATTTTATAGAAGATGGCATTGAAAATGAGTTACTCTGTGCTTTTCATTGGTCCAAGAGGAGACTGTTGGCATAGAGCACCTGGGATCATAGGAGTCTGTGAGCTGGCCCTTGTGGGTCACTTGGAACCTTGGACTTTTTTGGTCTTCCTTGTGAGTAAGGGAGAATAGGGACTATTTTGTTATTTTCCTGTAATGTTTCAAAGGCAATACATAGTTGTTATCCTCGGTCTTAAAACAAGCAATTTGGCACCTGTTCTCTTAAAGTGCTTGCTTCGGGCCCCTTTGTTGCCTGCACACTTTAGTAGTTGTTTGAGTTTGGACTCTTCGCTCATTATTCTGTCACCTTAGGTAATATGCCGAAGACTAATGAGAATCCTGTGTTAGTCACACCAATTACAAGGTGGTTTGCCACTGTTACAACTGATATAAGAGACACTGAGAAGGAGAATTAAGTAATTCCTTCTAAATAAGATCTGGGATGGGAATGGGTAGCGTTTTTACAAATTACCACTTCAGACAGTCCTTCACGTACTTGATAAGAGATGCTTTGCTGTTTAATGTTTATCTCTAATGATCGCTTGAATTATTAGACTTAATGATGTGATTATAAACCCAAGGGAGGGTGTTTTGTCAGTAATTTTGTACTTTTATAATGTACTGTGATCTTTGCTAGTTCATATTCTCTGTTGCTTCATCTCAAGCTGATGAAGTATTTCGGAAGTATTAATTAAGTTTCACAATATCGTTGGGAGATGGGGGGGTTTCACCATACCTTCTGAGATGAAGTCATGAAATAATTTACTTGTGACCAAGAACAATATCCAAGAATCCAAAATTAAGATAGTTAAAATATTCAAAACATTTTCACTTCAAATGCAATTACGCCTTTCCCTTACAGAAGGGAAAGTCATTTTTCATACCATGCATTCGGTTGGACTTCACAAAATCCTTGTCCTCTTTGTCAATACTGAAGGGGCGCCATGTGAACCTCTGAATGTTTTCATCAAGGTACCTGCTCAAGTTCTCATCAAAGACGGTGAATAGTAGGTAAAATTCCTTGTCTATTCCTTTCTACAGAGAAGACAGAAATGAATGTATAAACAGTACAGCTCGGAGGGAATTCTTATCTCTACTTCACTTCCAAAGTTAACACAAAGTAAACGAGGACAACTGGGTCATTTTGAAAATCAGGATTCCAAGCATGATTCTGATAAATTCATTTTATTTCCTTAAATTTCATCTTCCTAATTACATCCTTCTCCCTCCCCATCAGACTTGCTCAGAGAAAATAAGTCCTTACTCAGAAACTTTCCTATACTTGGGACTCCTGTTTTCAGGCTGGTTGTCATTCTTTTATTCTCCATGCCCTGGCCTCTCTCTCTCTCAAACTGTGTCTCCTGGTCCTCACCCCTTGTTTACTCCAGGTGCCCTGGTCTTTTGCTCTTCTGTGATCACCCAGCTTCACTCCTGCTTCAGGAACTTCATGTGCTGTTCCCATTTCCTAGAAATTTCTCCCAGGCCTTGCCTGGCTTACTCCCTTACTCCATTCATTTCTCTGCACAAATGTTACCTCCTCGAGTGCCCTTCCCTGACCACCCTGTCTAAAACGGTCACCTGGCTTCCACCCTGCCTGCAAACTCACTCACTCACTCCCACTATACTCTTCATCATAGCATTTATCTCCACCAGAAATATTTTATTTATGAACTTACTTATTTTTTTTTGTCCCACCACATTGTAGCTTTGTGAGGGTAGGGGCATTTTGGGTTCCTCTCTGTGTCCCCATTTTTTAAAAAATGCCTGGAAAAGCAGGTTCTCTATATGTTTTTGAGTGAAATAATGAATTCATATAACCCATGAGACTTTGCTAAATTATGTTAGCATAAGTTGAAATTGAGGGGACCATGGATTACTTCCCACTGTGTCTATTACTAATCTATTTGAGCATGTCTGACCACACAGCATCCCACATTGCTGAAATATGCTTTTTTAAAAAGCTGAACCAGAGAGGCGACTGTATTTTCTGTCCCTCAACCATCTTCCTATCTCTAATGTGCTCCCCTCCAACCCACCCTTTACCCTGCTGCCTGCTCTGGAGGGATCCCGAGCAATGCCACTGATCATATCTCTCTCCTTCTGAAACTGGACACTACAGTCTAAACGTGGAGTGATCTTGTCCTTTCCTACCTGCTCAGCTTCATCTCTTGGCCCTTCCCTCCTGGCACTTCGACCAAAGTGAGACCAAGCTCCTTGCAGCAATCTGGACTCGCTGTGTTCTGCAGGTCTCTGTCTTTCATGCGTGCATCCCTTCGACTTGAACATCTCCCTCCCTAAGCCAACCTCAAGGGCCAGTTTAGCTGTCCCACCTCTGTGAGGCTTTCCTAATGTATCATCGAAGATGTGGGTAGCCTTTGCTTTATTCTCATACCATACCTTATATACATTTACTGCTTTTATTGTGTGGTGTTTTAGAAGGCAGTAGTTTAAGATCATGAGCTATGAAAAGGAACAAGGTAGGCTTGAAATTTTTCAAAGTAAAATATAAAAAACTGGGGAGAAATAAGAGATCAAATATATTTTAAAAGATTCTGGGGTTCTAATATCATTCTGCTTATCCACTGTGGGAACTAGGACAAGGGATTTACCCTCTCTAAGCTGTAATTCCCTTATCTGCAAAAGGAGGATAAAAGTAGTCACCACTTCCTGTTTTATGGTGAAGGTTAAATTAGATAATAGAGGTAAACTCAGCATCTGGCAAATTCCAAGTGCTTAATGTTAATTGTGATTATTAGCTGTGATTGCAACTGTCCATAAAATAAGAAGCAACCACTGAAAGGTGTTGAGTTGAAGAACCTCATCACATGCGAGTAATTTGGAAAGTAACTGGGTCTATGAGGATGGGAAATTAACCCAGGAAAAGGTTAGAAAGTAAGTGAACCTGAATGATGGTTAATTTTTTGTGTCAACTTGACTGAGCTGCAGTATCCAAATATTAGGTCAAACATTATTTTGGGTGTTTCTATGAAGATGTGTTTGAATGAGATTAACATCTGAATTTGGTAGATGGAGTAAAGCAGATTGTTCTCCCCAGTGTGGGTGGGCCACATTCAATCAGTTGAAGGACTCAATAGAACAAAAGGTCTGACCCTCCCACAGGTAAAAGGGAATTCCTCCTGCCTTTGAAGTGGAACACTGACTTTTTTCTGCCTTCAGACTCAACCTCAAACACAGGTTCTTCCTGGGTCCTGAGCCTGCTGGACTTTTGTGTCTCCTGGGTCTCCTGCTTGCTGACTCTCTCTGCAGGTCCTAAAACTTGTTGGCTTCCATAATCATGTGAGCCAACTCCTTCTAATGAGTCTATTTCTGTTTCTATATACATCCTTATGGTTCTGTTTCTCTGAAGAACTTGGATTGATGCACCCTGCTACTTGTGCATGGAATGCATCTGAGTGGTGGCTAGAGTACAGAGCACAAAGCTCTTTTGTGAAGAGCACTTACATCAGTACAATTTAGGCTCCCATTGCAGCAGGGAAACTGGGAGGTCTGAATCATGGTCCATCACACAACTCTGAGTGTTGAAATGTGGACACGGGAAGTGAGTTTTGCAAATGAGGTTGTCCTGGAATTTTTAGTGTCTACTCGCAGGCCACACATTTACTGTTTGAGTGTGTGTAATGTGGCATTTTCTGCTACCCAAAATTCTTAATATGATTTTGGAGTGCTTATCCTATATTTTATTTATTCAACCGTAAATATCAGTTGAGTGTCAACAGTGTACTGGGCATTGTTCTTTGAAATGAAGATAATACAGACAACTTCCATGCTCCATGCTACTTATATTCTTGTTAGAGGAAACATACCAGACACATAAAAAATAAACAAAGAAACTGTCGGATGGTGGTAAGCGATATTAAAATCAGGTGATGTAATAGAGTATGACTTTAGCTTGGTGATCAGAGAAGGTTTTTCAGGTGACAGGAAGAGCCAGCCATGCAAAGGTGAGGGGAAGGCATTGCAGGGAGAGGGAGCCTAGTAAAAAGGCCCTAAGCCAAGGATAACGTTGTCCTGTTCAAGGAACAGCAAGGCTTATATGGATGGAGCAGAAGTAGGCTTAAAGGAGTGTGGGAGACATATCAAAGGAAGAGTCAGAGGCTGCTAAGAAATGTAGATTTTTATTTCAAGTGTGATAGGAAGCTACTGGAGGGTGTTTAACATGGATATGATTTGATCTTATTGCATTTTAGAAAAGTCGCACTTGATTCCCTGTGAAGAAACAGATCACAGGAGAAACAGGGTCATGAAGAGGGGATGATGCATGATCTAGGAGAGCTTGGACCACCAAAATATATTTTCCTTTTGTTATGAAGAACATCGGAAACATAGCTAAATTTTCAAGCGTGCTCAGATTTGATAATAGTACAGTATCAAGACTCATTTCCTGACCTGGATAATTATGTTGTATTTATGTCAGAAAGTGACCTAACTTTCTGGGAAACAGGCTGAAGAGACATCAAGTCTGTAACCTACCACAAACAGGTCAGGAAAAAAAAAAACAACAACAGAAAAATGAAGAGAAAGCTAATAAAGCAAATGAGGCAAAGGTTTATATTTGGGGAATATGGGAATTCTTTTGGGGTTTCTTTTTTTTTTTTTGGCAACTTCTGCACAAGTCTGAAATCATTCAAAGTAATTATTCAAAATAAGATAGGTATACATGGCTGGATAGACAGACAGAGAGTAGAAGTAAGGAGTCTGATTAAGTGGCCATTGTGGAAAGCATGAGTGTTAGCAAAGGGCCCCATTAGCTTCTGGTTAGATTCTGTGATATCCATTCACCCCTGGGAGAATTTCCTGGAAAGAGTTGTAAATACGTCTTTCATGTTCACAATCTACCTGATGAGGAGAGACCTAAGCTTTGATCTATAGAAGGCCTGGTTTAGTATGTGTTTCGTAAGTACTTTTTGCATTGAAAAAACTTTGGCCAAATGGATTTCCCTCTCAGCCAAGTCCCAGGCGTGGGGTATTTCAGGTTACTATTAATTTTTTCAGGAACTTCGTGTAAATGGACTGTCTATGAGCAGTGTTTGGCTCAGGCAATGACCTTCACATTCTATGAGGTGCTTCTAGCAAGCATCCAAGCTATCGTCAAATGGATGCAATAGCGGCAAAATCAGAACTACCTTACAGAAGCTTCTGGCACTCAATTTCCTGGGCTCAGTATTTAACTATAGGAGGCAGGGTAGTGTATTGGAAAAACAAACAAAGTTGGAAGCTCAAAGCTTAGTTTCACTACTTACTACTTGGGATATCATTCAGTGTCTCTGGGCCTCCATTTCTTTAGCTTTAAAGTAGGAATGGTCATTCTGCTTTGCCTTATATGACTGTTGGGGTACAGTGTAACTGTTCAGTCTTATGATACTTGCATTATTGAAGGCCCATTTGGAGGGCCAGTGACACACCGAGCCCCTAATAGACATTTCTAGGATTAGACCTTTGTGCAGGGAAATGAAAATCTGAGGTGGACCCAGACACTTTGCGTCCTCTACCTAGAAATTCCCTGGAGCCCGGAAGTGGGTGCTTATAATGCCAAACATTATAAAATATACCATGTGAATAAACAGTCTTGCTATTTCTGATTGGTGAAGTAAATCGAAATGGTTTCATGATTAGATTTTCCTCCTTTCATCAATGTGTTTAATATCATGTAGACATAGCTTGAAATGCTATACTTTGCCACACTAGTCAGTGCAACCAGCAAAGCCACCAAGTTGGGATTCTAACATGTGGCCAAGTTTGAGAAAACTTGTCCAATAAGAAAGGGTCCCAATTCCTAGTCCATGCAGATCTCTGAAGATTCTAGAATTAAAGCAATGCACAAGGACAGGGACCCACCAAGTTCCAGCCACAACAAACAGAAATCCTGGGTTTCTGGGTGGGCATCTATAACTTTCAGATCTTAAATTTACCTTAAATTTAAATTCAGATCTTAAATTTACAAAAAATAAAATAAAATACTCATTCTGTACCTTAAGTCAATTTTAAGAAGAAGGAGGAAAAACTGCTTTTCATACCTGACACCTTGTTATACTCTAATCCCTAGCCATATTACTGCTCTCTCCCACATACAACCCTGAGGAGCATTTAGTGACCTTTGATGGCCTACCTGTGTCCCATCGGCATTGAGAGCACCCTTCTTACAGACTAGTAAGGGCCCCACAAGGCCAGCACTGGTGTCCTGGATGGGTTCCACCGCTGAGAAGTAAAGATAGGTCAGACAGGGGGGATCATCGACTGTCGGGCTTACACTCTCAGGCACCGTCCATTTGTATGTGAAAGTTTCACCTGGCTTCACATGGGCCCCTGGCTTCAGAAATCCTGAGCAGATAAAAGAGACAGTTACTCTCAAAGCAGGAGCCAAGAATATTAAATTTGTCAGACTGGGTCTTCCAGCCCTGAGGTCTCTCTTTGATGATATCTTTTGTAGAAGGACAGTTGTTCCTACTTATGTATCCTACCAGGGAGGTCACTGCCACAGTCTGCTGTTGTATGAGATAGAAACTTATATCCAAGGGTCATCAGAGATTACATTTAGTGTCTTTGTAGATACTATTTCCTACTGAAATACTAGGTTTAGCAAATATGAAAAGAGTGATAGTTGCCTAACAATTAAATGTAAATCCATAAGCTCTCGCTGAATGTCTTAGTATGTGGAGTACATTATACCCAGCACTGCAGAGGATACCCCAAAAAGTTAAGCAAGCACCTTATCATTAAAGCATTTGAAATCTAGGCTGAACTGGGGAATAAGCAAAATAACTATAAGATAAAAGAAGTAAGTGAAGACACTGGGTGACAAAGCTGGTAAGTGGCAGGTCTGGGATTCAAACTGAGGGCTATCTGATTCCAAAGACTTGGCACTCAGCCCGCTCATTAGATTGCCAAATGAACACGCTGAGTCTCTCCAGCCAGGCTGAGACCAGAAACTCTCTGTACCTTGTCCAGAGCTTTGCAGAAAGGTGCCCAGTAAGTTTGCTAAGGTAAGCAATAGAAAATATAGACATTTGGGCTGTCACTGGTGGTCTTCCTACACACACACACACACACACACACACACACACACACACAGTCATTGTGAGCATGTTGACCAAGGAGAAAGTATAGGTAGGAGAGTGTTGCTGCAGGATGGGGGATGATGATGGGTCTGGGGAGGTGGAATTCTCCCTCCATTCCTTCCTTCTCTGTTCCCTTACCCTCACCTCAAAGCCTGCTCTGGACTGGGCCTGGCCCCAATCTTGGGCATGATGTATCCCAGACACTCATGTTGTCTGTTGCAGTGATGGGAAAGACTTCCAAGGAGACTAGGAGGCTCCCAAGAGCAGTATCACGAGTGGAAGGATTGTTCCTGCAGCCACTGGGCAGAAGCTGTCTTTCTTACATGTAGGGAGTCTGTGCTACCCACTCTGTGATGGGGAGAGGCCATATACGATGGTAAGCACACAAGACTGATTAAAAATAAATATTTGTCAACAGAGACAGAGCAAAGACCATGTGCATGATTTTGATGTCAACCAAACATTGGAAATCAGATTTTATCCTCAGCCTTTATCCATAGAAATCCCCGATAACCTGTGGTTGAAAAGCTCTCTATCTTAGGGAAGTGAGGGTGACCGTGAACGTAGCTCACTTTGAGATTTAAAACGGAAATGAATGAACATTTCCTAAGTGCCTACTGTAGAGCAGACCCTGCCCTGAATTCTCTCTAGCTCCTTCTGAAGCCCAGTGCGGTGACAGTCAGTATCTTCATTAGTAGGGAGAAGAGCAAGGCACAAACTCACACAAGCTCCCAGGGCTGGTAAGAAAACGGGCCAGCATTTGAACCAAATCTATCCAGTTCTAAGTCTTCTGTTCCCTCATTCTCTTTCCTCCCAGAGGCCAGGCTGAGACTCACCATCTATGTTTGGGGCTGCATCAGAGGCCTTGTCATAGATCACGCCGTGGGGCAAAATACTGTAGACTTTGTCGGCTTTGTTGGCAAAGGTCACTAGCAGAGTATCACCCACCTCTGCCCTGATGACGGGGCCTGAAAGATATCAAGAGGAGCAGGGAGAAGAGGATGAAAAGGGGCAGAAGGAAGTGAATATAGGCAGGAGAAGAAGAGTCATTCCATGTACATATATGCCCCGCTAATGCATCTCCCCCCATTCAAAACATGACAGATGGTTTTATTCTACCAAGAATTCCAAGATGGGCTTCTGCCTCAGAGAGTCTCTTTCTTCGAGTAAAAGTTGCATCAACATACTCCATATACTGAGCCTTCCAATATTTTCCTCCAATTCTGTTGTCCCCTTGTGTGAAGTAGAGCTCGGAGTCACTGTGTAAAGAATAGGAACCTGAGAGCACATCTCTATATATTCACCAGATGTCTTAATCATGGAGTTTGCTTTCATTATCTTTAGCTCATTCACCCACCCATCTCCCCGGGAAAGATGGCCCAGTCTTCAACCAAGTTCCCCGGAATAGTCAGCCAGCCTTGAAAGTCTCCAGAGGGCTGGATGATGGTCGAGCTCATTCCTCTCTTAGCCACCGTACTTTCTTCCCCAGAGGTCCAGCAACCGAAGAAAGCACAGGTGAACTCCATACTTACCAGAGTTGGAGTTCCAGAACGGTGTTCTACAAAGAAAAGAGCTAACTGGTTTTTTTGCAGGGTAAGTATCCCTCTATCTCTTGCTGATGTCAATATGAACAGTTTCTGCATATAGTAAGCTCTTTGATATCTGGCATGGTTAAGGAATGGAGCGTCTAGTTAATCAAACAGTTTAGTCAATGGAGAGTTATTGTGGAAGCTATATATATGAAATACCAAATTCCAAAGTTGTGAACTACAGTGATGTGAATTCTGGCAAGCACTATCTCTAGATACCTTATTTTTGCTGATGGTGCCACCACTCCTGCAGGCTGATTTTGTCTTCTTTCTCTGCTCATCTCCTTATCTTGTTCATCCTTCCTTCTCTTTACCCTTTTTGCCTCTTTTCCTTGCCTTTCTCCCCACTGTCACCACCCCCGTACCTGTCCCTGTCACCTTGTGTTTGCAATATTTTACGGAGCTGCAGCTGCACACTCTGCGCCCTCCCTCTGGCCTCAGCTCACTCCGGGTTCTCCCTCAGCATACGCACAGCTACAACATTAATCTCCAAGATGGTAATTTCCACGGCCATTTACCTGCTTTAACATCTTCATCCTTTTACAGCCGCCAATCTGATAAAGTTCAAAAGGATTATAGGACCTCTGCAGTTGAGATCCAGTTTACCCAATCCTCTCTCCATGGCTCTAGGCAAACCTCCACTCCCCTGTGCAAATCCTCCATCCAATCATTTTGACGTCACTAACCCTGGCATTTAAAATTTCCCTCCTTACTATTCACTTATATAATTTCCACTATTCTTCAAGACTCTGCTTAAGTCCCATTTCCTCCATGAAGTGTTCCCTGGCTGTCTCAGCTCTCTCTGAATGCCCAGAGAACTCATTTGTCTGTCTGGACAACTCATCTTAATCTTATTCGTAACTTGCCAAATTACTTCTCTTCTGCGCACACGGGTTCTTTCTGACTTGAGGGTGGGAACACTGCCTTAGACCTTCCTGCAACCCTCATGTCAGTTTTTATGTTTGTTTTAATATGTCACATTAAATATCAGTTAAATATAGTTTAATATTTCATATTTTATAAGGTGCTTCAGAATTCTGGAAGGCTTCTAAGACGAAATTCCCAATGCCAATTCTCATTACTCTGCCTATGGAGAAATACCGGTCAATAGAATGTTGATATCAAACAGGTTCATATATGGTTCAAACATATTCTGTAGGTTAGGTTCCAGGGCATTGATTTGATGGAAGAATGAATGAATGAATAAAATTATGATTAAAGATGAAGGGTATCTTATTCATCACAAAGAGAATTTTAAAAACACTCCCTCAAGCATAAAAGGGATCATGGGGTAATAATGATCATTCTTGGTATCATAGTGCATGTCTTAAAATGCTTTCACAGACATCATTGCACAGGATTCTATAATAAAAAGTCACAGGAGTCCACATCTACTTAATGAATTGTTAGATTTAATTTGAAAAATACTACATGCTATGGGAAAGAAAATGATTAACAATGACTTGGGGGTCAGGGGAGGCTTCACTTAAAAGGTGACATTAGAATTAGATTTTGAAGGAAAAATAACATTTTGCTGGATAGGTAGGAAAAGGACACTCTGGGTAGAGGGGGTATAACTTATCAGGCTATCCTTGAACCAAAAAGGGTAGCTTTCCTTGGCCAGTTCACCTCCGTTGAAAGAGACCCTGTCTTATTCTCTCTTCAAAACTGTCTTTTCCACGTGTGCAAAGGCCTTATTCTATTCTCTATCAGCTTAGTATTTCTCGTGGCACTTAGCACTGCAATTTGCACCGAATAGGTGCTCAAGAAATGTTTGATGAATGAATGAGTGAATGTACTGCTTTGATTTAGGCAGCCAATCATGACACAATAAATATTCTGCCAATTCTCAGCAATAGGTTCTTTAAGGGGCTCAGAACCCTTTAAGTGGTGTGGTCGTTACGCCATCTATGGAGTATGTGCTCATAGGAGATGGGCTGGGAATACAAGTGAAGTCACAGGAAAAGGTCTAACAGATGCCTCTCTTAAGAGAAGCTTAGAAACACCAGCAAAGAGTACTTACCTGCCAGAAGCATTTAGGGGAAGACCACTGAATTTGTTATAGCCTTGAGGAGCATAATCCCAAAGAATTTTTTCAGCTGCTATAAAGTAGTGCCTCTGCTGACCCTTCATTTTGGGGTGAGGAATGTCACCTTTGCAGTTACCAACATTGTACTGTCCCAGCATGCCAGCTGCAGAACAGAGGAAAACCACAAGTCAGAGTTTAAGTGCTCACAAAAGAAATCAGACAGGACAAGACTGATAATCTGACTTCATAAATACTGAAAACTTTTGTATAGAAAACAGGACCTCAACGAAGTTAAAAGTGAAGGATAAATGGTGGGTAAGGGGATCCTTTAACACATAGGACAAAAGATTAATATGTAAATATATTTGACAAATAAGAAAGAAGAGAGTAAATCTCCCAATGGAAAAATGGACAAGGGACATCAATAGATTATTCACAAAATCTATCTAAATACCATTGACCTATAAACACATGAAAAAAAAAACAGTTCAACATTACTAGTAATCAAGTGACACTATTGCCCATTTATCGGATTGGTAAAGATTTAGAACCATTAATAATTCTCAGTGTTGGCAGATGAATAGGAATGCTCACACACTAAGGGTGAAGAGTAAAGGGAATTTGGCAATGCATGTCATTCCATAGCTTTAAGAGAAAAATCAAACTCTTCGACCCAAAAATGCTAAATCTAAGAGTTTTCCTAAAGAAATATCGACAAAAGTGTAGCATAGCTGTAAACTGAAGTTTTTTAGTATGTTTTATGATAGTCCCCCCCAAAATGGGGGAAAATACAAGTGTTAAGCTAGAGATGCTGGTTGGGTAAATCGTGATCTCCTTTGAAAGGACATTGGGAAGATTAACAATGATGAAATGGCTCTATATTCACTAACATGGAAATATATTTCTGGCATATCAATAAGTGGGAAAAGTAAGGTAAAGGGCAGTATTAATAGATACATTTTATAAGTAACATGCACTTATGTACAAAGGTCTAAAAATAGAGGGAGAATGTTCCCCAAAATGTAACACCATTATCCTAAAACAGGATTGCTGATTTTGAAAGTGCATTTCCTAATTTTTTATGATAATTTTTTTCTGAGGGTATGGACAATTTAGGGAATATTATATTTCAGTAATGTATAAACACCAGCTATGTCCACAACCACTGGCCATGCTTAGCAATCTTACTAGTCTCAGATACCTTGATTTTAAAACTAGTTTCTCCCTACATATAACAGCATGAGAACCTGTGAGAATAGGGATCTTGTGGTAAGAATGCTTAATATCTACCCTCTTGGGAGATTTCAAGTACACTTGACAGTATTGACCATAGTCATTCTGCTGTACGTTAGGTCTCCAGAACTCATCCATCTTGCATAACTTTCTACTCTTTGAGATCTCAGGTGTTCTCAGCATGGGCGCACATACATATAGTTAACCATGCGAGGTCATGGGTATGTTAATTAGTTTGAGTGCGGTGAAGAGTTCACAGTATGCATATACCAAAATATCAGGTTGCACATCTTAAATACATGCAACTCCTATGTGTCAATTATACCTCAACAAAACTGGGAGGAAATAAGAATGGGAATCTTGTCTTTATCATCTTTGTCTTCCCAGAACAGTATCAGGTACATATTTACTGACCCACTGAACATTTGTTGAATTGAATTTAATTGGAATAACCCAGCTGATGAATGTTAAGATTAGCTGCTTAAGGTTGACGGGAACAAGAATGTGTTATCAAAGCTGCCCTGGAGAGTAGCATCCCTGTACCTGCTGGTGACTATGGGTAGTGAGACAGTATCCAAATTTAATTACACATTATTTCTTCTGTGTCTATTCTATGGACACCTTTTTTTTTCTATTTTGTTTTCACCATCTTAGGCCAGACCTTTTCTACCTCTAACTCTAATGTTGACAATGTTTCCTAACTAGCATCCAGTGGCCAGAATCTCTCCATCAAATCTTCTCTGCACACAGGTATCATACTTATCTTCCTAAATTGCTGCACTGATTATGTCACTGCTGTGCCTAAGGATCTGGAAGAACCCACCTGGCCTTCCAGACACAGTGCTGCCTCCTTAGCCTTGCCCTTCAAATCTCCTCCCACTAGGCTCTGCCTCTAGTCTTTGTTCTAACCACTCTTCTGCCATAAGCCTAGGGTCCAGCTGAGGAGAGACCCATTCTGTGTGGTCCCAAGGGACCAAGACTAAGTCATTCAACAGGCATTTAAGTAAAAAAAAATTGTTTATCATGTAAATCATAGGATTTTGCAACTATCATTGGATCTTGTCTCAATATAAGGAAGAATATTCTAACACAGCAGCTCAGAGATGAAATGGGCTGCTACAATTACTTAAAAGAGATGTCTAGAAGGAAATTGAAGAATTAGATGGTGGGTTGGTCCAGATCATGTATAAATTTCTCTCCAGTGCTAAAATATTATTACTCTGTTTACAGATGCTCATATAGAACTAGTCTTTTTCCTGGTTCATGGTGCTTCCTCTGCCTGGAAAGCCTCTCTTCCCTTCTTCATCTGTTCAACTCCTACCCATATTTCAGGACTCAGATCAGGAGCCAATGCCTCAGAAGTCCCTCTGTTGTTCCAGAGAAGTGACTTCAGGAAACAAAAAGCATTTATCTTTCTGCCTTAAATTTTATTGATTTATAAATGTCTAACTAAGTCTAGCTACTAGACCATAGTCTCCTTGAAGTTCTTACCATTTCTTTCATTCACCTCCCACCTTTTTCACAGGGAGTTGATGAATAAATATCTGTTGATAGGATGGCAAATAAATGAGCATTGTACATTTTCCTCTATTAATTAAATATAATACAGAACCTATCTAACAACAGACGGTGAATGAGCATCATTGACTGTGTGGCATAATCGTCCCACTCTAAACAGCCACACACTACACTGGTCTTTGTCCTTTTTACCTTGTAGGTGATCACTAACTTGGCAAGTTATCATCCACTTCCCAGGATTCTCCACTACCATTTCTGTTGTCAGGAAGGTGGCTGGGAACAGGTTGACGACATCAGTCCGATGCCCTCTGCTGATGAAGGTGTTACCGTAAAAATAGATGGAATGGATATCTATCTCATTCCCCATCCCATAGAGGTGCCAGGACACCAATTCACCAACACACATCTCAGGCTCAGGGAGGTTTCCAAAGAGGTATCCGTTGAGGGCTGAAAAACAGAAACACACTGGTGGAAGAGACTCCCCTGTAGAGGTGGTAACACATTCTCTAGCAGAGATGAAAAATAATCGCTGATCATTGGTTGTAATGTTTTTGTGCAGAAAAGCATGGCTTCTTTCATAAATTATAGTTCCAGAAAGGAATGAAAGGTATTAGGTTTTTCCACTCAATAAAAGTGGAGATGAGCACACACGAAAACAGCCTTGGAGCTGCTGTGTGAACACAATAATGGGGTCAGGAGAAAAGAGAGCAGTGCTCAGAATTTCAGGATGGCTTAGCTACTTCTTCTCAAGGTTCCTTCATTTTCATACAGGCTTCCCTACAGGACTCTGTTCCCTGACATTAGAAACCCTGTCTCACTCATTTCACAGCAGAAAAGCAGGCACATAGTAGCTACTTAATTTAAGTAACCAAAGTGAGCAGCAAAAAGGAAAGCAGGGAGAAGAAACCATTGTTACTAGGTCTGGCTGGGGCAACATCTAATTGATTCAACTCAGGCTGAAAGTCTGAGACCTTGTCTTTTGAATCATCTGAAGGGCAGCCAGGACTTGACCAAGTGCAGAAAAAAACTTGATTCAGGGTTTTAAAGAGTCATAACAGCACTTCTTAAATTCAAACTGAGTTAAAAAAAATTGTTACTAAGATAATAATGATTAAGACAGCACAATTGACTCTAAACAATTTTAGTAAATTTAAATAAATTTATCAAAAATTTTATATTGATTATCTCCTATGGACTAATTTTTGCTGTGTTTTTTTTTTTTAAGTTGATGTTTTTCTATTCTTGGTTAGGTCTCCTTTACTAGTTCGAAGAAGATGGATTGTTTGCAAACACCTACTTCAGTATACAGGCTGATTTTTATTTTTTTATTTTTATTTATTTATTTTTAAAGATTTTATTTATTTCTTTATTTTAGAAAGAGTGCGAGAGAGACTACCCAGTAGACTCCAAGCTGAGTGTGGAGCCCAACAAGGGGCTCGATCCCACAATCAAAAGATCATGACCTCAGCTAAAACCAAAATTTGGATGCCTAACTGACTGAGCCACCCAGCTGCCCATATTTTTTAAATTTTTTTTAAGAGTTTATTTTTAAGTCATCTCTACACCCAGTGTGGGGCTCAAACTTACAACCCTGAGATCAAGAATCACATCCTCTACCAATTGAGCCAGCCAGGTGCCCCCAGGCTGATTTTTATTTTAAATACAGTCTATGTTTGCTTGTGTAATTGATTCCTTTTTTGTTGGACATTTTCATTTGAAAGAGTAAAAGGAATTATGTGAGCAGCTGAATTGTAAACCATCACAGTAGTCTTCAGCAAGATTTGAGATCATTGCCACCATTTTGTAAAGCATAGAGATAAAAGTTGACTGGACACAACAATGTTTCGAATTTAGGTCTTTGTTTATTCCATCCTTCACTTCCTTCCTTCTCTCCTTTACTTCTTCCCTCCTAAAAGATTTTCCAAACACCCCCCTTACACAAGGTGCTGAAATACCACTAGAAAGAACAGAGACCTGGACTGAGAGTTACAGAAGGGAGGGGGTGGGCAGGTGGAGTAACGGGGTGATGGGTATTAAGGAGGGCACATGGGGTGATGAGCACTGGGTGTTATAGGCAATTAATGATCGTTGAATACTACATCAAAAACTAATGATATGTTGGCTAATTGAATATAATAAAAACAAACAAACAAATAAATAAAATTAAAATAAACATGATTATCTTTTGAAGAGAAAAAAATAAAGGAATGGGAGGTAACTAAAAAAAAAACAACAAAGAAAAAAAAGAAAGAGCAGGGAGGATGTGCGATGCAGCAGAAATCGTCAGTATATGGTCATTCACACCTAGACACACTTTGGAATCAAACACAACCAAACTAACAATTTTTTGCTATGGGGCTTATTTCTCAGCTTCTCTCAGGCACCTCTGGCCCTAATTATCACTTCAACCTTAGGCAAGTCATTGATAATCTCTTGACTTCAGTTTCTTCACCTGTAAAATGGGGGAGGTCAGATATCTTCAGCTCCTTCCCTCTCTCCTATGATTGTGTAACTACACTGATGCTGCCTTGTTTAGGATGATTCTGAGAGACAGACAAGCAAATATGGAGGAAATTTATCAATGAGTGGCATGGGGCATTTGTTTACACTGAAGATGTTCTTTATGTTCACTAGAATTCTCTGGGAAAACAGAGAAATGAGGCTACTTATCCCCAAGTCCTAAAATTCTGTATTAAGCCACTACTCTGCAAAACAGATGTGGGTAAGTGGTCTGTCTCAATGGAGAGGATAACTAAAGAAATTCACTATTTTTGAATATGGTATCTGGCACATAGTGAATGCTCAATAAGTGTTGATCGAAAGATTGCTGGGAGGCTGGGTGGCTCAGTCGGTTAAGCATCCAACTCTTGATCTCTGCTCAGGTCATGGTCTCAGCATCATGAGATTGAGCCTTTGTTGGGCTCCATGCTGGGCATGGAGCTGGCTTAAGATTCTCTCTCTCTCCAAAAAATAAAAAATAAAAAAAAAAGAATAACTAGGAAATGTAACAAATTCACAAGTGTGTATTTAAACACAGTATACAGCATAGTTTTTGAAATTTAGCAGTCACTCCAAAAATGGTTACTGGATAAATGTAAAAGGTTGCAAACCACAGGATTATTACATGATGACAATTCATTCTCCTTTCTCCTGTCAATATAAACCCACCCATCCTCTCTAGGCTCACCTCCTGATTCTTTCCTAATTATAACATTAATCCTTCCATTTTCCATACCATAGCTTGTCATACCATTTAGCTGATATCTATTGCCTCATCTCTTCTCAGATTGTTTTATGTTCTGATATGGATTGCATTTCATATCACTTTCTAATCATTTTTATCACTGAGTTATCAATCCTAAAAAACCAGGTTGGACATTTCTTTGTTTCTTCATCCCTCGTGGTAGCAGAGCCACAAAAATCATTCAGTATATATTTGTTAACACAGGAGACACTCACCATGCATTTTGTTACTTCTCTGGAAAACAGCATCTTTTTTGTCAACTGAATCAGGGTCAGTGCAGAAATGTTTGATATTTTCATCAAGGTACCAGCTTTGATTTTCATCAACCAGAGTAAACATTATAATGAACTCTCGGTCCACATCTGTCCTTGTCCCTGAATATTTATTCAGGACACCTATCGGGGGGAACATCCAAAAGAGTGGAGAAAAAAGTTCAAAGTGAATTAAATCAAGATGAGTTTTGCCTCTTGCTAATGGTATGAGTTTTGCCTCTTGCCAATTGTATCAGGTAAATTTTAAGTCGGTCAAAGAGTAACCACAACATGAAAGAAGCAAAGGATTTTAACAGAAATTACAGAGCTGTAGAAAAGTCATAAAACAGAAGCCTTCACAACCACAGACTTGAAAACCTTGCTCCTGAAGGGAGCCAGTGTTACTGACAGCACAGACACACTAACACGATTAATGGGGGACAAAATCACAAAGTGATTATGCAGGTGAAATATCAAAGCAAAAGCAAACCTGGCCATTTGGTTACATTCTTCATTTCCCTGTGCGGTGTCGGGCTGGCATGAATGGCTATCAATATGATACGTCCCAGTTTTTTTTTTTTTTTAAGATTTTATTTATTTATTTGACAGAGATAGAGACAGCCAGGTAGAGAGGGAACACAAGCAGGGGGAGTGGGAGGAAGAAGCAGGCTCACAGCGGAGGAGCCTGATGTGGGGCTCGATCCCACAATGCCGGGATCACGCCCTGAGCCGAAGGCAGACGCCTAACCGCTGTGTCACCCAGGCGCCCCCCCCTTTTTTAAAGCATGTAAGTTTCAGAATGCAATGATGGTTCCTTGACAGAAGTTTGAATTATTGACCTTCTACATTAGAAGAATCTCCCCGATCTTACAGAAAGCTTGTAAGAAAAGGCACCTTCTATATGGAGCAAAGGAGGGAGGCAAAACAAGTCCCAAAATTTACACACCTTTTAACACATCTGGGAAAAGGCTTCTGTGTGTGTGTGTGTGTGTATGTGTGTGTGTGTATGTGCGTGTGTATGTGCATGTATGTGCGTGTATGTGTGTGTGTATGTGTATGTGTGTGTATGTGTATGTGTGTGTGTGTGTGTGTATGTGTGTGTGTTTGTGTGTATGTGCGTGTATGTGTGCGTGTATGTGTGCGTGTATGTGTGTGTGTGTATGTGTGTGTGTATGTGTGTGTGTGTGTATGTGTGTGTGTATGTGTGTGTGTGTCTCTGTGTGTGTGTGTGTTGGGGGGTCCTTACCTCCCTTGCACACCAGCAGCGGGCCAATTAACCCAGAGCAGATATCCTTAGGAGCGTCAATGTGTGAATGGTACACCCAGGTCAGACAATTGGCATCCGCAGGAGCAGGGGCATATTCTTCTCTCACTGGCCAGACATAGGTGTAGTTTCTGCCAGGAGGAACCATATCATCATTCTTATTCCTTCCAGATGTTCCATCTGGGTATAGGGCTCCTTCCAAGAAAAGATAAAACATCGTTAACATACAGAGATCACATGCTATAGTGGGCGGGGCCAGAGCTTTGGAATCAAATGCCTATGAATTAAAATTTATTTCCCATGGGATTGAGGCAAGTTACTTAAACTCTCAGTGCCTTGGTCTTCTATCAGTGAAGCTAGAATGTTGATACCTACCCCACAGGGATGTGAAAACTAGCTGACAAAATGTATAAAGTGTCCTGCACAAAACCAGATGCTTAATAAATGTTCGTAAGGACCCCTCCTGATGGGCCTCTTGTACCAATCAGGAAGATTTGAATCTACCTCACTTAACATCAATTCAAGAAGCAATGGAGAGGGGTGCCTGGCTGGCTCAATAGGTTAAACGTCTGACTGGCTCAGATCATGATCTAGGAGCTTTGGGATCAAGTCCTGCACCAGGCTCCCTGCTCAGTGGGGAGTCTGCCTCTCCCTCTCCCTCTGCCCCTTCCCTCCACTTGTGCTCTCTCTCTCTCTCTTTCAAATAATAAATAAAACCTTAAAAAAAAAAGAAGGAAAGAAACAGTAGAAAAAATAATTAAATTCTTGGGCACTTATTACAGATTCGGCACCTATTTGAGTTCTCATGAAAGATAGGAAGGAAGAGTAAGACATTCATCTTTCCTCCAGAGATCTTACAGTTCTGTTGAGTCAACCAGAATGGGGCAACTGGAGAGTAAAATAGGGTGATGTGTTGAACACAATTTGGGGTTTTGCTAGGTTGGGGGGTCTACCACAAGGGGTTAGGGGTGCATAGGCATGGCATTCCCCTTCTCTGTTTTGTAAACTAAGATTGCATAAGATCTTTCAATTAAGGAAAGTCCACTGCTAAAACTAGTTTGATAACCACCTGGATAGAAGGTAGGGGCCCGGAAGGACTGGGAGGAGCTGGACGGCACTGGGAAGAAGGCTGGAGGGTCTGAGGGGCTGAGGAGATGGATGTAGACACACTCCAAGTTCATTCTCCATTGTTTCACTTGTTCACCAATCCATTCAACAAACCTGCAATCCTGAACTCCGTGGACTAGGTCGGTTTTTTAAAATGCATTCATACAGAGAGAAGGGCAGTAGAGCCAATGGTTAAGTTCTGAGCCATTGAATTTAGACTGCCTGGAATCAAATTCTATCTCCATCACTTGTTAGCTGTAACTTGGGCAATTTCCTTCTCTTTTAGGAGGCTTATATTCTTATCTGTAAGAGGATGATAATTATCATACCTATCTCACAGAGTTGTTGAGGCTTACATGATGTTAGATCTACAATACATTTAGTGCAGCACCTGGCATATAGTAAGCTTTCAGTAAACATCAGTTATTCATTCACAGCACTTGCCCAAGGTTTTAATTATATGTGCATAATATTGTATATATAATTGTTTGATTAATATCTGCCTCTCATGTTAGACTGTAATTTCCACAAAAACCAGGTTTCTTTTTGTTCATAATTTTATATGCAAGGTCTACCTCAGTGCTTAGTAGTGGGTGCTCAGTAAATATCTGTTGAATAAAATAATGAATGAGTGGCATGACTGTACACCATACACCAAAGCCTTGTGAATAAAATGCATGGCTTGGAAGCTTCTGAATTTATATATGGAGAGACTGAGAGTCAGTAGCTGGGGGAGGGTGGGTGAAGAGTGGACTTGTCTAGAGGCTTCAACTGAGATCACTCATTTTGCTTTGATTACATGATACAAATCAGTACAAATACTAATTTCTCTAGAGACTCTTTTATTCACAATTTACTTATGTGCTTTCTGTTGGCTCATTATTATTGGAGGTATTGATGGCTATTATTGAAAGGAAGGGCTGGAGTCCGCAAACAAATCCTTAGTGTCACCACTCAAGGTGAGGAAGATCATTTAGAATCCAAAATATACTGTAAATATGAAGTAAAAAGTGATTTGGGGTGGGTAGCTTATGAAGTTGTTCTGAAAGTTATTCCCAGCGAGGGATTTTGATTTGTCAAAGGTTTTGAGCAATGGCAACATTAACAACATAAGAATTTTTTTAAAACATTCATTTGGTTTTATGTAATCTAGAATGTGTGGGCTTTTCGAAATTAAAATATACAAGTTTTCACCCCATTGGGTGTGAAAATATTGAGGATTGGTGAAGCTGTAGGAGAAACAGGCCAGCTCATAAACAAGTGGTAGAAGAGTAAATGTGCGATTTTGGGGGACAATTTGCCAATTTGTATTGAAAGAAAGAAAGAAGGGGGGCGCCTGGGTGGCACAGCGGTTAAGCGTCTGCCTTCGGCTCAGGGCGTGATCCCGGCGTTATGGGATCGAGCCCCACATCAGGCTCCTCTGCTGTGAGCCTGCTTCTTCCTCTCCCACTCCCCCTGCTTGTGTTCCCTCTCTCGCTGGCTGTCTCTATCTCTGTCAAATAAATACATCCTTGAAAATGTTCCTCAAAATACATGAATTGGAATATTCATTGTAGAATTGCTGGTATCAACCCCAAACTGAAAGCAACCTAACAATCATCATCAATCATTGGTAATTATCAATGTACTAGACTGGTACGTTCATACGACGGACATTGCACACTGTTAAAAGTAGGTCTTTCTATGTGTGCTAATATGAGAAAATCGCCAAGATGAAGTAAAAACAAAAAACAGAGAATACATAACAGCATTACAGTATAATCTCTTTTGTTCAAATGAACAAGTATACACATACACATAACCACACACATACAAATATATGTGTAGAAAATTTTCTAAGGGAAATTTATAAGACATTTTTAAAGGTGATTGCTTTTCAGATAAGAGACAAGTAAGAATTTTTACTTTTCTTATTATACCTCTCTGTACTCTTAAAATTTTCCTTTTTTTTTTTAAGATTTTATTTATTTGTCAGAGAGAGAGAGAGACAGAAGACAAGCAGGGAGAGCAGCAGAGGGAGAGGGAGACGCAGGCTCCCCGCTGAGCAGGGAGCCCGACGTGGGGCTCAATCCCAGGACCCTGGGATCATGACCCGAGCCAAAGGCAGACGCTTAACCAACTGAGCCACCCAGGTGCTCCTAAAATTTTCTAACCATGTTTATATACTACATTTCATTTAATCTTTGGTTTTGAGCTCATTTTAGTGGATAAGTAGGGAATCAGAATGTGAAATATTTACCGCTTCTTTATGCTTTTCCGAATTTAAAAAAACCAATAAAATTTATTTTTAAATAGTCCTAATACTTAACTATATTTCATATGGAGATCAAGAAAGCACTAGCTAATTCCATTATTAAGTGTTAAGAGCTCTAGCATAGGCATTGACAAACTAAGAACTGCTTAATCAGGGTTAATCCCACCTACGGACTTCTTCTGACTTCATTCTCAACCACTCCCCAGATGAACTTAGAAACAACTATGTATTTATTCATTTTTGCAGCCCCAGTATCCAGCATTGGGTCTAGCTCACAGTAAACACTAAGCTGAACTGAGCAGGGAATTTCAGACTAGTAAACTTGCAATGGTAGCCAAGAGAAAAATTCATTGAAAGAGAATGAGGAGGTCAGCAAATCCTCTCCCCCAAAAGTAATGTAAAGTTGAATGAAATTGAGAAAACCAACCATTTCATTGCTCTGGAAATCAAATAAAGTCATCCAGCAATGTTTATTTTTGAAAAATTGCTGAACATCAGTTATTTGCCTACTCCTAGCTGACTCTAATGCGTGTGCTTGCAAAGAGGAGAAGCAAAAGGCCCAGCAAAAACTAAAATCCAAGGCAGACAAAAACCACCTAAACTTTGAATGGCTTCTCTATCCACCCACAATTCTAACTACAGAGAATTGGGGACTTCCTGATGCTTCTGACTTCAAAGCTAAGCAGGTTTAGAGGTGACCCCTTAGAAGCCAGCCTTATAAATAAAAACAAGAAAAAGGAGAAAAAAAAGCAGAAACCTTGGTGGCCTCACACTATAAGGAAGACAGATTTCCTGGATTTAGCCCAGGCAAGTTACTAAACAAAAAAGCAAACCAACAGCAAAAATAACCTTGGATGAGGGAAGGAGTTGAATCCAGAGTTGCTTCAATATATGGTCAAAAATTTCCAGTTTTCAACAAGAACAATAACAAGATGAGACATATGAAGAAACAAGAAAGTGTGACTCATTCTCAGAGAAAAAAAAAAGCAGCCAATAGAAATTATCTCTAAGTGTCTCTAGATGCGAAATTTAGCAGATAAAAGCTTTAAAACAGCTATTATAAAAATGTTCAAGCAATTGAAAGAAACCATGTTTAAATAATTAAAGAAAAGTGGGACATAATGATTCAACAAATGGAAAAATCTCAACAAGGAGGTAGAAATTATAAAAAGAACAAAGTTGGAGTTTTGGCCTTGAAAAGTACAATAAATAATATAAAATTCACTAGAGGGTCTTAACAACAGACTCAAGATGGCAAAAGAATCAGTGAACTTGAATATAGACCAACAGAACTATCCTATCTGAAAAAGGTGGGGGGAGATCGAAGAAAATAAACAAAACCTCAGAGGCCTGTGGGTCAACATCAAGCATATTAACATGTGTAATGATAGCCTGCCAAAGGAAAAAAGAAAGAAAAAGGGACAGGAAAAAAAATGTTTGTAGAAATAATGGCCCAAAGTTTTCCAAATTTGATGGAAAATATTAATCTACACATCAAAGAAGCATAATGAACCACAAGTAGGATAAATACGAAGAATCTATACATAGACGCATTGTTGTCAAATTGTTAGGAAAAAACAGCAGAGAGGTAATATTGGAAGTGGGATAAAAATGATTCATCACATACACAGGCGCATTGACATGATTAATAGTTGACTTCCCATCTGAATATTGGAGACGAGAAGACGAGAAGACGGGGATGACATACTCAAAGTGCTGAGGGTGGGGGGAATGCAAATGGAGAATACCATCTCCAGCAAACTACCCCCCAAAAAAGGAAGGTAAAGTAAAGATGTTCCAGATAAACAAAGACTTAGTTTATTGTTAGTAGACCTGTCTAGCATTGGCTAGCATCTTCAGGACAATATTTAATAATAGCGGTGAGAGCAGACATTCTTGTCTTATTCCCAGTCTTATGAAGAAAGCATTCAGTCTCCCTCCCATTAAGGGTGATGTTAGCTGTGGGTTTTTCTTAGATAAACTTTATCAGGATGAGTAAGTGCCTGTCTATTCCTAGTTTGTTGGAAATTTTTAATTTGGTAAGTACTAGATTCTGTTAAATGCCTTTCTGCCCATTTGAAAGGATCATGTGGTTTTTGTCCTTTATTATGTTGTATTACATTCATTTTTTTTAAATTTTTTTTTAGAGAGAGAGAGAGAGCGTGAGTGCATGAGCAGGGTGGGGGGAGGGGCAAAGGCAGAGGGAGAGAGAATCTTAAGCAGGCTCCACCCTCAGCACAGAGCCTGACTCAGGGCTCGATCTCACAACCCTGAGATCATGACCTGAGCCAAAATCAGGAGTCAGATGCTTAACTGACTGAGTCACCCAGGCACCCTGACATTCATTTACTTTTGAGTGTTAAACCAACCTTCCCATAATAGGATAAATTCCATTTGGTCATGATGCATAACTCTCCTTAAATGTTGCTGAAGTCAGTTTGCTAATATTAAGAATTTTTGTGTCTACATTCATGAGGAATATTGGTCTGTAGTTTTCTTGTGATGTCTTTATCTGACTTTGATATCAAGATGATGTTTGCCTCATAGAATGAATTTGGAAGTATTCCTCTCTCTATTTCCTGAAAGATTTTGTAAAGGATTGGCATTATTATTATTATTATTATTATTATTATT
>NC_048225.1:36708337-36727866 GCF_002007445.2 Ailuropoda melanoleuca
AAAAAAAAAGAATTTACTCTAGAAACATCCTTGAAAATGTTCCTCAAAATACATGAATTGGAATATTCATTGTAGAATTGCTGGTATCAACCCCAAACTGAAAGCAACCTAACAATCATCATCAATCATTGGTAATTATCAATGTACTAGACTGGTACATTCATACGACGGACATTGCACACTGTTAAAAGTAGGTCTTTCTATGTGTGCTAATATGAGAAAATCTCCAAGATGAAGTAAAAACAAAAAACAGAGAATACATAACAGCATTACAGTATAATCTCTTTTGTTCAAATGAACAAGTATACACATACACATAACCACACACATACAAATATATGTGTAGAAAATTTTCTAAGGGAAATTTATAAGACATTTTTAAAGGTGATTGCTTTTCAGATAAGAGACAAGTAAGAATTTTTACTTTTCTTATTATACCTCTCTGTACTCTTAAAATTTTCCTTTTTTTTTTTAAGATTTTATTTATTTGTCAGAGAGAGAGAGAGACAGAAGACAAGCAGGGAGAGCAGCAGAGGGAGAGGGAGACGCAGGCTCCCCGCTGAGCAGGGAGCCCGACGTGGGGCTCAATACCAGGACCCTGGGATCATGACCCGAGCCAAAGGCAGACGCTTAACCAACTGAGCCACCCAGGTGCTCCTAAAATTTTCTAACCATGTTTATATACTACATTTCATTTAATCTTTGGTTTTGAGCTCATTTTAGTGGATAAGTAGGGAATCAGAATGTGAAATATTTACCGCTTCTTTATGCTTTTCCGAATTTAAAAAAACCAATAAAATTTATTTTTAAATAGTCCTAATACTTAACTATATTTCATATGGAGATCAAGAAAGCACTAGCTAATTCCATTATTAAGTGTTAAGAGCTCTAGCATAGGCATTGACAAACTAAGAACTGCTTAATCAGGGTTAATCCCACCTACGGACTTCTTCTGACTTCATTCTCAACCACTCCCCAGATGAACTTAGAAACAACTATGTATTTATTCATTTTTGCAGCCCCAGTATCCAGCATTGGGTCTAGCTCACAGTAAACACTAAGCTGAACTGAGCAGGGAATTTCAGACTAGTAAACTTGCAATGGTAGCCAAGAGAAAAATTCATTGAAAGAGAATGAGGAGGTCAGCAAATCCTCTCCCCCAAAAGTAATGTAAAGTTGAATGAAATTGAGAAAACCAACCATTTCATTGCTCTGGAAATCAAATAAAGTCATCCAGCAATGTTTATTTTTGAAAAATTGCTGAACATCAGTTATTTGCCTACTCCTAGCTGACTCTAATGCGTGTGCTTGCAAAGAGGAGAAGCAAAAGGCCCAGCAAAAACTAAAATCCAAGGCAGACAAAAACCACCTAAACTTTGAATGGCTTCTCTATCCACCCACAATTCTAACTACAGAGAATTGGGGACTTCCTGATGCTTCTGACTTCAAAGCTAAGCAGGTTTAGAGGTGACCCCTTAGAAGCCAGCCTTATAAATAAAAACAAGAAAAAGGAGAAAAAAAAGCAGAAACCTTGGTGGCCTCACACTATAAGGAAGACAGATTTCCTGGATTTAGCCCAGGCAAGTTACTAAACAAAAAAGCAAACCAACAGCAAAAATAACCTTGGATGAGGGAAGGAGTTGAATCCAGAGTTGCTTCAATATATGGTCAAAAATTTCCAGTTTTCAACAAGAACAATAACAAGATGAGACATATGAAGAAACAAGAAAGTGTGACTCATTCTCAGAGAAAAAAAAAAGCAGCCAATAGAAATTATCTCTAAGTGTCTCTAGATGCGAAATTTAGCAGATAAAAGCTTTAAAACAGCTATTATAAAAATGTTCAAGCAATTGAAAGAAACCATGTTTAAATAATTAAAGAAAAGTGGGACATAATGATTCAACAAATGGAAAAATCTCAACAAGGAGGTAGAAATTATAAAAAGAACAAAGTTGGAGTTTTGGCCTTGAAAAGTACAATAAATAATATAAAATTCACTAGAGGGTCTTAACAACAGACTCAAGATGGCAAAAGAATCAGTGAACTTGAATATAGACCAACAGAACTATCCTATCTGAAAAAGGTGGGGGGAGATCGAAGAAAATAAACAAAACCTCAGAGGCCTGTGGGTCAACATCAAGCATATTAACATGTGTAATGATAGCCTGCCAAAGGAAAAAAGAAAGAAAAAGGGACAGGAAAAAAAATGTTTGTAGAAATAATGGCCCAAAGTTTTCCAAATTTGATGGAAAATATTAATCTACACATCAAAGAAGCATAATGAACCACAAGTAGGATAAATACGAAGAATCTATACATAGACGCATTGTTGTCAAATTGTTAGGAAAAAACAGCAGAGAGGTAATATTGGAAGTGGGATAAAAATGATTCATCACATACACAGGCGCATTGACATGATTAATAGTTGACTTCCCATCTGAATATTGGAGACGAGAAGACGAGAAGACGGAGATGACATACTCAAAGTGCTGGGGGTGGGGGGAATGCAAATGGAGAATACCATCTCCAGCAAACTACCCCCCAAAAAAGGAAGGTAAAGTAAAGATGTTCCAGATAAACAAAAACTTAGTTTATTGTTAGTAGACCTGTCTAGCATTGGCTAGCATCTTCAGGACAATATTTAATAATAGCGGTGAGAGCAGACATTCTTGTCTTATTCCCAGTCTTATGAAGAAAGCATTCAGTCTCCCTCCCATTAAGGGTGATGTTAGCTGTGGATTTTTCTTAGATAAACTTTATCAGGATGAGTAAGTGCCTGTCTATTCCTAGTTTGTTGGAAATTTTTAATTTGGTAAGTACTAGATTCTGTTAAATGCCTTTCTGCCCATTTGAAAGGATCATGTGGTTTTTGTCCTTTATTATGTTGTATTACATTCATTTTTTTTAAATTTTTTTTTAGAGAGAGAGAGAGAGCGTGAGTGCATGAGCAGGGTGGGGGGAGGGGCAAAGGCAGAGGGAGAGAGAATCTTAAGCAGGCTCCACCCTCAGCACAGAGCCTGACTCAGGGCTCGATCTCACAACCCTGAGATCATGACCTGAGCCAAAATCAGGAGTCAGATGCTTAACTGACTGAGTCACCCAGGCACCCTGACATTCATTTACTTTTGAGTGTTAAACCAACCTTCCCATAATAGGATAAATTCCATTTGGTCATGATGCATAACTCTCCTTAAATGTTGCTGAAGTCAGTTTGCTAATATTAAGAATTTTTGTGTCTACATTCATGAGGAATATTGGTCTGTAGTTTTCTTGTGATGTCTTTATCTGACTTTGATATCAAGATGATGTTTGCCTCATAGAATGAATTTGGAAGTATTCCTCTCTCTATTTCCTGAAAGATTTTGTAAAGGATTGGCATTATTATTATTATTATTATTATTATTATTATTATTATTATTTTAGTAGTTGATAGAATTTATAAATGAAACCATCTGAGTTTGGGTTTTTTCTTTGAGGGAAGATTTTTAATTGCTAATTCCATTTCTTTACATTATATAGGTCTGTTCAAATTTTTATTTGTCCTTAAGTCAGTTTGGGTAATTTTTGTCTTTCTAGGAATTTGTCAGTTTCATTTAAGTTGTCTAATGTTTTGGCATAAACTTGTTTATAATCCTCCCTTATAATCCTTTTAATTTTTGTATGGTCAAGGTGATGTTCCGTCTTTCATTCCTGACTTTGGTAATTTGTGCCCTCTCTCTTCGTTTTCTTCGACAGAGTTTTCTCAATTTTGTTAATCTTTTTCAGAGCCAACTTCTGGCTTAAACAATTTTTATATTATTTTTCTGTTTTCTCCCTCTTTGAATTTCTGCTCCAGTCCTTATTATTTCCGTCCTGCTTCTTGCTTTAGGTTTTGTTTCCTCTTCGTTTTCTAGTTTCTTAAGGTGGAAGCTTATGTTATTGATTTGAGACTTTTCTTCTCTCTTGACATAGTGACTAAAGCTCTAAATTTCCTTTTAAGTACTTCTTCAGCTATATACCATGAATTTTGGTATGTTTTATCTCCATTTTTATTCAATTCAAAATACTTTACAATTTATCTGGTAATTTCTTTCTTTGACTTACGGGTTACTTAGAAGTGTACTGTTTAATTCCAAATGTTTGCAAAAATTGCAAGATTTCTTTCATTGATTTTATCAAATTGAATTCCATTGTGATTAGAGAATATACTTTGCATTCTATCTGTTCTTCTAAATTTATGTAGATTATTTATTTTATGCACAGCCTACTGTCTATTCTGAGGAGTGTTCCATGTTCTTGAAAAGAAGGTATATTCTTTAGTCATTGAAGGGAATGCTCTATAGATGTCAATTAGGTCAAGTTGGTTGATAGTGTTGCTGAAGTTTTCTCTATCAGGAGGAACAGATGGAGATGGGGAGAGAAGAAGATGGGGAAAAGACAAATGAACATGTGAAGTCACTGTCTCTTAGATCCCTTTAACTGTAGCTGACAATTGCCTTACTTACGAAATAGAGACAAGACACCAATAATACAGGATTTATATTTACCTTCTGAATCTTTGTTGTAGAAAACGCCATGTGGATGCAAAGAATATGGTCGGGAAGCGAAGTTCTTTAAATGGATGACAATCACATCACCCACTTCAGCCCTCAAGATAGGGCCCAGGAATCCAAGCCAGGGAGGTTTAGGGATCTCTGTGGAATAGGTCTCATCTGTGTAATGTCTGTAAACAGCCTTTTTGTAAATACCACCTATCCTGTTGGGCCCTCTTTCGAGAAATAAGGTTGCAAGTCTAAAAGTAAGAAGGAAAATATTTTATAATTATATGACATTAAGAGAAAATTCTAATAGCTTACCATAACGGTTCATAAAACGCTTGCATGTATGATTTCTTATTTGGTGTTGGACATAACCCTGTAACCTCTGTAGAGCTGGTAAGACTATCTTCAATTTGCTGATAAGGAAACTGAGGCTAAGAGAGTTAAGTGACAAGACAAGAGACACAAATAGTATCCACAACCAAACTACAACTAAACAGAATACTCTCGAGTGTCGCTGTCCATTTGCCCCTTTTCATTTCAACACGTTCCCCTTCACTTTTTCATTTCACAAATAGTTAGTATGTGTTTGCCACGTTCCCGGCACTTTGCAATGTGCTATACAGGGACACAAAAGAGTTTATGACCTAATGGGAAAATTAAGTAATGACATTCAGCAGTATATGATTAAGTGCCAGTTGAGTTGATGGAGTCACATCAGGTCTGAGAGCCTCTCTATTGACTAATGGATTTATGTTTGCTTCATGAAGTTTGGGGAAAGCACTATCAATCAAAAAGCCAAAGACAGGTATTTTCAGGGCTTCATCCTCATTTCCTCAATGAGATTATCTAGTGTTTGTATACCGGTGACTCAGATACAAGCTCCTAAGCAGTTCCTACTACTGCCCAGCAGTCTCCAACATGAATGGCAGCTTTGCCCACCCTGCAGACTTTTCAGGATGATGGAGCCAGACAGCAGCTCGTCAGGTGCCCAGGCATGCAGCCCGCCATGGAACAGAAGACCTAAGTGCAGGCAGGCGGAGGAGAGGGTGTTTGGGTCAAGCGGGGGACAGGGATCCAATGGCTCAAGTCAAAGTAGGAATGATCTTCTTTGGTGCATCATCTCTCCAGGCTCATTTCCTCATTTCCTCTTTGCCTATCTCCCATGGACTCACCCTTCCACCAGACCTCATGCTCAGTCTTCCCAGAACACACCATGTCCTTTCAGCATTCCAAGACTTGTACACATTCTTTTCCCGCATCTGGGTGGTATCCCTCATTCTCTACCTGCCAAGCACCTTTCCAGGTCAGTTCCAACTCTTCCTCCTTTCCCCTTCTATACACACACAGTTCAAGCACTAATAACACACTTGCCAACACGTGTCACAGTAAGATATGTACATCTCTGGTTTGTGGGCTAATTGAAGACAAAAAGCCTTCAAATATCTTTTTTATTGTAGTGCTGATTAATTGTCTGGAAGTGTTGGTGCTTAGTGGCTTTGGAATAAAGACAAAGAAAAACCTTGAATTTGTCCCCAGATGGGCAAGTTAAAGCTGGGATAATTTTGCAAACTATATTTGCAGAAAAGTATATGTTGCCATACTGGACTTTGAATATTCTCTAGGTCGGGGATGGCAAATAGGTTTTTTTTTTTAAGATTTATTTATTTATTTATTTATTTATTTGACAGAGATAGACAGCCAGCGGGAGAGGGAACACAAGCAGGGGGAGTGGGAGAGGAAGAAGCAGGCTCCCAGCGGAGGAGCCCAATGCTGGACTTGATCCCGGAACACTGGGATCACGCCCTGAGCCGCAGGCAGAAGCCTAACGAGTGAGCTACCCAGGTGCCCCATGGCAAATAGGTGTTAACTTGCACACCAGATTGGACCGGTTGGTAGTGACTGCCTAGGAAAAAAAGTCAAGGTTGAGTTCAGTCAAGGGGAAGAATGAACCACTCGGGGTGTCTACTGTGGATGTGGGGTTGGAGGTATATTCAGTACACTGTTGCTCTCTTTGCTCTACACAGACAGCCAGGTAACACGATACTTTGGGGTCTTTGGGTATGGCCTTCTCTACAACTTGATGACATAACACTACCACTACGAGCAGAACGTACACCGAGGTGTTCTGTCATTGCTGCAATAGCTAGGGGATGAACTCCTCATGCTCATTCGTCAGGTCCCCGTTGTAACCAAAATACATAAGGTGTTCTATCTGATGATGGTTGGGTCCAGGGCAGAGTTTGTGGACACCAGAAAACATCCAGTGACCATCTCTGAAATCCAACCTGTGACCTTATGAGATTTGGTTTGCTGGATGTGCCTTCCAAAGACTGTTCTCTAGCTCCCCGGGACCTGCTGACAAACAGGGTATGCAGCCACCTTCCCTTTTTGCAATTTATAAATAGAAGCTTATAGAATAACAAAATTTTGAAGAAAAGCATTTAAACAGAACATAGCGTGGTTTAAAAATCAAATTGAAAAGTGATTTCTTCACAACGTCATTACTTCGTTGTTCTAACCAGCTGGGGCATCCAGCCTACTCCAGACCACCTGATATGGTCACAGGACATGGTCAAACCTGCGGCAATAAAGCCCCTTTTAAAGAGACTGGCCTTAGCCTTGGAGGCAGAGGAACTTCCAGGGGTCCTCAGCTGAGCCAAACTAAGGGATGGAGCTGCTAGGCTTCAGCTGTAAAGGGTATTGCAACATCACTGGGGAACTGGATGGCATTGCTGGGGGGATAAAATTAACTGGGCATGACACTGGGAGTGGAGAAAATGGCAACTTCCAGAACTTCTCTGGGGATAGGTATTGTATATGGTCAGAAAGAATCAGCTGCTTCAGATGGGGGTTTGAGAGGTGGAAGGAGGAGACCCCAGGGGATGTGTGCAAGTAGTCACTGAAATCCCTCCAAGAAGGATTGCTCCAGTGAGCTGTAGAGTGGGTTCCTTCTTCTTGTGACCAAGAGGACAGTGAGAACTGCCACCACCAGGCCACCTTCTTCTCTCCTCAGCACTCAGCCTTGCCTCCAAATAAGAGCTGAACAAGTATTTTTCCAAATATCAGTTGAAGGAGCCCCAATATTATTTATTTTCCCAGAGCACCAGATTACTAGCCTGCCCGGCCACCCACATGGGTCAACCCTGCCCTGCCCTTGGAGTGGAGTCAGTATGTAAGAGGTTCCTAGGAAAAAGGGGAAAACATGGGTTGGGGCTTTCCTCAGAGGAGCCAGGGACCACAGGGCTAGTCCTCCCAGAGACAGCAAAGCTCTTTCTCCCCAACCTGCCAGATTCAACACCCAGAAAATGAGACTTGCAAGACAGGAATCCTGACAAAAGGGTTGGAGTGTTACAACAATGATTTTGGTAGCGAAAGCCTGGAAAGACCAAAATGTTCTTCAACTGGTAACTGGATAAAGAAATTCTGGCACCTTCACACCACATAACCACACAACAGAATGAGGGGGTTCTTCAGGCGGCAATACGGTACAATCACCAAGATACTACATGGAAAAAGCAAACTGCAGGTCAGCATGTAAAGTGTGATCCATTTCTATGTTTTTTAAACAATGTGCATATATAAGTATATGCAAAGAAAACATTTGGAAACTGGCCATGAAAACCATAAAGGTGTAACCTCTGTGCCATGAGACTGAGGCCAAAGGCAGCAGCCAGAAGGAATGAGACGTTTACACTGTCTTCTGTACATGGGAGTGTTTTACTCTGCATCTTTTATTTACTTTCATAATAAAAACAATTTCATTTAGAAAAGAGGGGCAACTGAGGGACCAAATTTCACTTCTTGTTTGCCTTCTCCCTCTGAAAACATACCTGCCACCACAATGTGTGTTGTTTGGGTGAGTTCTCCTCCACAGGGGGTGGGGGGGGTGGCGCCCTGAGAGGGAGCACAGTGCCTGTGGCCTGAGTTGGAGGGAAGAGAATCACTGCTCAGCCTCCGGCTTGACAATCCACTCTCAGACGTCAGGACTGAGGACTTGGGCAGTCGGGTGTGTGCACACTCGGCCCTCTGCCTCTGGGCATCCACTGAGACTGCGAGTGTCTGCCTGGGAGCTAGAGTCGGTCCTCTTCTGCTCTGTGAGGCAGAAGCCTATATTTCCTTGTGCAAGGAAATGGCATGAAAAGTCTGGGTGCCTGACACTGGGACTATGTGATAGAAGCTCACCTGAGGCTTGGATGGTCATGTGACACACTTCTAGCCAATGAGATGTATGCATGTGTTGTTCAGTGGTAGTTCTCTAGACTCGGCTGGCAGAGAGCCTTGTAGCTTTTTGCTCTTCCCCTTATTCATGCCTGAAATGGAGATATGATGACGCGCTCCAGCAGCCATCTTGAGAGAAGGGGGAAGAGGGTCACACCCAATGAATGGATGGTCAAGTGGAAAGCCAAAGGAATCTGGGCCCCTGAAGATTGTCAACCTCTGACTTTCTTTTGCATAAGCCAAAAAGTACATTTGAGCCAGTGTTTTCCAGGCTTTTGTTAACTAACATTTGAATACAAGTCCTAATTGAACAGGCTGTTAGGGGAAGGAGGAGGCAGAAGCAAGGAAGAACAGAGTCATCCCCAGGCTGGCTAATTAGCCCCAGAGTAGGCAGGGTTACCTGGCTTTATAGCTGACGCTGGGCCACCCAGTAAGGCAACGACAGAGGAAGGATTAGACTCAGCATCACTGGTGTCCTCTCTGGGCTCAGGCTGATGGGTAAAAAGCTAGAATGAGGTTATTCATAGGGAGGGGCTGTCATTCCAATGGGGTCTGCAGGGAAACATGGACACTGAATCTCTACACTACTCTACTCTGAGTTCCCAGCACACCCAAGCGCGTGTGCACACACACACACACACACACGCACACAAATGCACGCTGAGCAAGAGTTCCTTATCATGTACTAGTTGTCTGGCAGAGTCACCCAAACAAGAGGCAGGAATATCAGAAGGAGGGGAAATGTTTGTTGACTTCCCACAGCACTTAATGCATATGCTGCATATTTCAGCACTGATTATATATATTGACTTGTCTTGCACATTCCTGGACGAGCGTCAGTCTTATCACAGAGACAGCCAACAGTCACCCTGAGAGCGGATCACGTTTTCTAAAGCAGTAGTTCCCAAATGCCCACCCATGTATCCAACTGCATCAGAGTTATCAGGGACTTTTGCCAAAAATTTAGGTCCCCGGGTCCCATTTCAGGGCAACTGAATCAGACTTTCTGGTGTGGCCTCTATATTTTCCCTAAGTTCACCAAACAACTCTACAGCAGAGCTGCCCAGTGCTTACCCATGCTGATTCTCTCCTTCCAGCAGAAGGGGGGAGCAAAGAGCTTTTGCAGATAGATGGAGCCATGGAATTTTGGCAAATGGGCTGTGAGTGGAAGCAACATGTATCACTTCTGTGCCAGGACATTTAACTGCCATTGCAAGACCCCCTCACATTCTCTGCAGCAGAAAAAGCCTCCAGGGAAGATGGTGAAGGCTCACGATCCCAGCAGCCTGGCTTACTAGTTGTCCGAGGAGGACAGTTGTCCTGGAGCCACATGGTCCTCTATGAACCCGAGTGGAGAGAAATATGCCTCTGCAGTGTTAAGCCCCTGAGATCTGGGGATTGTTTGTTGCTATAGCACAACCTGACATGGTCTAACTAACACAATGCTGAATGCACATACAAGTTGGGAAATCACCTTTCTGTACTACTCGATACAAAACAAAAACCATAGTAGCCATTTGAAACTAGAACTATTTGAAACCATAGGAGCTACTCAAAGTGGAAAAGATAGGGACAGAGGAAAATAAGAGAAATCAGTCTCTTCAGTGTCTCCACAGCAAATCGCTCCTAAGAACACAGCAAATCGCTCCTAAGAACACAGCATACATTTGTAACATGGGACAGAAGCTCCATCTCCTGTGAGTCCTGGAAGAGGCAACCTTTGCCCAAGGAACAAGACAAATGGGGAACTTCGAGGAAGGCCTCCACAGAAAGCAGCCTCTGACATAGCTGGGGAGCACTCGGTGGAATGCCTGTGTTGGTGGGCTTTCTGTCCTTATAGTGCAGCCACAGGACGGCCCCACTGTGAGGCACTGAGCAATCACTACCCCTCAAGCTCATCCCAACCAACCTTCTCTCGTTTTGACTCAAACTGAGGAGGTGTCCATTTTACGCTGTGGAGAAATCCAGTTGGGTTGGAAAGTTTCACGTGAGCAACTGCTTCAAAGACAGAAGGAGGATGTAGAATATTTACATTGCCAAGGTCAAGGGCAGTTCCATGAAGGAAGATGCCTTCCAAGAGCAGGCGAGATTAACCATTGCTAGAAGGAAGATGCCCAGGAGAATCGTCTAGCCAGTGCAGAGATGGGCTTCCAAGTCAGATTCCGAGCAGCTGGTAGCTCACAGGGGGTGTGCACCTCACCAGCTCCCCTGTCCCCTCAACCTGGATCTTTCAGTCAGATTTTTCCCCATCCCTTCAACTGAGCAATTGTTAAACCTCTACACCATATGGGACATTAAACCAGAAACTGGGGCCAAGATGTATGAATGTCAGTCCCTGCACTCAAGAGACTTATCATCTGGCTGGGAAGACAAAACCCACACATTGGAGAGTAAATAGCAGCAGCCAATTTGCTACATTAAGCAGCAACTGCACCATTCAGATCCCGCAGGTCTGAGCGTGTGAAGGGGAGGTGGGGTGAAGGTGACAGCAGCAGAGGGTGAGGTCAGAGCACACGTGTGAGACCATTATGATTTCAAGAAGGACAAGCAGTGCTGTTGCCTGAGCTTGAGAAGGGACCTTGAAAAGATAGGACTAGATTGGGGCACGGGCTACTTGGCAAAAAGGAGGGTGGAGATGGTGATGCATGTTGCACTTGGTTGTAGCCACGTCCTCCCTAACTAGATTAATACATTTTAAGCCTCCCAAGGAATGCATTCCTCTACACGGTCTCTCACCCTGGTTCCCCTGGCACCACTCAAGTGTTGAGCTCTTCCTTCTCACACTTTATGTCCACAGAAGCCCCTCAGAACCCACACAGGTGGCTTAAAAACAAATACATGCAGTAAGGAGAAAAGAGAATAACCTTGAATCCCAGCTTGTCCACTTGTTGCTGTGAGATCTTGGGGAAATAAGTTCTCGGAACCCCAGTTTCCTTGGCTAAAAACTGGTGACCATGACAGAGCCATCGTGAGGAGTAAATGAGACGATGTGGAGCCCCATGCGCAGTGTCTGGGAGAGTGGGTGCTCAGCCAGTGGGTGTTATGGCAAAGCTCTAATCAGAAAGAGGGAATTGTGACCATTTGCGGTCTGTTTCCCACAGAGCTCCTGCTCTCCAGAGACCACTCGAGATAGCAGAGCTATCATAATGACTAACATCTCTGGCACGCTAACCCAGGCTAACCCAGGCAGCACATCTGAGCACATTTACAGACCCTGTGTGATCTGAGCCTCCTAATCCCATCTGCAGGTGGGCTGATAATGGCTTCCAAAGATAAGTCCCAGTCCTAATCCCCTTATTTGGAAAAAGAGGCTGCAGATGTGATTAAGTTAAGGATTTTGAGATGAGGAGAAAGATCAGACACACATAGAGAAGGTGATCGGAAAATGCAGGCAGACGCCAGAGCAATGCCACCACAACCAAAGATTACCAGCAGCTTCTATCAGAAGCTGGAAGAGTCAGCAAACAGATTCCCCCTTAAAGCCTCCAGAGGGAGTTTGGCCATGCTGACATCTTCATTTTAGACTTCTGCCCCCAGAACAGGGAGAGAATAAATTTCTGTTGTTTTAAGCCACCCAGTTTGTGGTAATTTGTTTCAGCAGCCAAAGGAAACTCCTATACCCCCAAAGCAAGTACTATCATAATCCTCATTTTACTGATGAGCATATTGCGGCAAAGAGAGATTCAATTAGTTACTAAGTTGAAGTAACAAGAATCGTAAGCGTGTCGGTTGATGCGAGAGCCCCACTCTTCCCAGCAAGCCAGGCTGCCTTAGCATCTCTGTTAGCCCACTGCTTGGCTACACTTGGCTGGAGAAACCCACCTTGGGCCTCCCAGTCCCCCAACCAGGGACAGAACATCTGTCACCCCCCTTCTTGGCATGGGAAGCTTTTATGTCAATGCCTGGAACAGAGTGAGGACGCAGGGACAGTTAGCTGTTATACTGTCCGTGAGTTCTCTCAAATCCCACTAACCAGTCCTTGGGACCCCACTGTCTGGAGGTGGGAAAAGGAAGACAGGGACTAAGAGGGTATTTGTGAAGGATGAGAAACAGGGAAAACTGAGGTAGGGAAGGTGTCAGGGACTTCCTGCTGCTTTGCAATATTCATGCTCGCTTCTTTCTTAGTAACAGAATCAAATCCTGCTTTTACTCAGAAACAAATCACAAAACTAAAAGACTGTATTTCCACCCCCCCCTTTCTGGCGTTGAGTATCCAGTGAGATGTACGTAGAATTGGTTGTATGGGGTTTCCATGAGAGCCCTTTAAAGGGCTAATGGGCTAATGCAGCAGGAATTGTACCCTTCTACTTTTCCCTTCCTCTCTTCCTTCCTGGAACATAGACATGAGGGCTGGAGTTTCAGCAGCCATACTGTGACCATGAACTTCCTTGCGGAGTGAAGTCACATGCTAAGGATCATGGGTCAAAAATAAAGAAGACCCCCCAAATCCTATCATACCACCTGTCTCACCAGCCTTGGACTGCCAACCTCTGGGATTCTTTTATAAGAGAATACAGGGAATAACAGTAGTTCCAAGATCTTCATATGGAATCAGACCCAGCACATGATTTTTTTGCTGATCCAACAGAAGTAGAGATTTGAAAGTCACCCTCTAAGATCAAGCCCAAATGAGATGACACCCTTCCCTTTATTTCAAAGCCTACAAGACTCTCTTCCCCCACCTGCTTCCCTTCAGTTGGCTCTTCTTTCAGATGGATATATAGGTCTCTCCTTTGAGCCTAACCTAGGACCTGCTTCAGGGGGGTACCCAAAATCTTTACCATCAACTGGGCTGACACAGTGATATAGTTAAGTGAACTCCTTACCAGACCCTGAAACTTGGGGTTTGAGCAGTGGTCAGCCTCACTTATGTCCAAGGGTGGTTCTGCCTGTGAGTTAGCACCCATGAAAACCCCACATTTCACTGGGAAGAGAAAACCTGCATGTGTGTTGGTTGCCTAATGAGAATTGTAGCTTTAAATAAGGTGACCCCACTCTGGTTCCATTAAAGACTTGGCTTTACCACTGAAGCACAGAACACCTTAATTAAGCACTTTATGAGCCAGAACAGGACAGGCACGAATGGATCAAATGCTGACACCATCCCCAGGCAAATCAAAGGAGCCAGGTGTCCCCATTAGGCCCAATGGGGAGCAGAGAGGAATATATTCATCTGGATAAAATATTTCTAAATAGAATATAACTCCTAAATTTTATGTTTTCTAGGAAATATTAGTGCTTACAGTATCAATTATATTTCTGAACTCCATGATTAAGCAAAGGTACCAAGATGGAAAATTAAATTATACCATCTGACTGCTATGGAGTCTTGGCAAAATGATCTCAATTTATTTCCTATCCCATCCTTGTGAATCAGGATTTATTAGGCTCTTGGTACTGCCTAATTTTGGTTTCCAAGCCTTTTTTACATCATGGAAACTTTGGCACCCACCATCCAGTTCCCTTCATTTCTGCCATTCCCATAGTCAGAGATTAAGCAACTGGAATAACTAAATTGACAAAGTGATTATTTTTTAATGATTCCAAATGAATAGCCTTGTGCTCAGTCCTTTGTGGATTATTGTCACCGTCAAAGCTGGGGGCGGGTGGGCATTACTAAATACACTCTGGTTCTCCCTCTCTGCCATCATGGTGCTTATCTTCCAGTTGCCGAGGTGATCAGTGTACATCAAACACCCACATGTGGGGAGAGGAAACGCTGTGTCTAAGGCTTAAGGAAGACACCAAGTTCCATAAACAGTGAAGAAGGAAAGAGATCAGAATAACCCAGGGTTGTGGGAAAATGCTTTTTGCATGAAGAATTGGAGATAGTTCTTAAAGAACAGGAAAAAAAAAGGATAGGCAAAGAAAAATATAGAATACTTCAAAATTGTCACATATCCCTATTCTCAGATATTCTCCAACTCTGATTCTTAGACTGAACATTTGCAAATCATCTCTCTCTCACTATTGTAAAAATCTTTCTAGAAGTGGAGAGTCAGGTGAGATGTTTCTCATTCAGTTTTAAAAATTATTTTTGATTCCTTGGAATTACACTTCTCAAGTGACTTTAGGGATTATATTTCAACTCCCTTGTTATACAAATTAAGGAAATTGATGTTCAGAGAGATTATGTGAGATATTCAAGGTTTCACAGCAAGTTGGGGGCAGAGCAAGGACTAGAAGTCAGGTCTCCTGATTCCTATTTCAGGCTCTTCCCACTCCTGGTGAAATACTAGGCACCTGGCTCTCCAAATATTGGGCATTTGTCTGGGTCTGAATATCTTCAACAGCAGACCGTCCTCAGAAGTTCCGGAAGCCGAATGAGAGGCATGGTCACATTATTCAAGATGACTCCTTGCTTCTGGGGAAATGGCACAAACTAGAGTACACACACTGAGCTCCATATGTCCCACAATTGTGGCATCTTCACCTGTGACACCTGTGGCAGCTGTGACACCTGTGAATCATGACATGTGTCCTGTATTCTTCAAGCAAGAGTCAGCAGCCCACTACAAATGTGCCTTCTTAGGGACTTGCCCTGAGCCACCTGCCACACCAGTAGCACTGCCGGACATGATTGCTAATAAAAGCCACTATGCTCCGTGTAACCCAGGCTCCCCTTTTAAGAGTCAGGAGGCAGCCCTGCATAAACACCATCCCTTTACACACTAGAAGGAAACACTTGGGGACTTGGGCGTTACAGGCATGACATCTAGAATGTCACCTGTGCCTAAAGGGCAAAAGTCCTCTCAGGTGGGAGGGACCACAGCATTTGTTAAACTATCCTACTCTAAGCTGACACCAAACTGTGTCTTAGTCATGCCTATTCTCTCTTTTTTTTTCTTTTTCACCATAACTATTTTCAAACACTTTATTGTATGTTCTTCAAAGTACCATCTTCTGGCTGGAATACTTAACAGGGAGCCCCTAACTCCTTCCTGCACTCAGCTTTGTGGAAAGAGCACTGTAGCATTTGAGTATTTAAAGTATGTTGGGTTTTTTAATGAACCCAGGTAACTGGTTTGGTCACTGACACCAGCGATCATTTTCGATGTCTCTCTGGGAAGAGTGACCCATGAGACTAAACCTACTTTTGGTAAGAATAGGGACTTTCTAGAAAGTTCTTTTTACTGGAATTCCTGGCTGTCATCACAGCTGAGTTTAATGCAGTGGGAAAGGATCACCTTTCCCAAGAAATGGGTTGCATGGGGAAAAAATGTGACTTTGGTGCTGCCTTTACTCTGTAAACTCCAACAAGTACTTAACCTCGAGGTCTCAGTTCCTGGTTTGTAAAGTGGAAATAATACCATCTGCAAACAATCGTGAATTGAAAGTCTCTGGTGGAACTCCTGGGTCAGAATAAATGCTCACAAACAGCTACACTGACATTGTAGGAGAAAGATGGACTTCTAAGCTTTTTACTCAACCATGTGGAAAGGCAGTCTAATGTCTCATTGTGCTTAAAGACTGTATTCACTATGCTTAGGGTACACATCTTGAACAGTCTCACGTTCAATAGCTGCTCACAATGACTATTTCCTATCGAGCCCTTTATGAGGGCAGCAGAGCTCTATTTTAGGGAAGGCTACTAGCAGTTAGGGTAGCCTGTCAATCCCATATCCATTTGTCACGTAAAGACTACCGCAACCAATGTCAGCACATATGAGATTGAAAGAAGTCAAGAGCTTTCTTCGGAAACAGCCCCCTGGACATTTAGTTTCCTGGTACAGAGCTTTAAGAAGAGTCTTTCTTGGCAGCCTGGCTGGCATGAGTTTCATCCTTCTTTTACCAAACGTGACTATGCCACCTTTGTATTGTTAGAAATCCTGCAAACTATGCGTCTAAGCCAACTGGATCTTTGGTCTTCCCCCAGGGCAGGGGGACCTGGCTCCTAAAGACTTGCTGGAAGTCTCCATGGTATTCCGAATCTTAGCAACTAACTTTGTCTTTAGAAAATGGAACTTGGATGTTGAAGGAACTGGGTTCTTCCTATCAGAAAGAAGCCAGCGTATCTGAATATCCAACAGCAGTTGCCAGAACATCTCAAAAGATGTTCTAGAACCACAATATTAAATGTATGCATTACAGCTTCTGGAGCTGGGAGGTGGCTTAAGAGGGAGCTCCAGGGAACAAATAAGAGACATAAGACACTGGACCCTGAGAGAGAAAGGGAGAGCAAGGGCTACTTTCTGCAAAAAATAAAAAATTAGGGACACACAACACTCTGACACCATCTCACCCAGCTATGCCACGGGCCTGGGAACTAGAATATTGCCCTCAGATTGAATGAGTCGGAGATGAAACAAACCTCTCACTAGTGAAAAACCCATTTCTAAGAGGACTTGGGGAAATTCTTTAAATACCAGCCAAATCTAATGTAATTGCCTCCTTTTTAAACGTTGCAAAACAAAACCAAAACTCAACTACTTACAGCATACTTATCTCCAATTACGATATTTCGTTCCAAAAATAAAAACTAAGGAAACATTGTATTTTAACAGGAAAGAATTCTTAAAAATTCTCAAATGCTCATTCCAAGGGTTGCCATATTTTTTTTAACAGCATCCTGAATTCCCTGGAAGTCCCTAGTGGTGCTCAATGAAAATTGTCCTTCTAAAGAGTAAGCCATTATTCAAAACGCCTGGTTGTATATATAGCACTTCACAGACAAGGTTCAACAAATAGGCAGAGCCAAGAATACCTCTTCCCCGTTCCATACCTACCCTTGTGAGGGCTCTCCAAACAAACACGAAACCCCTCCACTTGGTTTAGATCAGCTCACCCCCACTATGACACCTTAAGGACTATAAACGTCTCCACGCAGAGTCAAAAAAAGCGAACCCAGGAGTCTGTGAGAACCCCAGATGTACTCACTTGTCTTCTGAGAAACTCCCCCCAGTAACAATGTTCTTCCCTTGGGGTACATAGTTCCAGTATTCTTCCACAATCCCAATGTGGTATGTTCTGGTAACTGCACCAACCAGCCCAGACAGACCCAGGAATGTGAAGAGAACGATGCAGTCAGCCTGCTGCTTCCGAGGCATTTGTGGATGTAACTCCAGCAGGCAGCCTGCGCAGGAGGCAACCCTGCCTGTCCCTCCCCCTCACTCAAAGCTAATTATAAATAAGGAACGAACAAGACCCGCCTCCTCCCCCTTAGGTAGCTAGGGGTTGGGACAGAGGCTGATAACTTGTGCAAGCAGAGCAAACGATGGGGGGAGTTGCTATGACAACAAAAGTTGCCTGCCATCCAAGAAATGTGTAACTGGTTTATTTATTTACCACCCAAGCCAAGCAGGCCTGTTTCTGTAGGTTTTGGTGCTCTGCTGTGACATTAGTCATTCATCTTTGCCGGGAACAGCAGTGTAACAAGTCGGGCTGATGGGTTTCCTCCCTTCTTCCTCATTTTTTCTCCACACCTATTACAGGAACATATTAAAATCTGAAAACTGGGCTGGCCTGAGTGGGGCATCAGGAAAGCTCTTGGGCACTAAAGAAGGCTTCATCTCTGTTGGGAGGGCAGAGGGAGTGATGTAATCACCTTCCGCCATCTCTGACTTGTTTTATGAGGCTACATGAAACAATCAACTCACATCATAAAGTTTGTAACAACATTGTAAAACCTCACTAATTCTCCACTTGGTCACGCACTGTCTCCCCCAAATTCTCTCAAATCCTACCAGCAAAAATGGGGAGCTCGGTGGCCCAGTTCAGCCAAAATTTAGAGGTCACCAACCTCAGTGAGCTACCTTTGCAAGGATGAATGACAATGACACGGGAGGAGTACCCTTCAGGCACATGAAGATAAAGTTCGGTAGCAGGTCTTCAAGTCAAAAAGGCCAAGGCTGTACCCGTTCTTCTCGGTGCTCTAATCTGTGACCTAGAATCTGTGCCGACAGAGACCTCGTCCAACTCTGGACGAAAACCAATCTGATCGCCATTGAGAGTTACTCTTGAGGCAGCAGCCATAGAGTGAGTAGAGAGCCTCCTGGCTTGGCTTTGAGGTTGGACAGACCTGTGTTTGAATCCAGTCCCACCACTTACTAACTTAATGGCATTGAAGAATCACTCACCATCTCTAAGCCCAGATCTGTAAAGGAGAGATGGAGGGATTGTTAAGAAGACTTAAAGGATCACGCAGGAGCAAATATAGATGACCTTGAGTTTGATGATGACTTTTTCTTTTTTAAAGATTTTATTTATTTATTCGACAGAGATAGAGACAGCCAGCGAGAGAGGGAACACAAGCAGGGGGAGTGGGAGAGGAAGAAGCAGGCTCAAAGCGGAGGATCCTGATGTGGGGCTCGATCCCACAACGCCGGGATCACGCCCTGAGCCGAAGGCAGACGCTTAACCGCTGTGCCACCCAGGCGCCCCTGATGATGACTTTTTTAATACCACACCAAAGACACGATCTGTGAAAGAAATTACTGCTAAGCTGGACTCAAAAAATCAAGAATTCCTGCGCTATAAAGGACACCGCAGTGAATGAGAACAGAAACTACAGACTGGAAAATGTTTCTGCAAAAGGCATATCTGATGAAGGACTGTTATCCAAAATACGGGGGCGCCTGGGTGGCACGGCGGTTAAGCATCTGCCTTCAGCTCAGGGCGTGATCCCGGCGTTGTGGGATCGAGCCCCACATCAGGATCCTCCGCTTTGAGCNGGCATATCTGATGAAGGACTGTTATCCAAAATACGGGGGCGCCTGGGTGGCACGGCGGTTAAGCGTCTGCCTTCAGCTCAGGGCGTGATCCCGGCGTTGTGGGATCGAGCCCCACATCAGG
>NC_048225.1:36727972-36767100 GCF_002007445.2 Ailuropoda melanoleuca
AAAAAAAAAAAAGAAAATATCCTTTAAAAAAAACACAAAATATACAAAGAACTTTTAAAACTCAACAATAAGAAAACAAACAGCCTGATTAAAAAATGTATAGAAGGGGCGCCTGGGTGGCACGGCGGTTAAGCGTCTGCCTTTGGCTCAGGGCGTGATCCCGGCGTTGTGGGATCGAGCCCCACATCAGGCTCCTCCGCTGGGAGCCTGCTTCTTCCTCTCCCACTCCCCCTGCTTGTGTTCCCTCTCTCGCTGGCTGTCTCTATCTCTGTCGAATAAATAAATAAAATCTTTAAAAAAAAAAAAGGATAGAAGACCTCAACAGACATCTCATCAAAAAGATCTACAGATGGAAAATAAGCACCTGAAAAGATGCCCCATATGTATGTCATCAGAGAAATGTAAATTAAACCGAGATGCCTCTATACAATGGCCGAAGTCTGGAAAGCTGACCACACCAAATGCTGACTGTGAAGCAACGGGAACACTCATTCATTGCTGGTGGGGATGCAAAATGATATAGCCACTCCGGGAGGAGAGTTTGGCAGTTTCTTAACAAAACTAAACATACAAGTGAAACATTCGCCAGAACTGATTACATGTTAGGCCACAAAACAAATCTCAAGATTTTTTCAAATCTAAACATATGGCACACATTACATATCTCACAATTTTATTTGTCAACTATACCTCAATTAAACTAAAAAAAAAAAACCTTTTACCATTTGGTACGACAATTATGCTCGTAGATATTTACCTAAAGGACTTGAAAACTTACGTCCAGACAAAAACGTGCCCATGAATGTTAAACTTGGAAGTAACCAAAATGTCCTCCAATAGGTTAGTGAGTAAATAAACTATGGTGCAACCAAACAATGGAATATCATTCAGCATTAAAAGGAAATGAGCTGGCAATCAATGAAAAGATATGGAGGAAACTTAAATGCATAGTACTACGTGAAAGAAGCCAATTTGAAACTCTACGTGTTGTATGATTCCAACAAGATGAATTGTTAGAAAAGACAAAACTATGGGGATAATAAAAAAAAGATCAGGGGTTATGAGAGGTTAGTGAGGAGGCAGTGGTGAATAGGCAGAGGACAGAGGCTTTTTAGGGCAGTGAAACTACTCTGTATGATATTAAGATGGTAGATACGCATCATTTTATATTTGTTCAAAGCCATAGAATGTACAACACTGGAAGTGAACCCTAATGCAAACTATGGACTTTCAGTGATGCTACGTCAGTGTGGGCTCCTCAGTTGTAACAACTGTACCATGATGGTGGAGGATGTTGATGATAGGAAAGGCTAAGCACGTGTGGGGGCAGGAGGTGTGTGGGAACATTCTGTACCTTCTGCTCAATATTGCTTCCAACCATTCTAAGAAAAGAAGTCTATGTTTAAAAAAGACTTAAAAAGATGTCTGCAAAGTGCCTACCATGGCCCCCAGCACAGGGTAGTTGAGCAATAAATGTTAAATTCATTCATCCCCATCCGCACCCGCTAAGAGAGACTCCCTCAGTCTCTGTGATGAACAGACTGGCATTTCCATTCTTCTCCTCTCTTTCCCAGAGTCCCACCAGACTCCTAGCAGCTTCTCACCAGCCTCAAGTAATAGAGTTCTTTTCCTTCACATTACACTTTATAGATGGGCTGCAGCATGAGTTTTGAATTATCATCCATCTTAGCTAATAAAATACATGCTGAGTATTCTGTTTGACAACCAGGCTCTTAACATCTTTGATTTATTGATTTGTTTTTATGTCAAGACACTTATAGAGTAATTACCATAACATATTTCCCTTTAACTGAGATCTACTGTTCAATATGCGTTCGGAAGCACTTTGTGTGAGCTTGTCACTTTAACAGCTACCACAGAGGAAGGACTCACAGGGTGAACACGAACCTGGCCCCAAAAGAAGCAGGGCTTCAGGAGTTCTTGGAATCTGGATATGTCTTGGACCAAATAGCTTTGTGTTTATACCCTGGAGAAGCAGATTATTATTGGTCAAACGGGCTCTATATAGTATCAAAATCTTCATTAAGATGCATTCCACCCCAATTTTTTTAGACAGAAGAAACAGAGGTAAAATGGCACAGGTCAAAAACACAAGAGTTAACTTTCCTACCCGGGATGCTGAATGCCTATGCTTGAGTCCCTGAGGAAGGCATCACCCAACCTCTGATTCGAACCAGGGCGTACAGGAGGATAGAGGAGGCATAGAGATCCGGAGTTGCTGGAGCAGAGCAGTGCATCCAACCTGTCTGAAGCCAAGAGTGTAGTTACTGAGGGGAGAAAGAGTCAGGGAAAGTGCACTGAAAGCAATGAAATAGTGCCTGGAAAACACTGAAATTCTTCCTTACCCTCGGACAATAAAGGTGCTCAGCAAGCGTCTAAATTACACAAGAGCTGAGGGAAAGAAAAGAAACGGTTGTGAGTGAACGCGGTGTTCCTGTAGCACTCATTTCTGAGAACCCACAGTAAAATACAAGGTATGATTGACAGTGCCTAGCATTCGATTAGGAAATCTGTGAGCAATAACGTTAATGAATATTTTCAGCTTCTTTGGACACAATGCAGATACAAATAAAGCACAGAAGCCCAGCGTTTCTAGAGCACCTACTGTGTGAGATAGCCAGTCCGTCATTTCCTCAACACACTCATTAGGTTGGAGATATGGTGAATTTGAAGTCATTCATTGATAGAAGAGAGAGATAATCTTGGATCAAACCATATTTCTCTGAAACACAGCACACGGTATTCAAACAACAAAACTTTTTGTGGGAGACACCAGTTCGGAGAAATAGTATTCTAGCTAGCCTTGGCTGAGGTTCCATTCTCAATAATACAGTGTGAATGTTGAAGTTGGCTGTCCCATTTTATAGAGTTTTGTGTGTTTTAGGAGATACATTAAATATTCCTTAAGTGATTCTTCATATCCTACGCTCTGATTGAAAATTCCCATCAGTCTGGCCCTCTTACTCCCCTGCTACAGCCGATCTTGGCTCTTGGGTCTCATGAGGACCCTCAGTTCCTTGAGGGTACCTCGTTCTTTCTCACCTGGAATTCTACAGCTGCCTAACTATTCTACCTGGGGCCAGAGTGACTTTCCTGAATGCAGATGACACCAAGTCCCTCCTCTTCTTCAGATTTTTCAGTTGCTCGCATAGCTTCAGGATAAGGCTGCCATCTTTGACTTGACTTTCAAGGCCGGTCTTGATCGGACTCCTGGGCCCTTGGACGTCTCCTCGACATTTCATCCCTGCTCTGATGATGATCGCCATCATCACGACAGCCAGTGTGCCCTTCATCTGTGCACCCGTCAACACTCTGTGTGCGCCTTTGCCACAGCACCCATCACTCACGTGGTAATCACCTGTTTATCTGTCTTTACTCCCGCACAAGTGCTCAGCACAGCCTTCTTATGGGCAGGGGCTGGGCCTTGTTCATACCTGTGGTCCCCATGACTGATGTTAAATGGTGAATCAGTGCATGTGTGAATGAATGATGCTTACCATTCTGTACCAAGTGTGTGTTATGTAATGATTTCAATACTAAGCCCTTTACATGCATTATCTCATTTGATTATTACAACAACCCTCTCAAGTGTGCACCATTTTTTCCCCTGTTTTACAGATGAGGAAACTCTAAGTTTAGAAAGGCGAGGTGGTTTTCTGAGTGCCCCACAACTGATAAATGGCATAGTTCTGTGAGACTCCAAAGCCAGTTTTCCTACCCAGCCCACCCAGACTGAGGAGAACAAGAGAGAGGGTGCCTTAGGGATCTTGGTGGCCTTCTTCACCCTCAGTGGGACCCACTCTCAATAAAGAAACATGAGGCTAACCTGTTCATTGGAAAAGGATCCCAAAATTACCCTCCAGCCTGGTCCATGACCCGACAGCCCAGATAAAACCCTAATCATGACAGAGCCTTGAAAACACCCAAACATACCGTTCTGCTTCATTCCTCCATTTTAGGTCCCAAACCTCCACCCACTCCATCCCTCACCCCCACTAAATTCTTTCTCATCCTCCAAATCCTCCTAGGCTATTCCTCTCTGAAGCCTTCCTTGGTTCCTGCCACACCCACCACACCTTCCCTCCCATGCCCTGGCAGTAATCACTCCCTCCTCTGTGCTTCCTCTAGACTTTGCGTGCACACTTGCCCCTGTTTATAATACTGTTTGCTTACACATCAGTTTTCTTTACTAGACTCTAAACTCCTTGACAACAGTATCTGGCTAGCCCTTGACACCTCTCACACACTACACCTGAGGTCTAAAGCTTTACTGAAAGAACCTGCAACTCAGGGACTGCTCCAGCCTCCACTTGCCACCCCTGGGACCATCGTCTCTACACTCTTCTGAGAATCTCCTCCTCCCAACATTTTTGAACCATCGACTCACCTGAGTCAGGGTTTTGGCCTCCCCCCTCCCACAGTGCTATCTTCCACTCATGCGTCTGCTCCAAGCTCTGAGGCCTGAGAGCCAATCCTGCCTCACCCTCACACCCAGGTCTGGTGCTCAGGCACTTCTGTCTGGATTGGAAGATTTAAAAGGCATCTTGTTCATCTCTGTACCATCAGTGGTTAACACAGACCAGTGGTTAGCAGCAGGCACTGAGCAAAAAGCAGTATTAACAGCTGTAGCATTTACAGCATGCCAGGCAGTGTGCCCACTTACCAAGCAGTAAGATGTATCACACCATTATACTCTAGGAGATAGCTACTTTTGTCCTTGTATTTCAGACGGAGAAACTAAAGTTTGGTAAGGTGAATAACTTGCCCAAGGTCACCTAAGTAGAAAATAGCAGAGCCAGGATTCAGAGCCTCCCCAGTCTGCATGTCTCAGAAACCTGCACCCCAGATCACCAAGCTTGAGAGATGTTAGTGGGACTGGACTGAACTGAAAGGCAAGGCAAGGGCAGCAGACCATTTCAAGGAAAGAAACATTAGCAATACACAAGAAGTTCCTTCAAACATAAACAGGACCTAAGAATTTAAAAGGAACAGAATATAGAATGCCCATGGGCAATTTGTCTACCAAACAAAAGTCCAGTGACAAAAGCATTCATTTAGCCATTTGTTGAGTATCTACCTTGTTAACTGTTCTAGTCAACTGGGAGTGAGACACGCATCATCCCTGGCCTCAACGACTTCATATTCTAGTGAGGAAGACAGACTATAAATAAGTTTTAAAATAATTAAAGGGGTGCCTGGGTGGCTCAGCTGGTTAAGCATCTGGCTCTTCATTTCAGCTCAGGTCATGATCTCAGGGTCCTGAGACCAAGTCCCCCTCGGGCTCCCTGCTCAGCAGGAAGTCTGCTTGAGATTCTCTCTCTTTCCCTCTCCCTCTGCCTCTCCCTGCCCCCCCCAAAATAATAAATAAATCTTAAAAAATAAAATATTAATTAAAATATTAACTATGTATTGTGTTGAGTTCAGTGAAGTTCAAGTTAAATTCAGTTCAGACGGTGTGGGGAGAATGTCAGGACCATACCCAGAAGGTATCTGAGGTGCTTGGGAGGTGGCCCAGCAGCTTGTTCTGAAGCACATTTATATTTTATAGGGTGGAATAGAGCATATTGAGGTTCCATCCCTAGAAGCTGTCATTTAAAAAAACCCAAAAACAAACCAAAAAAACCACAAGTTCAGACCTAAGATACACTTTGGTTGAGTTCTGTGAGGAGAGTTCATGGGCCACATCCCTGCCCAGTGGGAACTTCCACTTTCAGGCACTCATGTGTTCCTCCAGGAGGCAAGTGCCTGACAATGTCTCACTTCCAGAGACCTGAGGGAAACTCTGGTGCCGGAGAGTCAAGAGAACCAGCCTTCAATCACAGAAATACTAAAAGGAAGAGTAGAGGAAATGGACTTCCCTACACTTTCTCCTCAGACTCCTCCATCTTCCTCTTTTTCCACACAAACCAACACAGGCGGGGGAGGTGATTCAATCCCCTAATGCCTCCTTGATGTATGGATGGGTTCAGGCAGGGCTGTCCCTCAAGTGTGTGTGGCAGAGTGTTAACACCCTTCTGGCAGCCAATCTTACACAATCCCACAAAAGAATTGTCACACCTGTTAATAAGAGCAATCTGTCCTGCAGGCCCCCCTCCAGGAACTAGAACTGGAACTGGCTCTAGAGCCCTGGGAAAACCATGTAAGAACAAGTCCTAGAGCCTGTGGAGACATCTGGTCAACCCCATGCACAAGCCAGAATGTGGAGACTTCTCAGAGAGGTAGGACGAGACCACAGACCAAGGCCCATGTAGATTCCTGTCCGGGCTCAAGAGACCCCGTCCACATAGCACTGCTAAGCACAGTCAGTCTCAGACACCAGAGGAAAATCACCTTTGAGGAAGTCTTTCTAAAATGAGGAACCTCCTAAGGGCCAGCGCTCAGAGCAAGGGCTCCATTGTCAGGTCTAAGGACAGTATTACGTTCAGGTCTCTTCCCAACTCCTCTGTGTGTGTGTGTGTGTGTGTGTGTGTGTGTGTGTGTGTGTGTGTGTTTGGAGGGGAGGGGAGTGATCTGGCCATTGTGGTCCAGACACAGAGTCTTCCCACAGCACCCCTTCAGTGACACTTCTAGGCCCTTTAGGATGATTCATTCAAAGAGAGAAACCAAAGCAAAGAGCTAAAAGAGACCCACCCCTGTCTCTTTCCATATCAGGGATTACTTTGCATCATCTCTGTGATATCCTCACCATGCCTTGCTGTCCTCCATGCTCAAATTTCATGGCCAGCTCTGTTGTAACTTGGATACATGGCATGCGATCATAACTTCTAAACCCAGTCTCTAAATATTCTTGAGACTCCCTGTGTGCACAATTCATAAACAAAGAAGGCAATGGTCTAACAATTATCTGGGTGATCAGGAACAGTCAGATTCCATTGCAATGAAATTCTAAGGATTCTTTTGTGGGACCTAGAATTTTTTGTGTGTATTCAATACTCCCTTAAAATAAGTGGGTCCTCCCTGAGCCTTAAGGCTTGTTTTGTAATAATCTTGATTGTAATAGCCTTCCTTGATTTATACCAGTGGAGAAAGCTACATTTCCCTTAATCATTAGTGACCAAAGAAGAGGTCTTAGAGACCTAGAATTCTCTTGTCTGAGGCCCCAGGATTTGAGAGTGGTATCTGTGTGAAGGCATTTGGCAAATCAAGATGGTATATAGGATTGGTTAGCTGAAGGTCAATCCAGACTCTAGATCCCCCATTTTTAGGAGATGGAAAAGCCCTTCTACCTTCACCTACCCTTCTATGGTTCTTCCAGTAATGGCTCAGTAAGGGCTGTCCTTAGTACATCCCTGGTGCCCTGCCCTATGGAGTGTAGAGGAGCAGGGCAGGGCACTCAGAAAGGGATTTATCAACTTTCCAACATGTTTTCTGGGAAGATAGCAGGCTGCTCATCTCAACACTTCTGAAAAATCCCACCTGAGGAGCAGAGCTCTTCAGGAAGCCCTGATATATGGCATCAAAGATGCTGGTTAACTGTAGCAAATTCCTGTGGGTGACTGCAGGAAGTGAATTCCCATCAGAAAGGAGGGCCCTGGCTCCAGGTGGGGCCTATTACTTGAGACCTCCCTGGGACATAGATTCCCAGGAGAAATGCCTCTGACGATCAAAGCACCTAGTGATTCTGTGGAGATCATTACAGGTAGGGCTTCAGCTCCCAGGTTTGGGCACGTAGGCACATGTAAAGTGGATTCTGGAGCACAGCCAAGGCTCTCTGCTCTGGTCTCATCAGTGATGCTCAACTTCCAGCATCAGAGCTTCCTGATATTGGCTTAAGACTAATACTGTAAAAGTGCAAATATGTCTCATGGTATTGGTCTCACTGGTTGAGGTGGCCTTCAATGAATGAGTTTATTAGATCCTTTCCCATGAATAGGTTTAGGTTGGGAGGAAGAAGAGAGGGGGCACGAGGCACCTGGTCTTCCAGGAAGAGGTCCAGTAAGTCAGAAGGAACCCAAGTGACCATCTGGTTCAAAAGTTCCAACTCAAAGCCCACAGGCCAAATCCAGCCTGTGTTGTTGGTCTAGAATAGTGCCTAATACAAACTTTGAATTTTATTTCCTTTAAGTAGGATATGAGCCCTCCACTTCATTGTGGATCCCACCATGCCTCGCTGTCTTGCTTCAGTTTACCTCATTTGTTCAGGACACCTAGCCCAAAAATATGTGTGTTTGTGACCCTGAATTCTGGTACAAGTTTCCACTCAATGTAAAGTCCTTTTGACAGCATCATGCAGTCTGTCTTTATTCACTTTTTCACACACTTATTCAAACTTTATGTACTGAGCACCTATTTCAGGCAGGCTTATGAATGCATAGTAATTTAGAGCATGAAGAATCCTTGGAGATGTTCTAGTCTTACCACTTCATTTCACAGGTGGTGCAACTGAGGCCCAGAGAGCTGCATGACTCATGTAACACCACAAAGCTACTCTGAGGCAGAGCTAAATTTAGTAAGAAGCTGGGTGGGCAGAGGGGGCTGCTGTCTCTCTTGAGTGCCAAATACACTTCGATTATGACGCTCCCCTAATATGCTTAGTTCGATGATTCTTAAAGTGTAGTCCAGGGGTCTCTGGGGTCCCCGAGAGCCTTTTAGGCATCTGTGAGGTCAAAATTCTTTCTATAATGAAACAAAACCATCATTTGGTTTCATTACTCTCATTCTCTCACGTATGTATGGAAGTTTCTAGAGGTGTGTGATGTGTAATATAACAACAGATTGAAGGCAGAAGCATATATGAGAATATCAACCTGTCACTGAACAGGTTAGCCTAACTGTATAACTATGCCACCATTCTCACTAAATATTTGTTTGGAAAATACATTTTTATTTAAAAATATGTTATTTATATCAACATTTAACATGTTTTATGTTAACATGTATTGTTATTCATTTAAAATATGTTAATAAACAGGTTTTAAATTTCTCCGTTTTAATTTCTAATGTGGTAAATATCAATAGACTTAAGTCACATCAACTATACTTTTGGGGGGGTCTTCAATAATTTTTAAGATTATAAAAAAGTCCTGAATTCAAAAAGTTTGAGGACTGATAATTTATTCTGATAAACCTAGCCAAGGAAATTATAGTACTTGAATTTTTCCAACAGGCATATGGTCATGTAAAAGTTGTATAATTATTTTTTAAAAAGGAAAAAATTGAATGGGATTCATTCTTGCTTCTTAGAAATGAAAAATGGTGCCTTGCTATGTGGTAGGCCCTGCGTTACTTCAAGGATTGGTCTGACTTGAGCTATTCCATCACCAAAGACTGGATGGAATAACCCCGGTCCTGTGGTGATTAAAGTATGAAATGAGGGCCAGTGTTGCCAGGATTTACATCTCAACCCCCACACCCTCTCCTCCTACTTTTGTCTTAGCTACAAGTACTGCCATCACAAGGGGCCTGGGCCAAAAGCCTGGGTTCCTCTCCCACTCTCCTCTCACTTTCTGCCACACTCACCACTGCTGTCTCCTTCAACAGCTCTGGTACCTTTCCTCTTCACTGCAAGAGGAGTTGAGAAAGCCACTACACTATGCAGAGATGGCTTCTGTCTTGCTGATCTCCCACCACTCTTGTCCCCTCCATGGTGGCTCCTCTCTGCCTCCAGATTAAGCTTCAGTTACATGAATCTGATCACGATCCATCCTGCTCCACCTTCTTCAAGGCCCTTGGTAATCTGGTCCCTGAGGGCCAACCAGCCTCACAGTCTCACACACTCTTGCCAACTTTACTTTTCACCAAGGAGAATTGTCTATATGTCTGCAAACCTACCATGTGCAGTAGGGTTTCAGGGCCTTTCCACCTGGGGTTGGAGTTCCCTCAGCCTGGAATACACTTCCTTTCTGCTTATCTACCTGACCAACTCCATTCCTCAAGCCTCAGCTCAAGAACTCCCTTCCAGGGCACCTGGGTGACTCAGCTGGTTAAGCTTTGCCTTTGGCTCAGGTCATGATCTCAGGGTTGTGGGATCGAGGCCCCCATTGGGCTCCCTGCTTCTCCCTCCTCCTCTGCAAATAAATAAATAAATCTTAAAACAAAAAACAAAAAGCACCTCCCTTCCTCTGGAGGAAACCCTAGCTCCTGAAAAGGCCCCATACAAAGTTAATAATACAGTAAGGATTTGTTAAAATGAGTGAATCCTTCATTCGGAAAAATGTGTACTGTCTGCTAAATTTCCCTGCCTTATTGAGTATAGCATAACCGAGCTGATAATTGCCAATTTGCAGGGTCAGTGGTCTTTTCTCTGGACGCCAGCCCTCATTGTGCACGCCGCAGGGTAGAGACAGTGAGTTGGAATGAAAGTCCATCGACCTCAGGGCTTGACCCAGAAGTTGGTTTTCTCTTATTATATCTTAATATCAACTGTTTTCTTGTCTTCTGCTTATTTCTCCTTAAAACGGAATCACAGGGTGAGATCAAGATGATTTGTGTTTCTAAAAAGGTGGATGGGGATTAAAGAGTACACTTAACCATGATGAGCACTGAGTAATGTATAAAATTGTTGAATCACAATATCGTACACTGGAAACTAATATACCACTGTATGTTAACTATACCTAGGAGTTAAAATGGAAAACTTAATAAAACATAGAAAAAACCTTTAAAAAAAGATGATTTGTAGGTTAATAAATTGAATTCTGGTTAATTGGTTCTGTCACTTTAAGGTTTAATAATATAATACTTATGAAGCTTTTATCTAGTGTAAATAATTCAAGGATATTATTCTTACCACTTTCTCATTTAAAACAGTACTTTGTAACATTAATTTGGGCAGCATCTTTCTTATAGTGTCAACATGAAATGGGATGGGTTGTCACAGAGCCTTTTGCCTAATTAAAACAACCTGTGATCTCTATTTCTTTTTAATAGAGACAACTTTATAGAAAGAAGAGAATCTGTTGAAAAAACCCTTTTCAAGCACATAAAACCCTTGTCACGTGGTAGTGAACAATAAATGCTAGTTCTTCTCCCTTCCACCATTAAAGTCAAATTTGACCAAACCAAGTCCAAAGTTTTCAGCATGCACAGAAAGCCCTACTGTTTTGACCCCGCCCACATCTGAAACCTGCTACTCTCCCCATGCAACTCCGCCTTCCAGCAACCTGCCTTGCCCATGGTCCCCCAGATACACCATGCCACACTGCCTCTCCTCTATGGCTTTATTCACTCAGTTTCCTTGCTGGGAATGCCCTTGCCCCATCTGTCTCCCTCCTGTCCTATCAGACTCAAAGCAGGTATCACCCTCTCTGGAAACACTTCTGGTCCTCCCCAGCTTGCGTTAGTTGGTCTACCTTGAAGCTCCAGCCCAACCTTAGGCTGACTTCTCAGATCTCTATTACCTTGGGCACAGGACCTGACCTCTCTTATCTCAGTTTCCTCGTCTGTAAAATGAGTAATGGTTTCCACCTGGAACATACTAATTACCCACTAAGTGCTAGCTGTTATATTTGTTTTGGTATACTTACCATAATGAAAATATCTGTGCACTTATCTGGGTATCTATGACTTTTTTTTCTCTGTCTCTGAGAACCTAACATACCTCCTAGCAAGTGTTCTGTAAACTGAACTAACACTTGATATCACTTGAAATTCTAATATCTATCAATGTACATATAAAGCTCTATAACATAGTAGTCAGCAGAGACAATAGTCCACGTTCTGATCTTTCACTTTACATCATCCATGCTTTTGTCATTTTTTTTTTTTTATGGAGCCAGTGCTGGGCTTGAACTCAAGACCCTGAGATCAAGACCTGAGTGGAGATCAAGAGCAGGATGCTTAACCAACTGAGCCACCCAGGCGCCCATGTTTTTGCCGTTTGTAACAGCTATGTACATGTCTATTGATTTCCCTTTATATTTTTATAATTGAGTTGGTTACAAACATCTTTAGCATGCAACAATAAGTGTTTCCCCGTGGCAGCAAGCAGTTATTTGGTCAAAATTTACAAACACCTTTACAACCCTTGAGGGGGATCACTACACTGATCTCCAAAGAGGCTGAGCTAATATACAATTTCTCATGAAACTATTTCTTCCCAGACTTATCATCATCAGATGTTATCACTAGTTTTGTTACTTTAATGGGGATGTAATTGTATCTCTGAGTTGTTTTTATTTGCCTGTTTTTAATCACTAGCAAGGATGGACATTTTAGAGTGTGATAAGATACTATGTCTTTTCCATCAGCAACAAAACAGCTATTCATTCTTTACTACATTCAAAGTGGAATCCAAATGGTAACCTTATATATTTCTTTTTTTAAAGATTTTATTTATTTGAGAGAGAGAGAGAGAGAGAGAGAGAGCACAAGCAGGGGGAGGGGCAGAGGGAGAAGCAGACTGCCCGCTGAGCAGGGAGCCCAACCTGGGGTTCCATCCGAGGACCCTGAGATCATGACCTGAGCTGAAGGCTGACACTTGACTGACTGAGCCATCCAGGTGCCTCATGATATATTTCCATAAAATTTTTCACTTCTTCAGATATACAATTTCCCATGCCTTTTCTTTTTAACATATTTACAACATCTTCTGCTACCACAGAATTTTGTGCATGAACAATGCCCCACAATGCCGGTGATACTGACATTCAAGCTGTCCCATGACAGTCTTTGATAGTATTCAATTATGCTAATTTTTTAATTTCAAGCTCCTTTGTTTGGCAGGTTGTTTTTAAATAGTTTTTGTTGTTGTTTTGTGTTTTTGTTTTTTTTTTTACTTATTGAAGGTCTATTCTATGGTATAGCTTCCGGTTTATTCTCTTCCCTACTGAGATCCAGTTTCTACAAAGCATATTGAATAGTGATTCTTTTCCCTGCTGAGATACTGTTTCTGGCATGTTACAAAATTCTATACAATTTTGAATTTCTGAAATTTCTGTTCTATTGCACTGATGAATCTTTTAAATTGCAAGTTATATGGTTTCAATCACTGTTACTGTTTTTATTAAGTTTTAAATTTTAATTCCAGTATAGTTATCAACAGTGTTATCTTTGTTTCAGGTGTACGATATAGTGATTCATCAGGCCTATACATGACTCAGTGCTCACCATTATAAGTGTCCACTTAACCCCCTTCACCTATTTCACCCATCACCTCTGGTAGCCCATCAGTTCTCTCTAGTTAAGAGTCTGTTTCTTGGGGCGCCTGGGTGGCACAGCGGTTAAGCGTCTGCCTTCAGCTCAGGGCGTGATCCTAGCGTTATGGGATCGAGCCCCACATCAGGCTCTCCGCTATGAGCCTGCTTCTTCCTCTCCCACTCCCCCTGCTTGTGTTCCCTCTCTTGCTGGCTGTCTCTATCTCTGTTGAATGAATAAATAAATAAATAAATAAATCTTTAAAAAAAAAAGGAGTCTGTTTCTTAGTTTGTCTCTCTCTTTTTCCCCCTTTTGTTTGTTTTGTTTCTTAAATTTCATACATACAAGTGAAATTATATGGTATTTGTCTTTCTCTGACTGACTTATTTTGCTTAGCATTATACTCTCTAGCTCCAATCATGTCATTGCAAATGGCAAGATTTCATTCTTTTTATCACTGAGTAATATTCCACTGTGTATACCACATCTTCTTTATCCATTCATCAATTGATGGACACTTGGGCTGCTTCCATATCTTGGCTATTGTAAATAATACTGCAGTAAGCATTGGGGTGCATGTATTCCTTTGAATTAGTGTTTTTGTATTCTTTGGGTAAATACCCAGTAGTGTGGTTACTGGATCACAGGGTAGCTCTATTATTAAATTTTTGAGGAAATTCCATACTCTTTTCCCCAGTGGCTGTACCAATTTGCACTCCTACCAATACTGTACAAGGGTTTTTATTTCTCCACATCCTCTCCAACACCTGTTGTTTCTTGTGTTGTTGAGTTTAACCATTCTGACAGGTATGAGGTGATATCTCATTATAGTTCTGATTTGCATTTCCCTAATGATGAGTGATAAGAGATGATCTTTTCATGTGTCTGTCGGCCGTCTGTAGGTCTTCTTCGGAAAAATGTCTGTTCATGTCTTCTGCCCATTTTTAATTTAGATTATTTGGTTTTGGGGTATTGAATTATATCAGTTCTTTATATATGTTGGATACTAACCCTTTATCAGAGATGTCAGTTTGCAAATATCTTCTCCCATTCCATAGGTTGTCTTTTAGTTTTGTTGATTGTTTCCTTTGCTGTGCAGAAGCTTTTCATTTTTTTTATTTAATATTTTTTATTATGTTAGTCACCATACAGTACATCCCTAGTTTTTGATGTAAAGTTCCATCATTTTGATGTAGTCCCAATAGTTTATTTTTGCTTTTGTTTTCTTTGCCTCAGGAGACATACCTAGAAAAATGTTGCTATGGCTGATGTCAGAGAGAATAAGTGTGTTCTCTTCTAGGATTTTGATGGTTTCCTGTTTCACATTTAGGTCTTTGATCCATTTTGAGTTCATTTTTGTATATGGTGAAAGAAAGTGGTCCAGTTTCATTCTTTTGCATGTAGCTGTCCAGTTTTCCCAACACCATTTGTTGAAGAGACTGTCTTTTTCCCCATTGCAGATTCTTTCCCCTGCTTTGTTGATGATTAATTGGCCATATAGTTGTGGGTTCATTTCTGGGTTTTCCATTCTGTTCCATTGATCTATGTGCCTATTTTTATTCCAGTACCATATTGTTTTGACTGCTACAGCTTTGTAGTACAACTTGAAATCTGGAATTGTGATGTCTCCAGCTTTGCTTTCCTTTTTCAAGATTTTTTGGGTATTTGGAGTCTTCTGTGGTTTCCTACAAATTTTAGGATTGTTTGTTCTAGTTCTGTGAAAAATGTTGGTATTTTGATAGAGATTACATTAAATCTGTAGATTGCTTTGGATAGTATGGACATTTTAACAATATTTTTTCCTCCAATCCATGAGCAGGGACTATCTTTCCACTTGTTTGTGTCATCGTCAGTATCTTTCATCAATGTTTTATAGTTTTCAGAGTGTAGGTCTTTCACCTGCTTGGTTATGTTTATCCCTAGGTAGTTAATTTTCTTTGGTGCAATTGTATATGGGATTGCTTTCTTACTTCTCTTTCTGTTGCTTCATTATTAGTATATAAAAATGCCATGGATTTCTGTATTGTGATTTTGTGTCTTGCAACTTACTGAATTCACTTACCAGTTCTAGAAGTTTTTTGATGAAGTCTTTAGGATTTTCTATATATAGTATCATGTCATCTGCAAATAGTGAAAGTTTTATTTCTTCCTTAACAATATGGATGCCTTTTATTCCTTCCACTTGTCTAATCACTATGGCTTGGACTTCCAGTACTATGTTAAATAATAGTGGTGAGAGTGGGCATCCCTGTCTTGTTTCTGATGTTGGGGAAATGCTCTCATTTTTTCCTCGTTGAGTATGATGTTATCTGTGGGTTTTTCATATAAGGCCTTTATTATGTTGAGGTATGTTCCCTCTAATCTTACCTTGTTGAGAGTTCTTATAATGAATGGATGTTATCCTTTGTCAAATGCTTTTTCTGCATCTGTGAAATGGTCATGTGGTTTTTATCCCTTCTTTTATTGATGTGATGTAGCATATTGATTGACTTGCAAATATTGAGCCACACTTGCATCCCAGGGATAAATCCCAGTTGATCATGATGAATGATTTTTTTCAATGTATCATTGGATTCAGTTAGCTAATATTTTGTTGAGGATTTCTGCATCTATGTTCATCAGAGATATTGGCCTGTAGTTCTTTTTTGTAGTGTTTTTATCTGGTTTTGGCGTCAGGCTAATACTGGCTTCATAAAACAAATTAGGAAGTTTTCCTTCCTTTTCTATTTTGTGGGACTATGTTAAGAAGAATAGATATTAAATCTTTTTTAAATGTTTGGTAGAATTCACCTGTGAAGCCATCTAGCCATAGACTTTCATGTTCTGGGAGTTTTTCAATTTCTGATTCAATTTCACTGCTGGTAATCAGTCTGTTCAAATTTTCTATTTTTTCCTGTTTCAGTTTTGTGAGGTTATATGTTTCTAGGAATTTATCTATTTCTTCTAGATTGACCAATTTGTTGGCATATAATTTTTCATGATATTCTTTTATAATCTTTTGTATTCTGTAGTGTTGGTTATTTCTCCTCTTTCATTTCTTATTTTATCTATTTGAGTCCTCTCTCTTTCTCTCTCTCATTTTTTTTTATGAGTCTGGTGAAAGGTTTATTGATTTTATTCATCTTTTCAAAGAACCAGATCTTGGTTTCATTGATCTGTTCTATTGTTGCTTTAGTTTCTATTTTGTTTATTTCCAATCACTGTTACTTTGTAACATGCTGTACAGTCTATCAGGATGAGAGGAATGTTATTACCCATCTAAAATGGTTTTGATGTTTTTGCCCTCATTTCTTCCTCAGAGGTGGAGAAGTGAGAACAACAAGAGCCAGAACGATCAGGGAACCTTACCTTTCTTCCCCATCTGCAGAATTTGGATGGCTGTAATGGTATACAGCAGACCTCAGCAACTGGCTGTCCTACCTGGCCTACGGCCTTGTTTTGTTCGGAGGACAAGGGTAACATGGAGTTAGTGTTTCAGGGTGTTACAGAGTTTCATCTTGGGATGATGAAAGGTCCTGGAAATGGACAGTTGTGCTGGTTGTACAATGTGAGTATACTTAATGCCACTTAATTGTACAACTAAAAATGTTAGAATGGTGGAGTGCTGGGTGGCTCAGTCAGTTAAGCATCTGACTTTTGATTTCAGCTCAGGGCATGATCTCAGGGTCTTGAGATCAAGCCCTGGGTTGGGCTCAGGGCTCAGCACTCAGCTGGGAGTCTGCTTCTCTCCCTCTTCCTCTCCCTCTGGCCCTCCCCCTGCTCATTCATGTGCACAGGCACGCATGCACACACACACTCTCTCTCTCTCTCTAAAAATAAATAAACACACATAACTAATGAATCATTGAACACCACATCAAAAACTAATGATGTGCTATATGTTGGCTAATTGAACATAATAATTAAAAATAAAATAATAAAAATAAAATAAATAAAATCTTTTAAAATACGTTAAAATGGTAAGTTTTATGTTATGTATATTTTACCACAAGAAAAAATGTTTAAAGGAATAATAAACATAAGGAATAAGGAATGATTTGAAAAATATTTCTGATCTAAAAAAGCATAAAGTAAAATTATATCTATACTGTCACTAAAAGAATGTAAAATTTATACAAGTGAAAAAGGATAAGAAACGATCATGGATAATTAAAAGTATGATATTTTAGGTCCATGGGGTTATGTATGAATATCTTCTTTCTTTTATTTATAATTTTAATAATGTTGGCACAATGTTTTTAATTTCATTTAACATAACTGGGTAGTGAGTGACTATCTTCTCCCTCCCCTCCCCTAAATGCTGAATTTGAATAAAGGAATGTATATAGATAAGCTTAAAAGTACATAGAAACACCTCCTTCAGACATGAGGGCTCAAGGAACAAGTCAGTCTGGAAATGCTTGAAGAGTAACGGAAAAAAAATTCTCACTTGGATAAGTCCCTGCTCTAGTCTCACTGTTGAGCTCTGCCTAATAGAATGGCTTTCTATAACTCTTCTTTACTTGTTACTTGCCAGAGGGTACTAAAAATGCATCTTTTCAAATTACTTACTGTATCAGGAGCAGAATCAATTAATATGAATGCCTCTAGAGGTCATGGTATTTGTGACCCTAGATCCTTCCTTGGGTTACTTGTGCAGGGCAGGGTGCAAAGTAGCTATAGCATATTATAGTTCAAGGAACGAAGTGAACCTTATTTGATCACTTAGTACTGACCACATGCCAGACTCTGGACTAGACATGTAGGTGAGTATTTTAGCTTACTCTCAGAGCAAGGTGGTGAGACAGGTATCTTTATTTCTATTTCAAAGGTGACAGACTTGAGGTTTAAAGGATTGAGGAACTTGCTAGTGGCTTACATTTCTGGCAATAAGAAGAAAGAGGTAAACTACATGAACGTCCTCCACTCTCATACCCTGGAAACACTGGATATACTTATGACCAAACAGATAACATTTTAAATGCATAGATGAATTCACAAGAAAAAGGAAGAAATATATAAACATCAACAACAAGGGAAAGTCATAAAGGAGAGTAGTGAGAATAGCAAGTAGTGAGAACAGAGCCTGTGGCATCCTGAAAAAAATGCTAGAACCCAATAACTTAGACACTTGGATTTTACCACCTTGTGAGAACTGAAAATGAGTTCTTGGTCCTGCAAAGAACAGAAGTTAGAACTGAGGCCCATACACACAGCCAGGATCATCTACAAGCATAATGTTCAGTAAAAAGGTGAACTGGGGGCAGAAAATACATTCACCAGCACCGAATGACAACAAAGAATGTCCCAGGTTTTGCTTGGAATCTAAGTGAGGGAAAAAAAAAAGAAAAGAAAATAGTTTTAGTTGAGAATATGAAAACTTGGGGCTTTATTTCATGAGGATTTATATTTCATTTTCCCTTGGTTACTTCCTTTTGGTTATTCTTATGGTCCCAGAGCACTCAGGTCAAGGAATTCTTCTAATAATTGATCCCAAGCCAGTGATACCTCACTTAATTCTGAGAGAATTAAATGGAAAACTTCTCTGGCAAGAGGACAATCCAGGCCACAAGGATTTCTCTCAGGAAAAACAAGCAAGTCTCAACAGTGATGAACTCACCATCAAAATTTTTAAAAATACATAAGGTGAATGGAACTAGAGTGCATTATGTTAAGTGAAATAAGTCAGAGAAAGACAAATATATGATTTCACTCATATGTGGAAGTTAAGAAACAAACAGATGAACATATTGGAAAGGGAGAAAAAAGAGTGAGGGAAACAAACCTTAAGAGACTCTTAACTACAGAAAACAAACTGAGGGTTGCGGGAGGGAGGTGGGTGGGAGATGGGCTAAAGGGTGATAGGGATTAAGGAAGGCACTTGTGAGGAGCATTGGGTGTGATATGTAAATGATGAATCACCAAATTCTACTTCTAAACCAATATTGCACTGTATGTTAACTAACTAGAATTTAAATAAAAATTTGAAGAAAAAAATAATTTTTAGTATGCCAGGTAATTTCCAATAAAAACGTATTTGTAGGGGTGAGTGGGTGGTTCAAGCAGTTAAGCATTTGACTCTTGATTTTGGCTTAGCTCATGATCTCAAAGTCGTGAGATGGAGCCCCCCTTCAGGCTCTGTGCTGGGCTGGAGCATCCTTAAGATTCTCTCTCTCCTTCTCCCTCTGCCCCTCCACCCTCCATTCTTACATGCAATCCCACACTCTCCCTCTCTCAAAAAAAATAAAATAATAGGGACATCTGGATGGCACAGTTGGTTGAGCAGCTGACTCTTGGTTTCTACTCAGGTCATGATCTCAGGGTCATGGGATTGAGCCCTGTGTCGGGCTCTACACTCAGCGTGGAGTCTGCTTGAAGATTCTCTCCCTCTGCCTCTCCCCTGCTCTCTAAGATAAATGAATAAATATTGTACCAAAAAATAATAAAAAATAAAAACACATGAGGAAAAAAATCACTGTGGGCACGAGTTAGCAGACACAGTAAACATCAGGATTCGAGCCCTAAGAACTTGAGACAATGGAATTGAAATCTAAGAGATATGACATAAGTATATTTAAATTAATGAATGAAGAAATAAACCCAAAGAAAATGGTATCACTATGAGAAACAATGGGTAGATATTTTAAAATAGAATTTCTAGAAATAAAAATAGTCATTGAAATTGCAAATAGTGGATGGGCCAAATAGCTTATTAGACACCTGAAGACAGAACAAGTCAACTGGATGATAGATATGAATCCACCCCCTGGGAGGGGCCATTGCTTGTGCACAATTATTCTCCTACTGAGGCCCCAGGCTGACCATGGGGCCTGACAATCACCACCAAGCCTGTGTGAAAATCCACGGACAATTCCACATACCTTGTCAATGAGAAGAACCAACTTGGCCCCAGTTTGGAGCTATTTGATTACTGGAGAACATTTTGATATTGCACTAGGAGTTTTGCTCTAGTTGGGATCACTGATTTATTGGGTGGATTTATCGCTTGAAATTGGGACACTTGTTAATCATCTTTGGAAAATATTCTTGGTCCACTTGCTGATGAAATCCCTATCAGCATCCTCCACGTTAGCTTGACCTATGCAGATCTTACTACAGTTTCACTTGTTTATACGATAATTTCAAAGATGTAATATTGGTTCCTACCATTTTTATGTCATATATTGAATTCTTCCAACACTGAGAACAGTTGCTAAGTATTTCAATTTTTGCTGTGTCACCACTAAATTAAAACCAACATGCACCAGCAATGTAAGCATAGCAGTCCAGTTAATCTTGGCGGTTTCTTTGGCAGCTCTGGTTTTCAATTATGCTGACAGTATTTATCTTCAGATACTGTGGTGATTCATAGTTTGCAGCCCAGCTGCATCAGCTTAGTTACTATCATTACGCTCAGAATGCTGGTCAGGGGAAAAAAATGTAGATGAAAGTCATCCATCATCATTAGGAAAGAAATGGTATGCACCACTGGCACCAGGGCCACTTGGAAGTCTACAGCAATTTCTCATTTTGGTGTTCAGCCTGAAAAAGGACCTGTCAGAAAAAAACTGTCATCAAAATTGAAGTACTGCACATTGAAAACAAGCTTTATCATGAAGATATGCAGAATTTCCAATGTATTTTTTAAATATTTTATTTCTTTCTTTGAGAGAGAGCATGAGAGGGAGAGAGAGATCACAAGCAGGGGAGAGAGGAAGAAGGAGAAGCAGACTCCCTGCTGAGCGGGGAGACCCATGTGGAACTTGATCCCAGGACCCTGGGACCATGACCTGAGTGAAAGGTAGATGCTTAACCAACTGAGCCATCCAGGAGCTCCCAATAGATTTTTAAATGCAAATAGAACTTAGCATAGCATTTTATTTTAGAGTTCTTGATTAGTTTACAAAATAACAATTATTCCAGTTACTAGCAATCATTTTTAAATACATTAAAAAAGATAGTCCAGAACATGGAAACTGAAATCATCACCTCTTTTAAAATAGAATTTAGATTCGTCACAAAGCACTAGGGAGTTTTGTGTGTTTAAATACATATCTTATGCAATCTGGCTGAAGAGTTTTGCATTTGATTTTTAGATTTGTGGTCGTTAATATTTCATGTGGTTAATATCTAATCTAATATCTAATGATGACAGAATAAAGGAAGGTTAGCTATAGATAAAGAAAAGTTGTAAGGAGATTTAAAATGCAGGACATTTTGAAAATAATAAATAAGATCAAACACAAAATAGAAGCTGCTGAAGTTTACATTCAAAAATGTCTTCCAACTCTCAGGTGCCTAATGGTTTATGTATTGGAATAACAAATAACACAGGCGGCTGGAATATTACAGGATGTCCATTACCCTTTGCTGTTTAGAAGGTGGTGATTTACATCATGCTTTTACATTGTGACTCTTACATAGTGATGTTTGCATTACATTGGAATTCGTACCCCTGTGATATGAAAATAATATGAAGTTATATATTTTTAAAGGGTTTTTTCAGTTTTTAAAATTTTATTTAAATTCAATTAATCTACATATAGCATATAATTAGGTTCAGAGGTAGAGTTCAGTGTTTCATCCGTTGTATGTAACACCCAGTGCTCATTACATTATGTGCCCTCCTGGATGCCTGTCGCCGTATTTTAAGGGTAGCTGTTAAAAGAATAGAAATAGAAATAGGAGGAGCAATAGGGGAGGGGAAGGAAATGAAGAAAGCTTGATTTATCTAATAGGAGGCAAAAAAAAGAGCAGAAAATAAACTCAAAATAAACATAGAAATGGGAAAGAATAAAGCAAGATAGTAGAAATCTACATATATCAATAAAAATAAATATAAGAAGGCTAAATTTAGCAGTTATAAGAGAATCCCAAAATATTTTAGAATTAAAATATTGTTAAATATTATACAGCAGCTAAAATTAATGAACCAAATGTGTCAATAAGGATAAAGCTCCAAACATAATGTTGAGTGGTAAAAAAGAGGTAAAAGAATATTGCAATATTATAGCATTTATGTATATTTTTAAATACCTCAATTATAATGTGTATTGTTTTTTATATTTACATATATACACACCCATGGAGATTTTTATAGTAAAATTATAAAAATAAGCATGGGAACAATATGCAGAAACTTTGAGATAGTGGCTAGGGAACTAGTAAAGTTAGGGATGAGGAATGAATGAGCTTTCACTATTTCTTGAATGTTTTGATCTTTTAAAAAAATATTTAAACTGGGGCATCTGGATGGCTCAGTTGGCTAAGCGTCCAACTCTTAATTTCAGCTCAGGTCATGATCCCAGGGTCATGAGACTGAGCCCCATGTTGGTCTCTCCACTCAGCAGGGAGCCTGCTTGAGATTCTCTCTTCCTCTCCCTGCTTATGTGCTCTCTCTCTCTAACAAAAAAAAAAAAAAATTTAAACCAAACATGGCAGACCATTAATATCTACTTTATTTTCATAGGGGGTTGGTAATACCTATCATTTCTCTGCTTTTCTCAATGTTTGAAATATTTCCCAATTTAAAATAAAAGTGTTTCAATAAAATCTTATAAGTTTCCTCTCCTAGGTATGTATCCAAAGGAATTAAAAGCAGAGACTTAAACAGACACTTGTACACCAATGTTCATTACAGCTTTACTCACAATAGCCAAGAAGTGTAAACAACCCAAGTGTCCACCAACAGAGGAATGAATAAACAAAATGTAGTGTATACATACAATGAAATATTCAAAAGAAATGAAGTTTTGATACATACTGCCACATGGATAAACCTTAAAACTGTTACGCTAAGTGAAATAAGCCAGATACAAAAGAACAAATACTGTATAATCCATTTATATGAAATACAATAGGTAAATTCATAGAAACAAAAATTAGATTAAAGGCTACTGCAGCTTGAGAGAGGGAGAATGGGAAGTTATTGTTTAGTAGTTTCAAGTTTCTGTTTGGGGTAATGAAAATGTTTGGGAAATAGTAGTTATGGCTGCATACATTGTAAGTATAATTAACGCCACTGAGTTGTACACTTAAAAATGGTTGACATGGCAAATTTTGTTAAATCTATTTATCAAAAATTTTTAAAAAATAATGTAATATGTCAAAAGCCATCGAATAATTTTATTTGTATATTATTATTATTATTTTAAAGATTTATTTATTTGAATGTGAGAGAGATAGCAAGAGAGAGCATGAGCAGGGAGGAGGGCTAGAAACAGACTCCCCACTGAGCAGGGAGCCCCACCTGCGGCTGGATCCCAGGACTCTGGGATCAAGACCTAAGCCGAAGGCAGACACTAACCGACTGAGCCACCCAGGCGCCCCTTGTATGTTATTTAAGACATGCATTAACGCGTACCTGCCGTTTGTTGACTTTTTTTAAAAAAAATCAAGCTGTAAGCTTTTATTACAAATTTAAAAATGAGGTTCTTAAAATCTCAACTTGACCAAATATGAAACAATTTTAAAATCTTTAAAGGTGCACGGAGAAAAACCAGGCTTTAAAACACACACACACACGCACACACACACACACACACACACACACACACACTTGTCATTACCAAAAAGAGGTGCCTGGAGGTAAAACTAGTCAGAGGCCCGTGCTGCACAGATAGTGCAGGTCGTTCTAGTTATCTGGTCAACTGGCCAAAGGCAAGCAGGTAAGGCCCTCAGCGCCAGTCTCCCTTCATTTCTACTGCCGGAATGTCATAGTCCTTTCTTCCAGTTGGAGGAGGAAACGCCCGCAGAGAAGGCACGGCGGCATTTACTGGGTCCTGCCCTCTGCAGCGGACGATTTAGCTGGTGGATGGGCTGCCTTGGTGTCTCTGCCATCTTGTGGTTTTGGATTTTCTGCGTGTCTCCTTCATGTTTGAAGGTGCAGCACTGTCCACATTGGGTCGCATCTCCTTGATTCCCCGTGTCTCCATTGCCATTCTTGCTAGGCGGTCTTTGGCGTGGAGGCCCCCTAAGAATCGCCGTCTGTACCCCCGTCCCTAGTCTGTCTCACTGGTCTACCCTGCTCTCCTGCACCCTGCTTGTCAGCACCCTCCATCCCTTCCCCCTGCACGGGAGCAGTGGAGCCCAGTGGTTGCCTCAGGTCCCCACACGGTCAGGTGGGCTCGGTAGCCCGGGCAGGGCGGGTGCTGTGGGGTCTCTCTCATCCCTCCTTGTTTCCCCACTCTCGCCGTTCTGGTACTTCTGTGGGAGGACCCCTGCGGCGTGGCTAGGATGCGCTCGTCCGTCTATTTCCGGCCTTGCGCTGGGGCACCAACTGGGCCGCTAGCATTGGCTCCTCCCACGACGTCAAGCCCCGCAGTATCTGCAATCCCTGCCCCGCAAAGGTACTTCTCGGGGGTTCTTCTCTATGGCAGTCTGGTGTACAAACACATCTTCCTCGGAGTCATTCCTGTTGATGAAATCATATCCTTTTTAATAATAATTTTTTATGTTGTTAGTCACCGTACAGTACATCCTTAGTTTTTGATATAAAGTTCCATGATTCATTATTTGCGTATAACAGGAAACCATATCTGTTTCTTACTTGGAACCAGTGTACTGTTTCCACAAGCTTCCTTGCGGTGGCATTGTTGTCCCCGCCAGCAGGTGCCTTGGTGTGAGCCTCCCGGGACGCCGCTCCCTGCTCCCTGGGCCACTGTGGGCAGTGCGGGGCTCGCTGTCTGCAGGCAGCGCTGACGGGGTGCGGGGGGGGCGGGTGTTGCTGTGAGCTGCCCTTCGGCCCTGTCACTGCGCGCGGTTGCAGTCCTGGTGACTGGGCCGGCTTCTGCCGTTGTGGCTCCTCCCCGGTGTGTGAAACTAGCCGGTTGGTGGCGGTGGGGCTGCTCGGGGCTCTCTGGGGTCCGATCTCTGTTCACGCTGGGGATCCAACTCTAACAGTACGCTTTCAGGGAGTGAATCCTATGATGTGTGAATCAATACCCCGAGCAAGCTGTTTTAGAAGATCATGATAGTAAGTGATAGCCTGAAAATAAAGCTGATTAGAGCCAGCTATCCCAAGATCGAGGGCCAGTTTGGTAATCTGGGCCTCTGTTTTCATATGTGTAACATGTACTGGAGGACCCCTAAGATTCTTTCCACCATTTAGAATACGAGTCTACAAACAGGTGAAGAGCATTAAGACAATTTCTTGAGGGTTGTCAAGGATGTAAAGAATGGAACCGTGTACACTGTTAGTGGGAATGGAATATGGTGCAGCTGCTATAAAAAATAGCATGAAGATTCCTTAAAAAAACAAAACTAAAACAAAAAGCAAAACAAAACAAAACCTACCATCTGATCCAGCCATCCCACTTCTAGTTATGTATCCAGAAGACGTGAAATCAGAATCTTGAAGAGATATTGACACTCCCATGTTCACTGCAGCATTATTCACAATAGACAAGACAACCTAAAAGTCCATGATGGATAAGTAAAGAAAATACGACATCGTATATACAGCAGACATGCGTTGTACATGGAATGTTATTCAGTCTTTAAAGAAGAAAGAAATTCTGTGACAACATGGATGAACCTTGAGGACATCAAGTGAAATAAGTTAGTCCCAGAAGGACTAATACCTCATTACATAAGGTATCTAAAATTGTCAAACTCATGGAAGCAGAGAATAGAATGGTGGTTGCCGGGGGCTGGGAAGGGGAAAATGGGGAGATGTTATTCAATGGATATCAAGTTTCAGTCGCGCAAGATGAATACGTTTCTAGAGACCCACTGTACCACATAGCGCCTGTTGCTGACAATACTGTTTTGTACACGTGGCAAATGTTGAAGGAGTAGATCCCATGTTCAATTTCTTATGACACTTCAAACAATAAGTAATAAAATAAAATGGAAAAAGATATTTCTTCACACTCATTAGAATGGCTATTCTAAACATTCAAAAACATTCTGTTTTAAGCACGGAAAATGAGAAGTGTTGGCAAGGATGAGAGAAATCGAAATCCTTGTATACTGCTGGTGGGAATGTAAAATGATATGGCTGCTGTGGAATCAGTTTAATGGTCCATCAAAAAGTTAAACACAGAATTACCCTATGATCTGGCAATTCCACTTCTAGTGAATTCCAACAAAAATAAAAGCGGGGACTTCAACAGAGAGTTATACCCCAATGTCCATAGATTAGACAAAAGATGAAACACCCCAAATGTCCACCAACAGATGAATGGATAAAGAAAATGTGGTACATACAATGGAATCTTATTCAGCATGGATGAACCTTGAAAACATTATGCTAAGTGAAGCAAGACAAACACAAAAGGACAAATGTTGTATGATCCCACTGATAGAAAGCACCTAGAAAAGGCAGATTTGTAGAGACAGAAAATACTGTACATGTTCCTGGAGCATGTGGGAAGGGGTGGGGAGTTCTTTTACTATGGGTACAGCTTTTTCCTCCATGAAAAGCATCTCTGTGCTATAAAATAGAAGTCTCAGTGCTATTTGAAATTCTTCCTTCTTCAGCATGTGCTCATTCCATTTGGTCACCAAGTCCTATCAGTGTTAATCCCAAAACATCTCTGGAATGCTCTCCATTTCTTTGTTTCTACCTAAGTTAAGACATACTTAGGATGGTTGCACAATATTGTGAGTATAGGGTAAATTTTATGTATATTTCATCATGACCAAAAAAAAATGTTTAACACAGGACTACTCAATTACATTTGAAATTGAGGTGAGCAATGAATTTTTTGGCATAAGTGTGTCACATGCAATTTTTAGGACATACACTAAAAAATTTTTTGTTTTTCTAACATTCGAATGTAGCTGGGCATTCTGCATTTTCTCTGGCAACCCTGACTAGAGATGCTCTGAGTCTTAACTTAGGTAGAAACAAAGCAATGGAGAGGATTCCAGAGATGTTTTAGGATTAGCACTGATAGGACTTGGTGACCAAATGGAATGAGCACATGCTGAAGAGGGAAGAACTTCAAATAGCACTGAGACTTCTGTTTTATAGCACAGAGATGCCTTTCATGGGGAAAAAAGCCACCACGACCATTCAGTCCATTCATTTGTGCCACTTAACCTGTATACTTTGCTGACATTGTTGGATGGGCTATTCAGACCTCAGTGAGGAAATAAGGAACGTCAGGCCCAGCGGGATCAAGGACAAGTTATGAAGAGTTCCATGATGAAGGGAGTAGCCACTGCAAGGACATCATGTGGCGGGGGTTCCCAGAGAGGATCAGACAGCAGCTTTCTGGAATCTGGAATAGGGGAGAAGCATCATCAGAAGCTCTTGGAAGACTACTGAGGACAGTCCTGGCCTCCCGTGCTGTCACCTGGGGTGGCCCTGGAGACCATGAGGAATCTCACTTTTTTATTGTCTTCCAAACATCAATGTCTTAAGGAGGAACTTCACAGCTCCCAACCCAGCCCAACCTGCTGCCAGCAGATTCAGATATTATCTTGCAAACTGCAATGACTACCTTCTGCCCTGTAGCCTTCCTGGAATAATGATTTTAAAGATAAAATATAAAATATATTGTCAGGGTCCTTCCCAACCACAGGTTTCCCAGCACCCGACATGGGGCAGCCAATGGGACCTGGGAAATGGGCAGCTTCTCAGTTGTGTTGATTCCTTGGCTTCCCTTCTGCACTGGCTAAACTGGCCCCCTCTGCTGCCTCGTATACTGTGTGCATCCATAAATTATCACTTCATTAGGCACGTTGTAGCACCACTTAAATTACATCTGCAAAATGCACCATTAAAGGACTGGGGCTGGCTCAGGAGGAATGAGTCATCAAGATTAAAGAAAAGCCATTTCTAAAATCCTGGCATTTCTTGGGAAATTCCCTGAGGCTGCTCAGAGGGAAATTAAATTGCCTTCTTAGCCAACTGGATTCTTTGTAACTTTCTGTGCCTAGAGACATAGCCTCTTGTCATCTCCTTTTGGATCTTTCTACTTGGTAGGCAGAGTGAATTTCCTGTCAAGTTTGGTGAAGATTTAGAGGTGTCTGGCTGGTAAATTAGCCAAAATCCTGGGGTGGGTGGGGCAAGGCAACCTGAATATACGCTGCACCTTGATTTCAATCCAAGTGAGCGTAATTTTACCTTATTCCTGCACGGGCACGGGAGGCATGGGGGCAGACCCCGAGAATAGAGATGAACAGAAGGGGCTGCAGATGGAATTTTTAGAGCAGTAAAACTATTCTGTGTGATACTGTAATCGGCATATATGTCATTACACACGTGTCCAAACCCATATGTACAACACCAAGAATGAGCCCTAACGCAAACTGGATTTTAGGTAACAATGTATCAATATTAGCTCATCACTTGTAACAAATATACCCCAGTAATGTGAGCTGTTAATAATAGGAGAAACTAGGTAGGGAGTAAGGGGAACTCTATAACGCGCTCAATTTTCTGTAAACTTAAAACTGCTAAAAATAAAATGAAGTCTTCTAATTTAAGAACAAGGCGGGGGGGGGGGGGCGCTGCAGAGTCTTCCCTGGGTAGGACTGGGATGGAGGCAGGACAGGCAAGGATTGGATTCATTCATAAATGAATGAGGTTCAAGCAAGCAGGACTGTAACCACTTAGAAGGCAGGGACTATTAATCTCTCTCTGTGTACATCATAGTATGTTTGCTGTATGAGTGAATGAATCAATCAATCAATGAAACTGATTTAAGGCAGTTATCAATGGGTAATTAGAAACACCAAGGAATCTTTCTTAAAAGATACAAGCCCCGTTGTCTATCTCTCCAGCCCATAAGATTTGTAATACACACCTACACGTGTGCACAACCCCCCCACACACGTGCACACAAGGCTGCCTCATCCTCAGCCGATCCCTAGGTTGAGAGTTACAGTTTTTAAGGATCTCCTCACCCTTCATGCACATAGCTATAGGATAAATGTGTTATTGCCCTGTGTTGCCTGGGGGAGACCCAGGCTAAGAAAGAACCCTTCTTTGCCAAATTAATTTTGCATGTAGCAGAGCCCTACAGGCAGGCAGAGAATGTGGCTTCCCCGAAGCAAATGCAAGAAGTTCTCTGCTTCTCTTCTTACTGCTTCTCTCTACCTGGACAGAAGCCTCCCTCCAAGTGCTTACTGGACTTCATTAAGGACCCCAGAAGGCTTCTATTAAAACACCTGAACCACTCCTATTCTCTCCCCACAGCACCTAAGCATGACCCATTTACCTGATGATCTAGCTGGCACCTTACTCCTTGGGAAGAGGGGGCAGAGTAAGAGGCCAGCCTGGATTATAAGACGGTGCAGAGGAGGCCGGCAGTGGAAGAGTTATCATAGCTTCATGCCCGGGAAGGTCAGTTCTAGAAGGGTATTGAAGGCCTGGGGTAAGTTTGAATTCAGGGAATCATGGAAGAGTAGGCATTTAAGCTCAGGTGTAGGAATAAATTGTAATTTCCATGCAGGCAGAGAAGGCAAGAAAGAATTAAAATCAGAGTTTGACCGTTTCAGAGATCGTTGAGTTGGCCTGTTGCCCACTGCCCAAATCTGATGGCGAGAGAGAGAGGCAGTTTTAAGTTGCTTATGCATGGGGTCCTGGGCCCACATTAGCTTTAGAGGAAGGGCTGGTCTCAGAGCTGAGCAGCTACCCAGTGAGATCCAGACCTGGACAGTCTGAGCATTTCTGGCTTAGAGTCCACTCTACCTGGGTAAACTTGGCCCTCCTCCCTTCCTCTCTCCCCCCCTGTTTCCCTTCTGCTCATCTTCTTCCTCCTTTTCTTTTTCCTCCTCCTCCTCTTCTTCCTTCTGCTCCCCCCTTTTCTCTTTCTTTCTTTCCCCTTCTCTCTCCCTTCCTTTCTTTTCTTTTCTCTTTCCTTTCCTTTTTCCTTTCCTTCCCTTCCCTTTCTTTCCTTCTCTTTCTGTTGTCGTTAGAAATACCAGGAACATGTGCCAGCTGTCCAATTTCTTAGGTTGTTAAGAGGTAAAGCAGGGTGAGCTCACTCCATGGAAACTTGGAAAGATTTCCCCAAGCCCAGGAACAGCACAGTGTGCCTCACATTCAGAAGTCCCACAGAGAAGCCTGTGATACCAGCTGAGCAAAGTATTAACTTTATGAATTAACTAGTGCCTCCCAAACTTTAATGTGCATACAAATCACCTGGGGATCTTGTTAAATTGTAGGTTCTGATTCAGTAAAGCTAGGCTGGAGCCTGAAATTCTGCATTTCTAACTAACTCCCAGAGGTTGCTGTTGATTCTGATGGGTGGGACCCACTCTTGGAGTAGCAAAGGATCCCCTACACCAATGTAGAAGGAGCCAGCTCTCAGCCTCGTTTGTAGAGTATATGAAAGGGTGTTCAGCTACCACCTGTCTGCCCATGGCTACTTCCAGGTGCCAATTCTGGGACCTGAAGGGGCATGCTGTGGTCTGACTGGTTGGTTCAGAACATATTCATATACACTCATCCCTACCCCCAGAGAGGAGGCATCACCTTGGACTAGGCGTCAATAAGGGTCTTTCAACTAAACTGTGTGAACAAGGCAAGATGAGAAGAGTGAATCTAAATTCTTTTTTTCAAGTGAAAAAAAATGTGTTAACATTCACTAAAATGAAAGCTCCAAGAGGACAGGGATTTTGTCTTTTGGTCATCACTTTATTCATAGCATCTACCGTAGAACAGTCTTTGGCACGTGATAGGCACAAAGCGTGTGTAAATGAGGGAATAATAATAGTTATCATGCACTGAGCATAGAGGACGTGTCAGACTCCACACAAAGTATCTCATTTCTTTTCTTTCCTACAACCAGACAGGAGTCTTTATGAGTTCCAATCCTACTGGTAGGTCAACTAATGCTTGAATAGCTTGCTGAGCTAATAGATTTGGAGGTAAAGCTTGGGCTGAAGCTCTCTTTATACCTTCTGTGGCCAGTCGTCCTTCTAGTCTGTACTCTGGAGACTTTTCAGTGTGTGGGCATTCCCCAGGCTTGTCTTTCCTGGCTCAGGAGGGTAACTGGACAAGGGCAGGAAAGGTACATTGAGGAAACAGTCAAGCAAAGGTTGGACTATCTTTGTGGCACCCCTGAGGCCAGGGGCACTCCACAGGGACCATTTGTAAGTAGGCCACATGTATTAAGAATGGTAACAGAGCCATGGTTCTCTCTCAGACCCCTTCTCTGCATTTCACAAACTCCCATGTCTACTGGCTTCTTGGGGGTGGGGCCAGTACGATGCATTGGCAGAGGAGAGCAGAAACCAAAATAATTCTGTCTTTCCCAATCTGCCTTGGGTGGCCTTTCTGGCAGTGGCTATCTCCTCTGAGCTCCAGCTTCTGTGACCTCTCACCTTATGGTTCCTCCTCTGACTGGCTGTTCCCACTGTGGTTCTAACTCAACCACACAGTTCCAGCAACATGCTTTGACAAGGCTATCTGGTTCTGTTGTGCAGCTGGACCTGTGGATGGGGCAGCTTCCTGCTGTGACTAATCATAGGATTGTCTCACCTTCTCATGCTTGGCTTCTAAGCTCTTTCATCTTTTCTATATCCAATTCCTTATATTAAATTCCCTCTGCTGAAAGACTTAGAGTTGTACCCAAATAATCCAGTTAAAAATGGGCGGAAGACATGAACAGACATTTCTCCAAACAAGACATCCAGATGACCAACAGACACATGAAAAATGCTCAACATCACTCAGCATCAGGGAAATGCAAATCAAAACCACAATGAGATACCACCTCACGCCTGTCAGAAACACAAGAAACACAAGAAACAACAAGTGTTGGTGAGGATATGGAGAAGAAGGAACCCTCATGCACTGTTGGTGGGAATGCAAACTGGTGCAGCCACTGTGGAAAGAGTGTGGAGGTTTCTCAGAAAGTTAAAAATGGAACTACTCTATGATCTAGTAATCACACTACTGGGTATTTACCCAAGGAATACAAAAAACACTAATTCAAAGAGATACATGCACCCCAATGTTTATAGTGTTATTTACAACAACCAAGATATGGAAGCAGAGCAAATGTCCATTGATAGATGAATGGATGAAGGTGGAGTGTGTGTATATATACATATACACACACACTATAGATAGATAGATAGATAGATAGATAGATAGATAGATAGATAGACACACATATACACACAATGAAGTATCGTGCAGGCATAATTTCTACTGAAAGGCCCAGTTTCAATCAAATAAATCATAGCAACAAACATGTATCAATGTCCAACATCAGACAAATTAATCCATGAGTTTCCTCTCACTGGAGTAGATGACATTAATGTCAGTGACACTTGCCAAGACAGCTGGCTCAAGGATTCTTTCATCAGGTAAGAGGATTACATCAGATGGTCTCAAAAATTCCTCCTATATTTAAGATAAATATAAGGTAGACTAAGGGCTCTTTAAGATTTGTCTTGCCCACCATAATATTCCCAATACCTAGCACCGCACTTAGGATTTAATAGGTATTTAGTAGACATTTGTTAAATAAATGATTGGCAGTTCTTGGATTCTTGGGCCTATGATTCTATTATTGCTGTCTGAAGCTTATAGCACTTACCACACTGTGTTGTAGCTGTTATTTTATCTGTTATCTGCACTCCTTTCTGACCTCCCCAGGGACTGCGCTGCTTTTTTTAATCTTTACTAACCAGGACTACACACGAGAGAAAGCAAATTCTAAGTGAATGTTTGCTGGAGACAGGGAGAACAGTATAGAAACAAATGAATAAGTCCTTTGAGCCACAATTTAATTAATTATGAGCATATCAACTGCACTCCTCTTGTCAGAGATTCACTTTTTAAAAAAATCAAGACATAAGTGATAAAGACCCCTGACAAAATGGCCGAAGGGATTCCAGGGAGGAAGGTGACCATGGAAATAATTGCTAACATTCCAGAGGGGATGATTTGTATCTGAAATCAGTCAGGGTAGAGGAGAAACCTACTAGGTTCACGTCCCCTCCCTATGTGCGGAGAGGTGACGATTCAAACTTTCTAGAACTTATCATCTAGATTAGCAGTCAGCGAAGTTTTTTTGTAAAGGGCCTGGTGGTAAATATTTTCAGCTTTGTAGGCCACATGTCCTCAGGGCCACTACTCCACTCTGCTATAGGACAAAACTGCCATAGAGAGTATGTAAGCAAATGGATGTGACTGCTTCCCAATAAAACTTTATTTATGAACTTTGCCATTTGAGTTTCACATAATTTTCATATGTCATGAAAACATTATTGCCTTTTTGATTTCTTAAGTAAGTGAAGCACAGGGACTTTTAGGGCAGTGAAACTATTCTGTATGATACCATGATGGTGGCTACGTATCCTTACGTATTTGTCAAAGCCCATAGTATGTCCAACAGTAAGAGAAACTTAGGGGTTTTATGAACCATGGACTTTAGTGAATAATAACATCTTAATATTGGTTTATGAATTTTAACAAATTTTCCACACCAATGCAAGATGTGAATAGGGGAATCTATGTGTCGGGGGGGGTGGGAGAGGGAGGTGGATACATGGAACTTTATGTATTATCTGTTCAATTATTCTGTAAATCCAAAACTGTACTTTTAAAAAGATCTTTAGGAGGGATGCTTGGGTGGGTCAGTTGGTTAAGCGGCTGCCTTCGGCTCAGGTCATGATCCTAGGTTCCTGGAATCGAGCCCCTGCATCACTGGGCTCCCTGCTCAGCCAGGAGTCTACTTCTCCCTCTGCCTGCTGCTCCCCCTGCTTGTGCTCACACTCTCCCTCTCTCTCATAAATAAATAAAATCTTTTTTTTAAAAAAAAGTCTCCAGACTTTTGGAACAACTTTCTGCATTTCAGAGATTAATCCTTATAGAAGGGAAGAAAAAAAACAGGAGTAGGAAGGGAAGAAGGATCAGAAACGAAGCAAAAAAGGAGAGAATTTTCAGATCAGGTTCTTCTGAGCCCTCTTTTCTGCATGTCTGCTCAACGTTCTCTCATTCAGAGCCCCTGCGAGGCGGGCAGGAACGCGCTTCTGCGTCCACTCTCTGTGATCAGGTGCTGATAATGACGAGAAGGTGCTCAGGGGAGCTGTAAATTCAGACAAATATGAACCAAGCATTGTGTCCTAAGAAGGATGAAAAGAATTCAAGACTTAAGTTGGCATGGTTTCCTTAGGTCAGCCAATATTTAACGAACACTTACCATGCATCAGGCCCTGAGCTGAGCGAGGATAAAAAGAAAAGTGAGCAGAATTTTGTGTCCCTGTCTTTGGGGAACTGATGATAGAACATTTGTAGACAAAAGACAATCATCTTTAATCTGTCTCTTGGAACATAGAAATTGAGTTGCCCCCTCTGCTCTTTAGTGAAACAACATAAGCACAATTCCAAGGGGACTCCCACACGAGCTCCTCTTTAAAAAAAAAAATTTTTTTTTTAATTTCTTTATTTATTTGAGAGAGAGAGAGATAGTGAGAGAAAGCATGAGCATAGGGAGGAGAGAGAAGCAGGCTCCCTGCTCAGAACGAGTACCCCAAAGCAGGACTTGATCCCAGGACCTGGGGATCATGACCTGAGCCAAAGGCAGACGCTTAACCAACTGAGCCACCCAGGCTCCCTTACTTTTAACTTTTAATTTAATAAGTGATAATCAATTCAGTCATTGGGAAACATTTAAGTATGCTTGGAACAACTTGAGTATGCAAATCAACTTTTCAGCTGGAACTTTTATAAAATCTAAGTACAGATCAAATATTTTCAACAAACATTTACCAGCTAGATGGAGATGCGCCATCCGTGTACATGTACACAGGACTGCAAAGACTCAGGAGAAAAAAGCTGCTATGAAGCTTATTGATAATCTGTCTATTGGTGACATGTTGAAATGTCCTATTTTCAGGTTCTCGGGATACAGTATATTCTTTGTATTAATTTCACGTTTTCTTTTCTACCCTTTCAATGCGACCATAGGAAATTTGCAATTCCACATGTGGCCTGCCTTCTATTGCTCCTGGACAACACCGCTCTAACATGATTCCAGTCTCCTCGCTGGGCTCCAAACCCCCCAGGGGCTCTGAGTTTTGCTCCGTCCTCTGTGCCGGAAAACCCTTTCTCAAACTCTGTTTTTCACATGGCAGTTTTCCACGGAGTGCCCCCGGATTACAACCGGGATCAGATCTGGGTTCGCAGCCGCGACTCCCCAGCCACAGCCCGGTCCCACGCAGCCCACGCCACCCCGCAGAATGCACGTCTGCGGTCTCTTATCTACTTCCCGCCGCGCCGCCTCTGCTCTCGCCAGACACATGCTCGGCGGAGCGCATTTTAGTGTTGTCACGCTTTTGTTCCTCTCCCAGCACTCTTCCCCTCAAATCTCACCGCTTCTCCAGCCTACGGCTTCCACCCCTTCAAGGTGGGTCTCAAAAATCCAGCTCTGCCAGAAATATTTTCCATAGCAACGTCAGCCCTGCCCCATTCCCTCCCTTCCCCCAGCCCTTGGGCCTTGAAGTCTTTTTGTACTTGCTGCTCTGCCGACGCGCCTGACTCCGTGCCCCTGCCTTGTGCCCCCAGCCGGCTAGCCAGCTCCGCAGAAAACAGAGGCACGCCTGCTCTCGCCTGGCGCCCGGCAGCACCTGCCAGGGCGCTTGGTCGATACAGAGGAAAGAACGTGCGCAGGCAGAAGCCCTAATGAAAGGCGCATTGACGGAGAATAGGGTTTTCATGTATTGATACTTCTTCCTACAGACTTGTTTTATGTGGTGTGAGACCACGTCTGGCATGTCACCTTTCATGTCATTTGCAGAAGGGACACACCTTCATCAAAGCCTTCGTTTGCCCAAAGCATTTTACAATAAAGGCCCCTCGGTTTTATTTAAAGCAGCCATTTGTACAGGCAGAGCTGTTAGCATTCTATCTAAAAGATTTCTTAGCATTTCCCTATGTCAAAGCGTCTTTACTAGACGGCCTTAGTCCCTCTCAAGCTCATGGGTTCTTGCTGTTGGGACTTTGTCATTTTTAATGGCAGTACAGTATTCGTGAGCTAATACAGCCTTAGAAGAAAAGTTCCATGTAAATTTCAGTCTAAAAACATCCTTCCCAACCTCTGATATATACACAGTGAAAATCGCCTTCAAAAATGAGGATGAGGGCACCTGGGTGGCTCAGTTGGTTAAGAGTCTGAGGTTGGGAGAAATACTACCAGACAGAAACTTGATTCTGCAGAAAGAAAAGAAGAACATCAGAAACCGTGGGTAAATATAAAATGCTGTGGTTTGTTTTTTCTTCTTGAAATCTCTTCAGGAGGACAACTGACAATTTTAAGTGACACTAATAACATTGTATGGACAGGTTTATAATATATGCATAATTGAAAGTCATGACAACACTCAAACAGGGTAGGGAAAGTAGCTGAATGGAGTAATACAGATGGAAAAATTATCATACTCGTGAGGTAGAAAGTGTCAGGTATGAAGCGGACAACTGGAAATGTGAAGGGTAAGGCGTAAAAAGAAAAGTAGAAAGTGTGAAGGGGGGTGTCTTGAGGCTCAGTTGGTTAAGCGTGTGTTTTTGGCTCAGGTCATGATCCCAGGGTCCTGGGATCGAGCCCCACGTCGGGCTCCCTGCTCAGTAGGGAGCCTGCTGCCCCCCCCCCGCTTGTGCTCTCTCTCTCTCCTCTCTCTCAAGTAAATAAATAAATTCTTAAAAAAAAAAAGTGCGCAGGGATGTGATGTTGACTTGAACAGCTTTTGATAAGTTAAGGACACATATTGCTATGATGAGAACAGTCACAAAAAGTGTTTTGTCTTAGCTAAAGTATTTTACATCATCTACACATTACTGTTCGTGTTTGCTAAATTAGCACTTTTACGTTAACTATGGTGTCCTATTCTGCTACCAATTTGAAAATTGGATCAAGTCCTCAAATATGATTCACTGAAGTATCAAAGTCATGATTAAAATAATAACAGCAACACCAGGTTTCAGAATAAAATCATAAAGAGTCTATGCAGAGACTGTGAGCCTGTACTGGGACCAGTGAATCTCTGAAAGTGATGATTTTCCATGGCAGCTGAAAAAGGAAGTTACCCATGTGAAATACCATTTCTATCTGAAAAGATCTGATGATGGGGCAAGCCACTCATCTCTGGTGCCCAGTGCCCTGTCTGTTAGGGAACGTCTCAAGCACAGGCCATTAGATGTGTTGTTTCAGGTGCAAAGACCAGTGGTCTTACTTTTCAAGAAATAGGTTAATCTAAAAAAAAAAAGAAAAAGAAAAAGGTAAATGTGGTCATTGGAGAAGAGAAAAAACCTACAGAGGCATGGCTCAAACTTGTGCTCCTTGTGACAAAAATAAATAAGTAAATCATAGATTTTCAAAGCTTCTAAATCCACCCCCAAAGTTCAGAAAAACAATATGATATTTACAGAGAAAAAAGGAGCTAAGGATGAATTTCCTGTATCAGATGATATCAACAGCATACACTGTGGAAAACGGTGATGAGCCCGTGTGCAAACTAGCAGAATTTTGCTTACGAGCCGGATGAAGTATACTGACGTGGAGAGTATGATTCAGTTCCTGAAATGGGAAGTACCCATAACAGAAAGAAGTGCTTACAACCTTCCTTTTCTTTTTAGATTTTATTTATTTATTTATTTATTTGAGAGGGAGAGAGAGTGCACACACGCAAACAGGGGGACGGGAGAGGAACAAACACAGTCTGCACTGACCGCGCAGCCCAACTAAGGGCTTGATCTCACCACCCTGAGATCATGACCCGAGCTGAAATCAAGAGTCAGATGCTTAACTAACTGAGCCACCCAGGGGCCCCACAACTTTTGTATTTATCACTGGAAACCAATGTTATAGAAGCAGAATATTGTGTTAGGGGGCGCCTGGGTGGCTCAGTCGTTAAGCGTCTGCCTTCAGCTCAGGGCGTGATCCCGTCATTATGGGATCGAGCCCCACATCAGGCTCCTCTGCTGGGAGCCTGCTTCTTCCTCTAACATGCCCCCTGCTTGTGTTCCCTCTCTCTCTGGCTGTCTCTCTCTCTGTCAAATAAATAAATAAAATCTTAAAAAAAAAAAAAAAGAACATTGTGTTAATTCACAATCAATGTGTGAGTTCTGATATAGGCTCAAAAGGTGTTTGGAAATCATTGCTGACAAAAAGGTCCTGTTACGGTGACTTGAGCAAGTCACTCGATNTTGTGTTAATTCACAATCAATGTGTGAGTTCTGATATGGGCTCAAAAGGTGTTTGGAAATCATTGCTGACAAAAAGGTCCTGTTACGGTGACTTGAGCAAGTCACTCGATCTCTTTACCTTGATTTTCTCCCCCATGGACTGAGGCTCAATTTCCATGACCACCAAGGTTCTTTCTAAGTCTCCCAGGTGGCCCCTGAACTAGGGCAGAAGCTGCGTGTTGCTGCATAAGCCTTTTCCTTCATGCTGTTCAGGAAGCTAGTGGTGTATGGCAGTTCAGAACAATGGCTCCACATTAGCCTCTCTATAGCTCTGTTTCCTTCTACGTTAAATGGGGATGATGTGGTGAGACCCCTTACCACAAAGTGTTGTGAGTTTTAAAAACGATCACTTAGCAGAGACTTGACATGTAAAAAGCACTCCATCAATATAAGCTATTATTACTGTTGTTTTTGTTAGTTGTTTATTGTTATTAATTATTATTATTATCACCTTCCCTCTGACATCAGCTGGCAAAGAGGACAGCTTGTAGGAAGACATAAATTTAGGAAAGGAAGAAAAGCAAAATTCCAGTTATATATCTTTACATCTTAGAGAAAGAAACAGTTCTGGTCAGACCTGTTCTTAAATGGGGAAACTGAGGCAATGAACTGTGAATTGCAAATCAAAGGCTATCCAATGAGTCAGTAATAGAACCTGGAACGAAGCCCAGAAATGGATTTTCTGAAGAGAGTGGTAAAGGCTGTTCAGTTCTCAAGTCTAAGGAGATTTCCCAACAAGAAAGCTTTCCACTTTCTCCACCCTAACATCAGCCTGAAGGCCGTCAATCAAAGAAAGGCACGTGGGTACCTGCACTGAGGTATAGACGGTATTGGAATGAAGCAAAATTTTAAGGATAGGAGGACTCATGATGATAAGCTCTCTGAAATCAATTTCTTTTTTTTT
>NC_048225.1:36767200-36768238 GCF_002007445.2 Ailuropoda melanoleuca
CCATTCAGTTTTCCCTCCCTTCCCCTGTGCTTCTCTGCGCTATTCCTTATGTTCCACATATGAATGAAACCTTATGATAATTGTCTTTCTCTGCTTGACTTATTTCACTTAGCATAAGCCCCTCCAGTCCCGTCCATGTCAATGCAAATGGTGGGTATTCATCCTTTCTGGTACAGCCACTCTGGAAAACAATATGGAGTTTCCTCAAGACATTAAAAATAGAGCTACCCTATGACCCAGCAATTGCACTACTAGGTATTTATCCCAAAGATACAGATGTAGTGAAAAGAAGGGGCACNGGCACCTGCACCCCAATGTTCATAGCAGCAAAGCCCACAATAGCCAAACTGTGGAAGGAGCCGAGATGCCCTTCGACAGATGACTGGATAAAGAAGATGTGGTTCATATATGCAATGGAATATTACTCAGCCGTCTGAAATAAATTTCTCTTCCCAGAGCTCTCGTGGAGCCTCAGAGTATTGACCAATAAGAGCAGCCATAACTTCCCATCCCACTACAGAGACAGAGGTCACGGACAAGTGCTCGAGACGACCCGCCTGGCCATAAATGGAAACTCTGGAACAATCACTGACCGCACAAACGCTGACAGTAAAAAATGTGCTCTGTCCTCATCTTCGCTTGCCTTCCAGAGACACAGTAAATGCTCACTAAATACTGCTTCGAGCAAATCCCTACTGCTTCTCGCCATTATTCCACTAGTTAAATCCCTAGACTTATGTCATGTGAATGCATTTAAAATCAAAAATCAAAATTGAACCTAGCATTTATAAGCTTTTGTTTTTGTTTAGCTCCCCCACATTTACTCCCTCTACTGAGACCATCATCGCTTTCCCATTCTCACTCCATGCAGTTTGGACAGAGATGACCCCACACCCCAGCTCAAAAGGGGCGTATGTGACACAGGACTACGTATCAGAGCGCCTCATCTTCCTGGTCTTAGTAACTAGCTCAGAACATGTAACTTAAAAGGGCCAGCAAAGAGCAAGGAGATTTTTCTGAAGCCACAGAAAAAGAGGT
>NC_048225.1:36768424-36783833 GCF_002007445.2 Ailuropoda melanoleuca
ACGATTGGTCTTGTTACCACTAATAATTAAGTTTTTTAAAGATTTTATTTATTAATTTGAGAGAGAGCGCATGCGCCTGTGTGAGGGAGGGGCAGAGGGAGAGGGAGAAGCAGGAACACACACATACACACACTCCACCCCTGCACCCCCACCTCCCCACCCCGAGCTGAGCAGGAAGCAGGGAACCAGCCCTGAGGCTCCATCCCAGGGTCCTGGGATCAGGACCTGAGCCCAAGGCAGGTGCTCAGCCAACTGAGCCACCCAGGTGCCCCAATAATTAAGTTATTATTAGGAAATATTCTCTTTGTTGCAACCAATATAATCAAAATCAGCATAAATACATATAATCATTACTACTAATAGTAAGTTTAACTATTTGTTAACTATTAAGTTTAACAAAAACCCCTGTAGGGTTAAATGGACTTGTCCGTGATTCATCAGGAAATAGGCATGCGGCTTCCCAGGCATAATATTTTCTTAATTAGCGAAGTTAAAACTGAAAAGAGAATCCATGCCTGCTGCTCTTTTCATACAGCCCTCCTTTCTCCCTGGGGCTTTGTGCTCTCACAAGGTTGAGGCGCCCTCTAATGGTCATATGTGGTTACAAAGGAGTCCCTCAAGTTCACCCAGAAACCCGCTCAGCTCTGTCCGCTAGAGAGACAGATCGTAGCCCCGAATCAGACGTGGCCTCACAGACCCTGCGGTACCTTCTGATATTCACAAGTACTAAAGCCCAAAAAGGTAAAGATCAATCCAAATTCCTCTTAAATTATCATTAGAAAAGGAGCCAAAATAAAGTTTTGAAACATACATGAAATCTATTTAGTAACTTCAGTAGAGAGACTGAGGTCATAAGACTTTGATGCTTGAATCTGAAGAGCTATGAAATTACAAATGCACATTAGACCCCACCTGTGTGAGAGAATGTGACACTTGTGTGGTTCAACTGCCCACCTGATCTTCAGTTCCCTCCCCCACACCCTGCCAAAGGAGCCAGCCAGCCCCGCAAAGCCCAACTCCAGCATGAGTCCAAGTCAGTGACCAAAATAAACAAGCTGGCTGTTCATGGGGCAAAACTGGAGAGGAAAGTCCCATCATCGTTTTAAAAAAGAAAAGAAAGAAAGAAAGAAAAGTCAAGATCTATATTCTGGATTTCCTATTTAATTAATTATCCAGTTCATTAAAGGCAGATGAATTATACATGTGTAGTTTCATGCAAAATCCCAAACAATAATAAAAGCAAAATCACTCTGAAGTTATTTTAAATATTGTATTTCCAGTGTCAATTCTAAAGATGACCAGATAGGATTGTTGTTTAACCACAAAGGATGGTAGCTGTGTTTGTCTCTACCCCTCCTGAAAACTCCCTCCAAAAACATAGTACAAGAAAGGATAAAAGAATGAGAGAGGAGATCACAGAGCATGAAATGTGAATGTATTTGGGGATGATGGAAAGCAAACACAAGTGTGGTACCTAACTTAATCAGAAGGGAGGAAGCTGGACTCTAACTGCCTAGGGAAGAGGACACTGATATGAATCCCACGAACCCAGCATTCAAGCTGGAAGGGCTCAGGAACCAGAGTCATCTGGTTCNAAGTGGGGCTTGATCCCAGGACCCTGAGATCATGACCTGAGCCAAAGGCAGATACTTAACCAACTGAGCCACCCAGGTGCCCCTAAATTTCCTCTTCTTATAAGGATGCCAGTTATATTGCAAAGTTTTGGGAAAAGGATAATTCAACCTTGATTCTCTACCTAAACCATCTGTCGCTTACTTTGAGGGCAGAATAAAAAGATGTCTAGGCATTCAAACCTCAGAATTTATTTTTAATAGGGCTTTGGGGAGAAGCTATTGAGGCTATTCCCCAGCAAAACAAAGGGGTAAGCCAAGAACAAGGAAGATGTCCACTCCAAGACACGGAACCCGTGAAGAACCCTAGAGTAGCGACAGTGTAGCACACAGAGAACAGGCAGTCAGAGGAGAGGGCCTTGGGAGGGGGCAATGGGGGGAAAGAGACACAGAGTATTTAACATNTGGAATATAATCACATGGCCACACCTATCTGCAAGGGATGCTGGGAAAGTAGTCTGGCTCTTTGTCCCGGAGAATAAGGGAACAGGATTTGGTGATTACATAGCAATGTCTCTTTTTTTTAAATAATAATTTCTTATTATGTTAGTCACCATACAGTACATCCTTAGTTTTTGACACAGCAATTTCTTCCATAGGCTGAAACTCTTCTAATCGATAGAGCAAGTTATAAAGTTCTCAATGCTTGGTTATAGGGTGCTCACCAAACACTAGATCCTTTNCGATGTCTATTTGGATCAAGTATTTGAACATAAATTAAGGATGTAACAAAAGCAAAAACACCAGAAAAGAAAGGACTTAAAGGAAAAAACCAAAGCTCTACAAGAGAGAAAATATAATCATTGTACAANCTCTTCCAGGGGCTAATGTTGCATGTTTAATAATAAATCCCGTAGTGTCTGTATAGTGTTTACTCTGCGGCACGCATAGTTTTAAGTACTTTACACATATGAACTCATTTAATCCTCAAAACAACCTGTAGGATAAATATTATTATCATCCCCATTTTATAGATGAGAAAACTGAGGATGGGGAGGCTTGTAACTGGAGAGCTGAGATCAGAAATCAGCCGGTTTCAATCAANAAATCAGACTCTGCCCCGAACAGTTAAAATGATCTTCCACTCTTAAACTAAACCTACAGACAGAGCCCAGCATACAGATATGGTGTCAGGACAGAATGTATGTATCATCCAGCATGACGATGCGCAAGTCCAATGGAGAGATGCTGGGAGGTGGGAAACAGGAAGGGGAGCTGTAGGGCAGGGTAGGGATGCGAATGGCCCTGTTTTGCAAAGCGAGAGTCAACAAGCATCTAGAGCTGAACAATAAAGATATAGAATGGTAACCCAGTGATGTGGAGCATTTTTTCATGTGTCTGTTGGCCATTTGTATGCTTTCTTTGGAGAAGTGTCTGTTCATGTCTTCTGCCTATTTCTTGACTGGATTGTTTGTTTTTTGGGTGCCGAGTTTGATAAGCTCTTTATATCACTTGTCATCAGGGAAATGCAAATCAAAACCACAATGAGATACCAGTCAGAATGCCTAAAATTCACAAGAGAGGAAACAAATGTTGACGAGGATATGGAGAAAGGGGAACCCTCTTACACTGTTGGTGGGAGTGCAAGGTGGTGCAGCCACTCTGGAAAACAATATGGAGGTTCCTCAAGAAGTTACAAATAGAGCTACCCTATGATTCAGCACTTGCACTACTAGGTATTTACCCCAAAGCTACAAATGTAGTGAAATGAAGGGGCACCTTCACCCCAATGTTCATAGCAGCAAAGCCCACAAGAGCCAAACTGTGGAAGGAGCCAAGATGCCCTTCAACAGAAGAATGGATAAAGAAGATGTGGTCCATACAGACGATGGAATATTACTCAGCCATCAGAAAGGATGAATACTTAACATTTACATCGATGTGGATGGAACTGGAGGGTATTATGCTAAGTGAAATAAGTCAAACAGAGAAAGATGATTATCATAATTTTTCACTCATATGTGGAATATAAAAAACAGTGCAGAGGACCATAAGGGAAGGGAGGGAAAACTGAATGGGAAGAAATCAGAAAGAAAGACAAACCATGAGAGGCTCTTAACTAGGGGAAACAAACTGAGGGTTGCTGGAGGGGAGGGGGGTAGGGGGATGGGGTAACTGGGTGACCGGCATTAAGAGGGGCACGTGCTGTAATGAACACTGGGTGTTATACGCAACTGATGAATTGTTGAACACTACATCTGAGACTAATGATGTATTATGTATTGATTAATTGAATTTAAATTTTAAAAAAAGATACAGAATGGTAAGTTTGTGACAAATTTCCAAGGAAACCAATAAAGGAAGCAGAATAGTGATATAGCTAAATTCAAAGGCTGCGAGGAAGGGGATGGAGGATGGTAAAATCACAATAGACCAATGGCAGAAATTCAGTAACTGATTTCTAAATGTGAACAACCAAAACACAGGACTTTAAACAATTTTATTTAGAGATATGAGGAGTAATACCAAAAGAACCAGTAAAATGCTGACAAGTGGCTGCCCTAGGGAAAAGGACAGGAGTTAGGAAAGGAGGAGGCAAGGAACTGTGGCTCTTATGACCCGAATTCTATACTATTTGATATGTTAACCGAAGTCAGTTGTTTTATAAATTTATTTTTAAAAATTTTAAAGCATTTTAATGTTTCCTTTGGGATCACTGCTAAATTACTTTTTGGCCCTTGCTTCATGTACAGATTCGAATTCTCATGGGCAGCTGCCAGGCCCAGCGCCAAGAAGTCCTCGGGTGCAACCCCCTGTCTTTTCATCCATCTTGCTGTGAACCCCATAAGCAATGAAGCTTCCATGAGCTTCCATAAGTCAAGGGTTTTTAATAGCATTTGATATTTATATGGTATCTTTCATCTGAGGGCCTCAATGCATGTTACAACATTATCTCATTATGTTCCTGTGGAGAAGGTAGGAGGCAGGTGTTATTAACCCCATTATACATATGGGAAAACTGAGCCAAAGGGCTCTCATGACCAACCTAATGGTTGGATCTGTCACTCAGGATTAAGGGAACAACTGCTGAGCCTCGGGACCCTTCTAAGGGATTCTGGGAAAATTAACCTGTTTTTTAAAGTCCTGAAGAAGATTCTTTCTGAAGACGCGTGTGAGTGGGCCTCATTATGGGTTTCATCTTTTCCCTCTTTTGGAGTGGAGCCATGGAGAGAAGGGAGTAAGTCACAGAGAGTGGCTGAAGAGAGGCAGAAAGGAGAAAGAAAGCCCTAGTTAATTATGGCCGGAGTCTTACCATTCACTAAATGGACCAGCAAATACCTATAATGCTCCCTATTAGGTTTTCAGTTCTAGGCTTGAGGCCAGGGAGAATTCCAGGAAGAGCAGAAGTAACGCTCACTGATCGGTAGTTCATCATTTACCTGGAGTCATAAGAACTACGTGCATCAGAAAACATACAATGTCGCGCAGTCAAGTAGAAGCAGGAGAGGACGTGAAATCAGATTATAGGGGAAAGTAAGGTGAGCAAGGGCTTGAACAGTTATTTTTATTAAAACTGTGGGTTTTTTGTTTTGTTTTGTTTTGTTTTTTTATTCAAGGGAACGGGTCCCTAGTGTCTCTTTGTCTGGAACAGGAACACTAGGTGGCAGGATACATAACTGGGTGGTTTCTGTGTATGGGGCCAGTCCCCAGCTCTTCGGTGCCCTCCCTCCACTGCCCTACTCTGCTCCTTCCTGGCCAGTTCCTTTAAGTATAAAGAGCAAATCTCAGGAACGCCCTCTGAACGAGTCTGAGTAGAAATAAGCTGATCTGCAGTCTGTGCAGAGCCTTTGCTGAGTGCTGGAGCCCAGCCCTCAGACCCACTGAGCAGGCTCAGCTCCTCGGGCGGGGATCCCCTCTTGTCTCCACTGCGCCACTTCCAAGTCTCCTGGGGTCCCCAGACATAGCCTATTGCCTGCGTCTCTCTGCTCCCCTAGAAACACACGATTGGTCTTGTTACCACTAATAATTAAGTTTTTTAAAGATTTTATTTATTAATTTGAGAGAGAGCGCATGCGCCTGTGTGAGGGAGGGGCAGAGGGAGAGGGAGAAGCAGGAACACACACATACACACACTCCACCCCTGCACCCCCACCTCCCCACCCCGAGCTGAGCAGGAAGCAGGGAACCAGCCCTGAGGCTCCATCCCAGGGTCCTGGGATCAGGACCTGAGCCCAAGGCAGGTGCTCAGCCAACTGAGCCACCCAGGTGCCCCAATAATTAAGTTATTATTAGGAAATATTCTCTTTGTTGCAACCAATATAATCAAAATCAGCATAAATACATATAATCATTACTACTAATAGTAAGTTTAACTATTTGTTAACTATTAAGTTTAACAAAAACCCCTGTAGGGTTAAATGGACTTGTCCGTGATTCATCAGGAAATAGGCATGCGGCTTCCCAGGCATAATATTTTCTTAATTAGCGAAGTTAAAACTGAAAAGAGAATCCATGCCTGCTGCTCTTTTCATACAGCCCTCCTTTCTCCCTGGGGCTTTGTGCTCTCACAAGGTTGAGGCGCCCTCTAATGGTCATATGTGGTTACAAAGGAGTCCCTCAAGTTCACCCAGAAACCCGCTCAGCTCTGTCCGCTAGAGAGACAGATCGTAGCCCCGAATCAGACGTGGCCTCACAGACCCTGCGGTACCTTCTGATATTCACAAGTACTAAAGCCCAAAAAGGTAAAGATCAATCCAAATTCCTCTTAAATTATCATTAGAAAAGGAGCCAAAATAAAGTTTTGAAACATACATGAAATCTATTTAGTAACTTCAGTAGAGAGACTGAGGTCATAAGACTTTGATGCTTGAATCTGAAGAGCTATGAAATTACAAATGCACATTAGACCCCACCTGTGTGAGAGAATGTGACACTTGTGTGGTTCAACTGCCCACCTGATCTTCAGTTCCCTCCCCCACACCCTGCCAAAGGAGCCAGCCAGCCCCGCAAAGCCCAACTCCAGCATGAGTCCAAGTCAGTGACGAAAATAAACAAGCTGGCTGTTCATGGGGCAAAACTGGAGAGGAAAGTCCCATCATCGTTTTAAAAAAGAAAAGAAAGAAAGAAAGAAAAGTCAAGATCTATATTCTGGATTTCCTATTTAATTAATTATCCAGTTCATTAAAGGCAGATGAATTATACATGTGTAGTTTCATGCAAAATCCCAAACAATAATAAAAGCAAAATCACTCTGAAGTTATTTTAAATATTGTATTTCCAGTGTCAATTCTAAAGATGACCAGATAGGATTGTTGTTTAACCACAAAGGATGGTAGCTGTGTTTGTCTCTACCCCTCCTGAAAACTCCCTCCAAAAACATAGTACAAGAATTGATAAAAGAATGAGAGAGGAGATCACAGAGCATGAAATGTGAATGTATTTGGGGATGATGGAAAGCAAACACAAGTGTGGTACCTAACTTAATCAGAAGGGAGGAAGCTGGACTCTAACTGCCTAGGGAAGAGGACACTGATATGAATCCCACGAACCCAGCATTCAAGCTGGAAGGGCTCAGGAACCAGAGTCATCTGGTTCGGAAGTGGAGGTGGAAGAGATGAAAACATCTCATGGCTCAAGCATCCCCTAGGATCTCTGCATCCTGCCAGCAGACAAGAGAAAAAGAGGATGGAGAATCACACATGGAAGATGATTATGGGCCAAGCCTGGAAGGAGCACATGTCACAGCAGCCTGTACTGCACTGGCCGGAATATAATCACATGGCCACACCTATCTGCAAGGGATGCTGGGAAAGTAGTCTGGCTCTTTGTCCTGGAGAATAAGGGAACAGGATTTGGTGATTACATAGCAATTTCTCTTTTTTTTAAATAATAATTTCTTATTATGTTATGTTAGTCACCATACAGTACATCCTTAGTTTTTGACACAGCAATTTCTTCCATAGGCTGAAATTCTTCTAATCGATAGAGCAAGTTATAAAGTTCTCAATGCTTGGTTATAGGGTGCTCACCAAACACTAGATCCTTTATAGTCATATAAACCATAATTCTTCCAGGGGCTAATGTTTCATGTTTAATAATAAATCCCATAGTGTCTGTATAGTGTTTACTCTGCGGCACACATAGTTTTAAGTCCTTTACACACATGAACTCATTTAATCCTCAAAACAACCTGTAGGATAAATATTATCACCCCCATTTTACAGATGAGAAAACTGAGGATGGGGAGGCTTGTAACTGGAGAGCTGAGATCAGAAATCAGCCGGTTTCAATCAATACGGTTCCAGAGTCTAAATTCTTCCACCCAAAACTGATCCTCTATGGCATCAATAGGAACGTTCTTTGGGTTGCCTCAAAAACGGGGAAAGAGGATATTCAGCGTGTTTCTCAGGAGCTGTCCCAGTATTCGCAGCTCCACACGGAGCAGCAGCCATTTTCAGTCTGGATTGTAACCAAGAAGCACTGTCTCCTGCCATGAGGCATTTGCCAGCCCTCCCCACGACAACAGTGAGTGTGACCAGGATGCCAGCATGCAGACTAAGGAGCTGCGGAGAACGTCACACCAGCGGCTGTTCCTGAGGCTGTGGTCAGGCTCCGGCATTGCTCAGGGCACGGTGGAGGGAAGCCCCCTCCTCGGCAACGCCCTGGATCATGGGGATCAGAAACCCGTCCTCAGAGAGTGCGACTAAGGACTCGGCAGTCAGTCCTCCCTCATGCAATATAAGTGGGTGGCATTTACTGAGCTTTTGCTCCCCTTCACTGTCATGTGATGTTTTGTGACTATTGACAAATCGGATTTGCATGGACTAGGAACCTGTAATTCTCACCGTAACTCTTTGAGTTTGGAGGTCATCCTGTTATTATTGTGATCCCCATTTTAGAGATAAGGAGACTGTAATACAGAGAAGTAATTTACCCAAGTACATACGATGAGTAAGGGGCAGACCAAGGTTGTTGGTGTCCAAAGACTTTGTGCTATTCAGCAGCATAATGCATGAGCAGTGTGAAAAATGTAGGAGAGGATCAACAGGGCCTGGGAGGAGAGGAAGCTCAGACTGGACCCCACTGAAACGACCTCCCTTACTGTGCATTTATGCTGCCTCTTTAGTGGGATGGAACTGGTGATGCAGGAAAACTCTATATAGAACTCAGAGCCATGAATATGTGTTTGCACTAAGAATTACATCCACTAGATTTTTTTCAAAAAGATTTTATTTATTTAAGGGAGAGAGCACAGAGGGAGAGGAAGAGGGAGAAGCAGACTCCCTGCTGAGCAGGGAGCCCAATGTGGGACTCGATCCCAGGACCCAGAGATCGTGACCTGAACCAAAGGCAGATGCTTAACCAACTGAGCCACCCAGGTGCCCCTACATCCACTGCATCTTTCTGTAGTCCNATAGCTAAATTCAAAGGCTGCGAGGAAGGGGATGGAGGATGGTAAAATCACAATAGACCAATGGCAGAAATTCAGTAACTGATTTCTAAATGTGAACAACCAAAACACAGGACTTTAAACAATTTTATTTAGAGATATGAGGAGTAATACCAAAAGAACCAGTAAAATGCTGACAAGTGGCTGCCCTAGGGAAAAGGACAGGAGTTAGGAAAGGAGGAGGCAAGGAACTGTGGCTCTTATGACCCGAATTCTATACTATTTGATATGTTAACCGAAGTCAGTTGTTTTATAAATTTATTTTTAAAAATTTTAAAGCATTTTAATGTTTCCTTTGGGATCACTGCTAAATTATTTTTTGGCCCTTGCTTCATGTACAGATTCGAATTCTCATGGGCAGCTGCCAGGCCCAGCGCCAAGAAGTCCTCGGGTGCAACCCCCTGTCTTTTCATCCATCTTGCTGTGAACCCCATAAGCAATGAAGCTTCCATGAGCTTCCATAAGTCAAGGGTTTTTAATAGCATTTGATATTTATATGGTATCTTTCATCTGAGGGCCTCAATGCATGTTACAACATTATCTCATTATGTTCCTGTGGAGAAGGTAGGAGGCAGGTGTTATTAACCCCATTATACATATGGGAAAACTGAGCCAAAGGGCTCTCATGACCAACCTAATGGTTGGATCTGTCACTCAGGATTAAGGGAACAACTGCTGAGCCTCGGGACCCTTCTAAGGGATTCTGGGAAAATTAACCTGTTTTTTAAAGTCCTGAAGAAGATTCTTTCTGAAGACGCGTGTGAGTGGGCCTCATTATGGGTTTCATCTTTTCCCTCTTTTGGAGTGGAGCCATGGAGAGAAGGGAGTAAGTCACAGAGAGTGGCTGAAGAGAGGCAGAAAGGAGAAAGAAAGCCCTAGTTAATTATGGCCGGAGTCTTACCATTCACTAAATGGACCAGCAAATACCTATAATGCTCCCTATTAGGTTTTCAGTTCTAGGCTTGAGGCCAGGGAGAATTCCAGGAAGAGCAGAAGTAACGCTCACTGATCGGTAGTTCATCATTTACCCGGAGTCATAAGAACTACGTGCATCAGAAAACATACAATGTCGCGCAGTCAAGTAGAAGCAGGAGAGGACGTGAAATCAGATTATAGGGGAAAGTAAGGTGAGCAAGGGCTTGAACAGTTATTTTTATTAAAACTGTGGGTTTTTTGTTTTGTTTTGTTTTTTTATTCAAGGGAACGGGTCCCTAGTGTCTCTTTGTCTGGAACAGGAACACTAGGTGGCAGGATACATAACTGGGTGGTTTCTGTGTATGGGGCCAGTCCCCAGCTCTTCGGTGCCCTCCCTCCACTGCCCTACTCTGCTCCTTCCTGGCCAGTTCCTTTAAGTATAAAGAGCAAATCTCAGGAACGCCCTCTGAACGAGTCTGAGTAGAAATAAGCTGATCTGCAGTCTGTGCAGAGCCTTTGCTGAGTGCTGGAGCCCAGCCCTCAGACCCACTGAGCAGGCTCAGCTCCTCGGGCGGGGATCCCCTCTTGTCTCCACTGCGCCACTTCCAAGTCTCCTGGGGTCCCCAGACATAGCCTATTGCCTGCGTCTCTCTGCTCCCCTAGAAACACACGATTGGTCTTGTTACCACTAATAATTAAGTTTTTTAAAGATTTTATTTATTAATTTGAGAGAGAGCGCATGCGCCTGTGTGAGGGAGGGGCAGAGGGAGAGGGAGAAGCAGGAACACACACATACACACACTCCACCCCTGCACCCCCACCTCCCCACCCCGAGCTGAGCAGGAAGCAGGGAACCAGCCCTGAGGCTCCATCCCAGGGTCCTGGGATCAGGACCTGAGCCCAAGGCAGGTGCTCAGCCAACTGAGCCACCCAGGTGCCCCAATAATTAAGTTATTATTAGGAAATATTCTCTTTGTTGCAACCAATATAATCAAAATCAGCATAAATACATATAATCATTACTACTAATAGTAAGTTTAACTATTTGTTAACTATTAAGTTTAACAAAAACCCCTGTAGGGTTAAATGGACTTGTCCGTGATTCATCAGGAAATAGGCATGCGGCTTCCCAGGCATAATATTTTCTTAATTAGCGAAGTTAAAACTGAAAAGAGAATCCATGCCTGCTGCTCTTTTCATACAGCCCTCCTTTCTCCCTGGGGCTTTGTGCTCTCACAAGGTTGAGGCGCCCTCTAATGGTCATATGTGGTTACAAAGGAGTCCCTCAAGTTCACCCAGAAACCCGCTCAGCTCTGTCCACTAGAGAGACAGATCGTAGCCCCGAATCAGACGTGGCCTCACAGACCCTGCGGTACCTTCTGATATTCACAAGTACTAAAGCCCAAAAAGGTAAAGATCAATCCAAATTCCTCTTAAATTATCATTAGAAAAGGAGCCAAAATAAAGTTTTGAAACATACATGAAATCTATTTAGTAACTTCAGTAGAGAGACTGAGGTCATAAGACTTTGATGCTTGAATCTGAAGAGCTATGAAATTACAAATGCACATTAGACCCCACCGGTGTGAGAGAATGTGACACTTGTGTGGTTCAACTGCCCACCTGATCTTCAGTTCCCTCCCCCACACCCTGCCAAAGGAGCCAGCCAGCCCCGCAAAGCCCAACTCCAGCATGAGTCCAAGTCAGTGACCAAAATAAACAAGCTGGCTGTTCATGGGGCAAAACTGGAGAGGAAAGTCCCATCATCGTTTTAAAAAAGAAAAGAAAGAAAGAAAGAAAAGTCAAGATCTATATTCTGGATTTCCTATTTAATTAATTATCCAGTTCATTAAAGGCAGATGAATTATACATGTGTAGTTTCATGCAAAATCCCAAACAATAATAAAAGCAAAATCACTCTGAAGTTATTTTAAATATTGTATTTCCAGTGTCAATTCTAAAGATGACCAGATAGGATTGTTGTTTAACCACAAAGGATGGTAGCTGTGTTTGTCTCTACCCCTCCTGAAAACTCCCTCCAAAAACATAGTACAAGAATTGATAAAAGAATGAGAGAGGAGATCACAGAGCATGAAATGTGAATGTATTTGGGGATGATGGAAAGCAAACACAAGTGTGGTACCTAACTTAATCAGAAGGGAGGAAGCTGGACTCTAACTGCCTAGGGAAGAGGACACTGATATGAATCCCACGAACCCAGCATTCAAGCTGGAAGGGCTCAGGAACCAGAGTCATCTGGTTCAGAAGTGGAGGTGGAGGAGAGCTGAAAACATCTCATGGCTCAAGCATCCCCTAGGATCTCTGCATCCTGCCAGCAGACAAGAGAAAAAGAGGATNGCACCACCTTTAGGTACTGAGTAGGTGCTCAGCAAACGGACAGTTTCATGCACGGAGCATAAAGAACCCTCAGAAAAATGTGACCATCTCCCTTCCTATTTCTTCTCCCCACACAGTAGTGCACGCGGTGACCCTCTGTCCCTCCCTGAGCNCGGAATATAATCACATGGCCACACCTATCTGCAAGGGATGCTGGGAAAGTAGTCTGGCTCTTTGTCCTGGAGAATAAGGGAACAGGATTTGGTGATTACATAGCAATTTCTCTTTTTTTTAAATAATAATTTCTTATTATGTTATGTTAGTCACCATACAGTACATCCTTAGTTTTTGACACAGCAATTTCTTCCATAGGCTGAAATTCTTCTAATCGATAGAGCAAGTTATAAAGTTCTCAATGCTTGGTTATAGGGTGCTCACCAAACACTAGATCCNTATGGTGAACTCCGCTTGGCCCCGCGCTCCCCACCTGCAGGGTATATCGGAACATCACGCCCAGCTTCTCTCAAGATGTAAACGAGCAAAGGCAGAAACTATTGAAGGGAGTCAAGTCAAGCAGCTGGAGGGAATTTAGGTTCCGTAAGAGCAGGATCTCAGAATGTTTATTGGGAGAGAGTGACCCAGAGGGAAAACATTGCCCAGTCCTCAGGAAAGCAGAGTGGAGCCTCACCCAGTCCCTCTTTCTCCTCTTTNGAGCTGAGATCAGAAATCAGCCGGTTTCAATCAATACGGTTCCAGAGTCTAAATTCTTCCACCCAAAACTGACCCTCTATGGTATCAATAGGAACGTTCTTTGGGTTGCCTCAAAAACGGGGAAAGAGGATATTCAGCGTGTTTCTCAGGAGCTGTCCCAGTATTCGCAGCTCCACACGGAGCAGCAGCCATTTTCAGTCTGGATTGTAACCAAGAAGCACTGTCTCCTGCCATGAGGCATTTGCCAGCCCTCCCCACGACAACAGTGAGTGTGACCAGGATGCCAGCATGCAGACTAAGGAGCTGCGGAGAACGTCACACCAGCGGCTGNAGAAGCTTGGCTGGGCCTGGAGCCCAGGAGAGAGGCAAGATGGAGAAACACTGAGGAGAGGTGATGAGGAAGCCCAGGGGCAGAGTTCCACCCAGGGCTCCGGAGCGGAATGAGAGGAGAAAGGAAGCCAGGTCAAAACCCCAGGCTGCACTGCAAATTAAAAGCCGTGAAGAAGGAGGAAAGCGATGGGAAGGAGACTGAGAAAGAAGACCTAGAAAGTCTCAGGCGAAACGGAAAAGAGGCAGTTGAGAAAAGCTGAGAACATTTCAAGGAGTGAGGAATCACAGGGCCCACTGCAGCGGAAAGGACAGGGGCTGGGCTCGGCCAAGCATCTGGGGCACAGCAAGGTTCCCAGGGGTTCGTGGCTGGAGCGGTCCTGGGGCTGGCAGGGCTCCAGGCTGCAGCAGGCTCAGGAATGAGGCAGGTGAGGAGCTGGGCTCCATATGGGGGAAAGAAAGGGCAGGAGGCCGAGCTGCCTTCAGGCTGCGAGGAACAAGGCCTCAAAAGCCACAGGGCGCACTCTGCAGGCAGTAAAAAGCAGACCACTTAGCCTCAGCTCCTTGCAGAACGTGATTCAAGGATCTGTAGGAAATCAACCAGGATCCATGGTTCCTGCCCTTTAACAATAATTCTAACAGGCATTTGCACAAAGGTTTAAACGTAAGACTTCATTTACTTCCCACCGCAGCTTTGCTAAGTGGGAATCACTGTCCCCTCCTTATGGGTGAAGAAGTGAGGCCCAGGCTGATCAAGTCATGTGACCGCAGCCGGCACGGGGCAGAAATGGGACTTAAATATCCGTCTGAGTCCAGAGCCTATTATCTCTCCATTTCTCAGCATCTGTGGCGTCTGAGCACCCGCAACACAGGACACGGAGAAAGATGGCATGTGTGGGGCTGTGGCAGCAGGGGCCCTGCTCCATGCTGCGGCCCGGGGAACAGGACAGGGAGACACCTGGAGGGCTGCTCTAGACAGGGCTGCTTTTTGGATGAGACACAAAAACTGGGCCACGTGAGTCACCACCACCACTCCCGCCCTCCCAGCCAGATAGACAGCCTTTCGGGGGCTGACTTCCTCCCGCAGTCAGTCAGAGCCATGGTGTGTAAGGACACGTCCAGTGACATGTCATCTCCTTGGCGGGGAGGTCCCCGGCAGCCTCCCCCTATTGTCTCTGGAAGGCAGCCTCGGGACATCAGCAAGGCTGTTGTCTCAGGAGGCTAACGCCAAGAATCAAAGCTCTCCAGTTGCATGGCACCACGGGCCAACCCAGAGCTGGCAGGCTTCTGTGGTTAGACCCTGGGATCTGGGATCCCAGACCCTGAACTGGGTATTCTGGGGACTGAGAAACAGAGCCCCCATTTTTTTCTTTCATGTAACCAGTGGTGGTTTTCCAGCATTATCATTTGCAGATGTAGCAGGACCTTTAGGAGAGACAACTTCAGACCAGTCAGTGGTGTGGTTTGGGATCACTCAGGGGCCCGATTCGGAGTAGAAGGACCGGACCCAGCAGAGATGGGGTTCCTATGCTCCTTCAGGCCAAGCAAGATGGACAAGCACACAAATGATTCAGCCCAATGGGGCGAGTCCCCGCTGCAGCGGAGGCGGGGGTCTGCAGAAGAGGAAATCATTGACCTGAGGGAGCTAAGAAAAGCACCCCAGAGAAGCAGGTGTCTGCTCTGTACTGCAGAACGAGCAGGTGTTTGCCAGGCAGAGAAGGGAGGAGGGTGGTCCAGGCAGAGGAAGCCGTTTGCTCAAAAGCATAGGAGCATCCGTGATCCAGGTTCTTCCGTGGAAAGCGTGCATCTTGCGGCAGCAGGGCCGAGCCGCTCAAGGGACAACGCGAAGGCAATGGTGTCGGAATGCGGACGAGGGCAAAATTCCGCGTGAACTTGTGCTCCATGCTGACGAGCAGCTTCTCTCCCTTGAATACTTCACCCACAAGCGTTTCTTGAGCACCTACTATGTGCTAGCACTGTTCTCGGCATGAGGGACACAGCAGTGGAAAAAAAGGCCAACAAAATTCCTGCTTTCCTAGCACTTCGTGGGAAAGAGAAAGACCATGAATAAGCAACTATATTATATAATGTCAGGTGG
>NC_048225.1:36787419-36806863 GCF_002007445.2 Ailuropoda melanoleuca
TTCGGTAGCTGCCATGTATTGAGAGCTTTGTATAAGGACGTTTTTGAATATATTGTCTTATTTTCATCCTGTCAACAATCCTACAAGGTGAGTGCTATGGTCAGTCTCACTTTCCAGATGAGGAAGTTAAGGCAAATGAGGTAAAATGTGTGACCTTGCCCTTGCCCAAGGTCACACAGCTGCTAAGCAAGGGAGGCAAGGTTTGGATCCAGGACCTAATTCATAATCATTAGGGGAGCTCCCAGGGAATGGATGAAAGAACCAAAACAGGGTAACAGCGAGTTCCTGAACATCACTTCTGTCTGCCAATCCTTTAAAGAAAGCCTGTTGAACTATCTATTATGAGCCAGATGCTTTCACGTTTACTGTACTTCCTTTAGTCCACGCATCACCAACTATGAGGCCGATATTTATGGGGGGAACTGAGGCCTGGAGAGGGAAGATGGCTCGCCAGTCCACATCATCCACCAGTAGGGGAGCTGGCCTTGGTGTCTCACTCTCGGGGCTCTGAGGCTGGTGCACTTCCCCTGGTTCTGCAATGGCTGGACCAGGCAGCTTTCTGGTATTGGTTGTTCTCTCTCTCCCTTCCAGGAAGGATTCGCCATGCGTTCTGAGACGGGCTCCAGGTGCACGGGCATGCTGCTCTTGGCCTTGGCCACCATGGGCATCATTGCCAACCTCCTACTGTGCTTTCCCAATGGGCAGGTGCTGGAGATTACAGACTTGGTCTGGTTTTTCTATGGCTTTCTTGGAGCTGGACTCTTGGTAAGAACGAGGCTTAGCTACCTTGCCTCTTCCAAGTCACAAAACAATCATCTCATCTTGGGCCCACTTTCCCTGGGCCCCAGAACATGGCTAGCTCTCTCCCTCTGTTCCCCACAACACAGGACACATAAACACTCAGTACATGGTACTGCAAACATCTATTTATGTGCCCTCAAGAAGACAGCCCAAGTCTCATTCACCTTTGTCCTCTAAGTGCCTACCTAGCAAAGTGCTGGCTTTGGCCAGAGTTTAATGTGAGCTTGTTAAATACACGAGTGATACACTATAAAAAGCACAATAATCGAGTATTTGTCAGGCTCATCAGGTTTCAACCTCCCATCAAGGCTTCCCCAGGCAAAATTATGGGGTTGGCAACCTTTTCCTGTAAAAGGCCAGATAGTAAATATTTCCAGCTTTGTGGGCCATGTGGTCTCTTGTTTCAACTACTCACCTCTGCCACCAAAGGGCAAAAGCAGCCACAAACAAGGCATAAACTCATAGGTGTAGCTATTGTTCCAATAAAACTTTATAAAGTCAAGCAACCTGCTGGATTTAGCGCACCACCTTTAGGTACTGAGTAGGTGCTCAGCAAACGGACAGTTTCATGCACGGAGCATAAAGAACCCTCAGAAAAATGTGACCATCTCCCTTCCTATTTCTTCTCCCCACACAGTAGTGCACGCGGTGACCCTCTGTCCCTCCCTGAGCCTCAGTAAAAAGAGAATCACACCATTTCCATGCAGAGAACATGAAATGAGAACATATACAGGGGCCCCGCACACACCTGGCAGCCAGTAACATGTCCTCTTCCCTGGCAGATTACCAGCTTCTCCACCTCCTCCACAGACCAGGACCGGCCTAGAGCCTTCTCCTGCCTCGCCCCCAGCTTGCTTGCTCCCCAGGACCGGCTTGCATTTGTCAGCTCCCCCAGCGAGCATATGGTGAACTCCGCTTGGCCCCGCGCTCCCCACCTGCAGGGTATATCGGAACATCACGCCCAGCTTCTCTCAAGATGTAAACGAGCAAAGGCAGAAACTATTGAAGGGAGTCAAGTCAAGCAGCTGGAGGGAATTTAGGTTCCGTAAGAGCAGGATCTCAGAATGTTTATTGGGAGAGAGTGACCCAGAGGGAAAACATTGCCCAGTCCTCAGGAAAGCAGAGTGGAGCCTCACCCAGTCCCTCTTTCTCCTCTTTCTTTGTTTTTCTTTCCCCCTTTTCTTTCTTTTTTCCCCCTTTTGGCGTTCAGTCAGTCTTCAGTGTCCGTTCTGTGCCTTCACCCGGGCCCGCTCTAAGGCACGCTAAGGCGGCGGCCCTGGGGTTGGAGAGCAGAGGGAGCACTGGAGCTGTATTGAAAGGTCCAGCTGGCAGGGTCTGAAGACTGATGGGGGTGGGGAGGGAGCAGTCCCAGCTGGCTCTAACATTCTGGCCCAAGACCCTGGAGAGACGGTGGGGACATTCTCCAAGGCAGGGACCTCAGGGGTGGAGCCGGGAGGGAAACAGAGGTTCCCCATCCCCCGAGGGATCAGCGGAAGCTTGGCTGGGCCTGGAGCCCAGGAGAGAGGCAAGATGGAGAACCACTGAGGAGAGGTGATGAGGAAGCCCAGGGGCAGAGTTCCACCCAGGGCTCCGGAGCGGAATGAGAGGAGAAAGGAAGCCAGGTCAAAACCCCAGGCTGCGCTGCAAATTAAAAGCCGTGAAGAAGGAGGAAAGCGATGGGAAGGAGACTGAGAAAGAAGACCTAGAAAGTCTCAGGGGAAACGGAAAAGAGGCAGTTGAGAAAAGCTGAGAACATTTCAAGGAGTGAGGAATCACAGGGCCCACTGCAGCGGAAAGGACAGGGGCTGGGCTCGGCCAAGCATCTGGGGCACAGCAAGGTTCCCAGGGGTTCGTGGCTGGAGCGGTCCTGGGGCTGGCAGGGCTCCAGGCTGCAGCGTGCTCAGGAATGAGGCAGGTGAGGAGCTGGGCTCCATATGGGGGAAAGAAAGGGCAGGAGGCCGAGCTGCCTTCAGGCTGCGAAGAACAAGGCCTCAAAAGCCACAGGGCGCACTCTGCAGGCAGTAAAAAGCAGACCACTTAGCCTCAGCTCCTTGCAGAACGTGATTCAAGGATCTGTAGGAAATCAACCAGGATCCATGGTTCCTGCCCTTTAACAATAATTCTAACAGGCATTTGCACAAAGGTTTAAACGTAAGACTTCATTTACTTCCCACCGCAGCTTTGCTAAGTGGGAATCACTGTCCCCTCCTTATGGGTGAAGAAGTGAGGCCCAGGCTGATCAAGTCATGTGACCGCAGCCGGCATGGGGCAGAAATGGGACTTAAACATCCGTCTGAGTCCAAAGCCTATTATCTCTCCATTTCTCAGCATCTGTGGCGTCTGAGCACCCGCAACACAGGACACGGAGAAAGATGGCATGTGTGGGGCTGTGGCAGCAGGGGCCCTGCTCCATGCTGCGGCCCGGGGAACAGGACAGGGAGACACCTGGAGGGCTGCTCTAGACAGGGCTGCTTTTTGGATGAGACACAAAAACTGGGCCACGTGAGTCACCACCACCACTCCCGCCCTCCCAGCCAGATAGACAGCCTTTCGGGGGCTGACTTCCTCCCGCAGTCAGTCAGAGCCATGGTGTGTAAGGACACGTCCAGTGACATGTCATCTCCTTGGCGGGGAGGTCCCTGGCAGCCTCCCCCTATTGTCTCTGGAAGGCAGCCTTGGGACATCAGCAAGGCTGTTGTCTCAGGAGGCTAACGCCAAGAATCAAAGCTCTCCAGTTGCATGGCACCACGGGCCAACCCAGAGCTGGCAGGCTTCTGTGGTTAGACCCTGGGATCTGGGATCCCAGACCCTGAACTGGGTATTCTGGGGACTGAGAAACAGAGCCCCCATTTTTTTCTTTCATGTAACCAGTGGTGGTTTTCCAGCATTATCATTTGCAGATGTAGCAGGACCTTTAGGAGAGACAACTTCAGACCAGTCAGTGGTGTGGTTTGGGATCACTCAGGGGCCCGATTCGGAGTAGAAGGACCGGACCCAGCAGAGATGGGGTTCCTATGCTCCTTCAGGCCAAGCAAGATGGACAAGCACACAAATGATTCAGCCCAATGGGGCGAGTCCCCGCTGCAGCGGAGGCGGGGGTCTGCAGAAGAGGAAATCATTGACCTGAGGGAGCTAAGAAAAGCACCCCAGAGAAGCAGGTGTCTGCTCTGTACTGCAGAACGAGCAGGTGTTTGCCAGGCAAAGAAGGGAGGAGGGTGGTCCAGGCAGAGGAAGCCGTTTGCTCAAAAGCATAGGAGCATCTGTGATCCAGGTTCTTCCGTGGAAAGCGTGCATCTTGCGGCAGCAGGGCCGAGCCGCTCAAGGGACAACGCGAAGGCAATGGTGTCGGAATGCGGACGAGGGCAAAATTCCGCGTGACCTTGTGCTCCATGCTGACGAGCAGCTTCTCTCCCTTGAATACTTCACCCACAAGCGTTTCTTGAGCACCTACTATGTGCTAGCACTGTTCTCGGCGTGAGGGACACAGCAGTGGAAAAAAAGGCCAACAAAATTCCTGCTTTCCTAGCACTTCGTGGGAAAGAGAAAGACCACGAATAAGCAACTATATTATATAATGTCAGGTGGCGAGGGCTCGGAAGAAAATAAAGTGAAGAAAAGATGGCAAAATGCTTATGTGAAAATGCTTGAAGGAAGTAAAGAATATCTGGGAGGAGAGCATTCCAAGCAGAGGGAATGGCACGTTCTAGGGCCCTGAACTGGGAATGTGCTAGAGAGTTCAGAGTCAGCAAGAAAACCAGGGTAGCTAGAGCCAGGTAGAAAAGATTTGGGAGAGAGGGAAAGAAATGAGGTCAGAGAGAGGCAAAAGTAGCCACTAGAAGTTGAAAGCAAGAGAGAAGCTTGACCAGGTGCCATCCAGCCATGACAGTCTGGCCTGAAGCCATCCTTGTGCTCTGACCCCTAACTTGGAGCCTGGTTTGCTCTAAGCACCAGGCTGTGCTCCCCAGAAGGTGCTCAGAGAGATTCAGCACACACGTCCTCCAAGGTGATTCCCACAGTTCCTGCATGTCAGCCTGGAACGTGTCCCGTCACCACACAGTCTCCAGCTGGTCCTCTCATTTGACTCAGGGGAACTTTGGGTCCCACAAAGGCCCAACATAAGAACAGAAGTAATTCCTGACGCCAGAAGAGTCATCAGAACTAGGAAAAGAAGCTCACGAAAGGGAGAGTGCTGTACCACCTTCCAGAATACAAATGTACAGGCAGCTGAGGCCCAAAGCTGCCCACAGTCCCCCCACCCCCTGCCACCAGGGGTCCTGGCCTATCTCTTCCTACCTGGAAGGTTCTCATCAGCTCTATATCCCAGCACTGCATTACCTAGGAATGACTTTGAAAATCTGAGGTTTTTGTGAAAATATTTCATTTAAAGAAATATGTTCACTGAATAAATGGGAAGCACACACACCCATTATACTCATCAAGCCTTTCCTGAAAATTTTAATATGCTTTATTCATGCTGTAAAACAGTTCAGGGCACACAGTCATTTAGTAATTTACATGAGGTCTGCAGGAAGCACCGGCAATTCTGATCTACGAATAGTCCTCTCCTCCAGGGGTTAAGAATTAAACTATGTAACCTGATTTATATTGTTGTTGGGGGGAAAGAAAATGGGGTAGAACACCAGGAGGGGAAAGGGAAAGAGCAGTCTACCAGGGCCTTAATAACTTCACCTCCTCAGCCCCCAGAGCAGGAAAAGGTTCCCACAGCAAACTTCCCAACTGAAAGAAAAAAATGGGGGCACCTGGGTGGCTCATCGGTGAAGTGTCTGCCTTCGGCTCAGGTCACAATCTCAGGGTCCTGGGATGGAGCCCCATATGGGGCTCCCTGCTCAGTGGGGAGTCTGCTTCTCCCTCTCACCCTGTTCGTGTGCGCCCTCTCTCTCACTTGCTCACTCTCTCTAATAAATAAAATCTTAAAGAAAGAAAGAAAGAAGGAAGGAAGGAAATGTACCCTGTTTAAGGCACCTTGGAACTGAATCTTTGAACCGGAAAGAGTCAGATGTCAATATTTTAATCCCTCCCCTTTTATAGATTAAAAATGAAGAGCCAACAGCCCACAGAGCTAGCGTATGGCACAGCAAAGGCAGAACGCCGGTCTCCTGGCTAAAGTTTAAAGGATGTCCAGGACAGACGCCAGTGACCGCTCAGGGCAGCAGTGCCTCAGTGGGGTCAGTTCCGGTCAAGGTCTGACCCGCAGCATCACAGATCAAGACCCCCATTTCATCTGGGCCCAAGTGAGACCTCTCAGGAACCAAGAACAATACTATCTCACCAAAGCTTGACTGCTAAGTCAGAGTGTATTTATCCCAAGGAGAAATGCTCCTGCCAGGAAAGGGATAGGTGGGGAAAGCCTGGCCTTCTCTCCTGTCTCCGTGGGAAGCGGCATGAGGGTGGCAGGAGCCAAACAGAGTGGGGTTTGAAACCACGCTCTACAGCAGGCCAGTGTGAGGTCCTAGCAAGGCACATCGACTCTCTGAGTCTCAGATGCTCCCTCTGGAAAATGGGGATATCCGCAGTAGCCTCCTCCTGCAGTGATGACAAGCTCTGCCTGAGATCACAGAGACCACCCTGTCCCAAGCCTAGTCCCAAGCCTAGCTCGCGGCTGCGTTCGGTCAATGGCAGTTCTGAGAGAGTGAGAGGGGGGACTGTCGAATCATCTCTGTACCTAGTGCTGGGGTGTTGTGGTGGTCGGACACATTTGCACTAATGAGAGCGAGCTGATGATAAAGCGAACTCAGCACCTTTCTCCAGCACAGCGGACACCCAGTGCTCAATCCTAGCACTAGGGTTCTCCTTGTACCAGATGCCATGGAAGCAGCCCGCCCTCACTCAGCAAGGCGTCATAAAGTTTTCAAACAAGCCAGGAGTTGGCCCGTTTCTTTGGCACGGTGTCTGTCTGTTTTGCAGGGGCTGACCCAGAGCTCCATGCCCAGTGCCGAGAAGCAGGACGCAGTGTACTCAGCGCGATAGGACAGATCGGCAGGTGCAAGGGCGGGAATGATTCATTTTGCCTGGCAGGGGTCACAGAAAACTACAAAGAGGAGATGTATAGTTTTCCCACAGGCTCTATAACAAATTACCACCAACTGTGGCTGAAAACATTGGAAATGTATTCTCACACTGCTCTGGAGGCCAGAGGCCCTAAGTGAATGTGTTGGCAGAGCCCTGCGTTCTGGGCTCTGTGGGAAGCCCGTTGCCCGCCCCTTTCAGTGTCTGGTGGCTCTTGCATTCTTCGGCTGATGAACACACCACCCCAATTTCTGCCCCCGTCCCCACTTTGCCTTCTCCTCTCTCAAAGCTCCTTAAGACTCCTTCTGCCTCCCTTATAAGGATACACATGATTGTCTTCAGGGCTCACCCAGATAAACCAGGATAAACTCCTCCTACTCAGAGCCCAACCGAATCCTAGCTTTTGTCATACAAGGTGATATTCGCAGGTCCTGGGGTTAAGAAGCAAACATAACTTTGGGGGCCAGTTGCTCAGCCTACCAGAGGAGACATTGGAACTGGCCCTTTGAGGGTGAATTGGAGCTTACCTCACGGCAGAGGGTGAAGGGCATATTCCAAAACCCAGTGGCAGGGAAGTCCTTGCCCTATCCTGGGAGCCCAGGAACCGGTGTACCAGGAGGTCTGGATGATGGCAAGGTGAGGCTTTGGTGGTCGGGCAAGACCAGGCCATGAAGGGCTCGAGTACAATGTTCCGGGCCAGTGCTGTATCCTGCAGGCAATGAAGAATCATTAGACAATTTTAAGTAGCTAGAGACACAATCAAGATGTTCCAAAAAGGTAACACTCCCTTTATTCCAAGAGGATTTTCTTTGCCACAGGTAATGGTGCCAGTGCTAACGCTGTTGAGAGGAGGTGGAGGGGGCTGCTGTACTCGCAGATGCGGGGTAAGGGCTGTGGGGTCCACAGAATGTTTGCCCTCCCACTGCACCCATCCCGAAAGGGCTTATTTCCAAGGCTGTGTGCTTTCTCTCTTCTGAAGGGTAGGCTATGGACCAAGGTCGGGTACTTCTAATACCCTCCTTTTACAACACAGTGATATAGGGGCGCCCGGGTGGCTCAGTCGGTTAAGCATCCAACTTTTGATTTCAGCTCAGGTCATGGTCTCAGGGCTGTGGGATCGAGCACCACATTGGGCTCTGTGCTGAGCGTGGAGCCTGATTGAGATTCTCTCTCTCCCTCTGCCCCTCCCCACTCTCTCTCTCTCTCTCTCTAATAAAAATTAAGCATCCAACTTTTGATTTCAGCTCAGGTCATGGTCTCAGGGCCATGGGATCGAGCACCACATTGGGCTCTGTGCTGAGCGTGGAGCCTGATTGAGATTCTCTCTCTCCCTCTGCCCCTCCCCACTCTCTCTCTCTCTCTCTCTAATAAAAATTAAACAAAAAAATAAAGCACAGTGATACTATGCAGGGCTCTAGCCAACAGAGAGGGGGGCTGTTGCAGGAGATCCCAGGAAAAATGAGCCTGGAGAGAGGGTGTTGGAGGGAGCCATTTGCAATGGCTCCGGTAGACCAGGCTGCTGGGGTTTGTTGGCTGTTTCTCTGTCATCGGTGAGAAAGTCTAGGACCTTCCCATCCTTTGGTTTTCTTATTTCCCCAGTAGCCAGTGGAGTAACGCATCACAGAACTGAGATTCAAGCAAGAAGGGATGCTGGAGATCTTACTCCCAAAATACTTCTTCAGACACACTCTTCCATGGCCCCGTGAAGGACGGAGGCTGACACTCTAAGTTCAGCCATTATGCATTTATTTCCTGTTCCTGATTCGTGGCCCTCTTACATCACTGCTCTTTACCCTATGCAGCGCTGCCAGCAGAAAGGTGTGGAAATGTCCCTACAAACTTTGCAAACTTGTGTGCATTTGACAACGAGGAAAGGGAAAGCCCAAAGAGGCTGAGCGGCCTGCCCAGATTTGCATGGCTTTAAGTTGAGATCCAGAAAGGAAGTTTAGGATTATTTAGCCAACGTCAGGGAGCGTGTATGTTCCTTTCTTCAGCGCCAGGCCCACATCTTACCGTCTGTGTACTCTCACGTGCCTGACACACACATGTTGGCTCTCAGGGCAGGTCCCCCCATATGAGGGCAGGACTGGCCAAGTTGGGACTCAGACTCTGTCGCCTGACTCCTGGGATCATGCTGTCTCTCTCCCACGTGCAAAACTGCTTCCCAGTGTCCCTGATTGCAGCCAGCTGTTCATCGCCCTTACGATTCTAGTTCATACACCATCTCACTTCTCTGTTCTGCTCTAAAGCCCCCTCTCCTGTCTCTTGCAGCCACCAGTCAGACCCTCCCCATATCTTTAGCCCCCCATGTTGTCTGAGGACCATCTCCAAGGGGCTCCCGAGCCCTTCCATTCAACGCCAGCTGTCCCCCTCCCTCGGGCCCTGTGGTAGGAAAGATGCAACATGGACATGTCAGGAATAAAAGCTTATGCTTTGAAGCAAACATGTCCCTCAGCTTTGTCTCAATTCATTAAGGCACTAATATGCTGGAAGTTCACTGGCCCTTGACACAGGCGTCACTGCCACACTCACCCACCCGTCCTGTCAACATGTATTTATGGAGTTCGTACACAGTAAAGTCCTGTGTTGCTCACTGACTCAGCCATTAGAAGGACAAGTATTCATTGACTCGCCCAACCAAGCAACAAACATTTGCTGGACCTCCAGCACCAGAACGGCGGATAGCTTTCGTTTAGAGCGCCAGCACCAGCTGATTGACCGCGTGTTCTGTGACGGACTGGGAGGCCTTGTGCAGGGTTGGTGGGGAAGAGTGCTGAGATCAATCACTCATGCCTACCGTGAGCGCAGACAAGGAGATGGGCAGCACACCTCATGTCTGCACCAGGCAGTGGGTAGGCACTGGCCGTTCAGTGGTAAATAAGTCACATTTCCCGCTCAACAATTTTATAGTGAATGATTCCATTCTTTAGAACTGCAGCTGGGGCAGGTGAATGGACAGAGGGCTTCTCAGCTCCAGTACTCCATTCTTTGTGCATTTGGGAAGCAAAACAAAAACACCTACCCGGTCTGGCATCTACAAGAAAAGATTCAGATTGTCTTCAATTTACCAGGAAACTCAGGGAATACATCTTTAGAACGCACTGCCACCTTCTTCTCCCTATTACGGCCCTGAGTTTTGGGCTCTGTTCCTTCGCAGATGCTGTTCCTGTGCTTCTGGCCATGCAGGGCACTGCAGGGGCTGTGTACTGTGTGCTCATTTCTTCACTGGGTTTGCTCAGCAGCCCCTTCTGTGACACAGGCAGTGGAAACCACACCTACGCTTTCATGAATAACACCCTGGAATGAGTAGCATTCATGGCCTTGGGTCTGTGTTCAACATCTAAAGATGATACAGCTGGCGATCACAGACAGCGTGCGCTCTCAGTACTGACTGTCCAACAGTGTGGCCAGTTACCTCCATTCACACCCAGTGTCTTGTTCCTCGCTCCACACCTGCTCCCAAAGCAACAATATCTAGGAAGTGGTTGGCCAAGGCATGGAGCTCTAGTGTGGCTGAGGAATTAAGCCATCCATCTATGGTATTCAGTGCAAGAGCTTGACTTCATTAGCCCCAATTATTAAACTCAATTGAGTATAGTATGTGCTAAGGACCTGCTTAGTACTGACTAGGCACTGTCCTGAGAGAGAGGAGTACAAAGGAAAGAGAAGACAACTTGCCTATTTGCAAGGAGCTCACACTATAACTGGGGAAACAATTACCACACTTGGGTTTGCACAAGTATCCTGACATGGCTGGGCCCTATGATGCACATTTCTTTTCCTAAAGGAATAAGAGACCCAGCACCAATGATTGCGAGAGACCCTGCTTCTCTTCTCATTTTGTGTTGTCTCCCTAGCAGATCTCATCTGTCCCCATGGCTTTCAGAATGATCCATCTACATGTGTAAATAATCCCAATACGTTTATCTCTAGCCTAGGTCTTTCTTTTGAATTCTTAGCCCAACTATCTAATTACCTTCTTGGAATTTGCTCTTGAACATCTCATGGTATTTCAGTATTAATATGTCCAAAACCCTTGATGTTCCCTCACAAATCTCCTTTCTCGGTCATCCCCAGCCCTTTAGATGGCACCTAGAACCGTGAGTCATCTTTATTCTTTCCTTACTTTCCCCATTCAGTCCACCACCAAGTCCCGCCAATCCTTCCTCAATGGTCTATCTTGAATTGGCCACGGCTCTTCACCCAGACTGCCATCACCTGCTTCCGAATCCTACCCAGCACCCTTTGCCTCCAACAAGTATCCCACTTCCATTTTGCCCTTCAATCCCTTGTCAAAGGATTTGTGAAAGGGGTTTTGTGAAATGGAAAGGTGCTGATAACGCCAAGGCATCTTTACATTTAAGAAACTTGTGATCTCGTTGGGAACTATACAGAAATAGATATGGGTATATGGGTAAAGGCGGAGATAGAGACAGAGATATCAAATAATATGTTGCTCCATGAAATATGGCCTGAAGACCTATCCCATTTCCCCCTGTTCAACCAGTACTCTCTGATTCCAAATTTCCCTTACGATTTTTGCTTACACGCTATTTCTTCTTAAAATTCACGGCTCTCCTCTCTGCTGCTGCTCCTTCAAGACCTGGTGACTCCAGCTTTCTCTCTGATGTCTTCTGCAGTTACTCTAGACCCCTCGGGTCTCCCCTTTCCACGATAATGATTATGATGGAACTAAAATATATCACCTACCACACGGCAGGCACTGCACTAACACCCTATTTGATCCTCCCAACTGTGCTATGGTATTGATGCTATCATCAACCCCATTTTCCATATAAAGAATCTGATGTATGACAACATTCAGGAAACTTCTTAGTGAGGGGGCTGGAATTAGGACCTAGGTCCGTGGGACTTTGAGACCCAAGCTCTTCACCACTCCTAACTGCCCCGAGATTCATACAGCAGTTAAAACCTTGTATCACACAATTTCCCACTTCTCCATATGCTCTCTTGTGTGGCTATGTCTTGCTGAAATGTTGTGCTATTAGAGGGAAAGATCGTTGTGTTCAACCCTCCGACCAATGGGCAATAATAATCTGTTGTCTTTATGAAGATGAGAGCAACGAAGACCCGTAAACTTTGTAAGCTTTGTAAGCACCTGTGTTAGACTCATGCTTCTGCATGCTTTGGGTAGCAGCTCCCTCCCTTTGCCATCTCTCAAGGCCGGGCTAGCGTTCTCCTCTGTCCTGCAGGGACAACTGCTTGTTCAGCCAGCCCACCTGGGCCACCTGCCAGGAGCCTGAGCATATCGTCCTCTGGAACGTGGTCTTGCTTTCCATTCTCCTGGGCATCATCGGTGTGGTGGAAGCTTAGCCAAGTTGCCAGTGGACTCTGTGACATCTTCTCTGGTACATGTGTCAGAAAAGGACAGGTCAGTGCTTCTAGAACCCAGGAATTTTCAAGTCATTTCCCTCTGATCTGTTCACGCTTTCTCCCTCCTACTCCAACCCCAGCACTCTCAGAGGTAAGCCAGTAACCAGAAAATGCCTTTTAAAATATAGATCTTCATTTGACACTTTGGGCTTAATTTTCTTCCAGGTGAACATCACTGACTTCTGACCTAAGAAATTACAACTGATTGGCACACGAAGGAGACTTCCTCAGGTTCAGAAGAACTGGATTTTGTGAATGTCAGTCACCAGAGTTCTGAGGAGCTGAGGAAAAAACCCAGTCTTCTTTCCAGGGTAGATTTTTATAAAAAGACAACAGTTTTGAAAACTTCATCCTCTTTGTTGGAATCAATATTGTCATTTCCCCCAAATGACCTCTAAGAATGAAATAAGATGACATAAGGCTGTACAATAATAGAATGATAATAAATGATAATCTAACAGGAGGTGTTTAATATACTCATTCCTACATCCCAGGTTCTGTATTAAGCACTTTATCTACATTATTTCAATTAATCCTATAAAGCAAATGGCATTAGAACACCATCTTACAATGAGGAAACAGGCTCAGAGAGGTTCAATTACTTGTCCGAAGTCAATGAATCTAAGTTTTCTATTTGAACCTGATGTCAACATTTATATTCTTGACGACGCTCCAGTGGTTCTCAGACTTCATGGCTTAGACACTAGTTCCATGGATCATCACACGGTGTTATTCATTCACAAAATAAGGGGTGCTGAGCACTCTCTTGTCAAGTTAACTTGAGATACACTGGATTAAACAAAGTTTAATAGGTTTCTTCACTACAGAACTTGTCAAAACCTTTACAAAGCCAGTATAAAATATTGCTAATCGCCAGGAAGAGCATAGCAAATGCATAGTTGCCCAGTCTACTTTGACCACAAAACCCTTTTCCCCTGGAACAATTTTTATGGCACTAATCTCCCATGGAACACACTTTGAGAAACACTGCATAGCTCAGTGATGAGGTAGAAACTACCCTTACTTGACCCATGAGAATCCAAGAGACTTCCCAACCACAGAGAAGCAGAAACATATAGGACGAAACAGGTTAAGGACTACTCACCTGAGCTTTAAAAGAAAAAAGAAAAGAAAAAGTTCTGCTGTAGTATCCGGAATCAGAAGTTTTCTTTTCAGGTTTCTTTACTGTCATTGCAACAAACATCTTTGAGAACCCAGTCTACTGTACAAGCTATGACAATTACCAAAGAAGCATCGGACAGCATCTCCACTTTATAAGCTTGCCAACTAATGGATCCTGCATAGTTGATTGCTTCCGTAGAAGGTATCCAGGACCCCTGCCAGCTCAAATGGCACTTTTGTACACATTAGAAAAAAGGCAGAGGATACAGGTTGGCAACGGCAAATTGAAAAAGGCATCTTCTCGTCCAGGTTGATGCAGCCTGTAGGGGTTGAATAGGAGCCCCCCAGCCCCCAAAATTACATGTTTAACAGAAACCCCAGAATGTGACTTTATTTGGAAATAGGGTCTTTGTAGGGCACCTGGGTGGCTCAGTCGCTTAAGTGTCTGCCTTGGCTCAGGTCATGATCCCAGGGTCTGGGGATCGAGCCCCGCATCGGGCTCCCTGCTCAGCCGGGAGCCTGCTTCTCCCTCTGCCTCTGCCTACTGCTCCCCCTGCTTGTGCTCTTTCTCTCTCTGTCAAATAAATAAATATCAAGAAAGAAAGAAAGAAAGAAAGAGAAAGAAAAGAAGGAAAGAAAAAAGGGTCTTTGTAGACAGAGTTAGTTAAGAAGTGGTCATACTGGGTTAGGGTGGACCCTATGGGAGACCATAACCCCAAACCCAATACGACCAGTGTCCTTATAAGAAGAGAAGAAGCCACACACAGGGGAAAAGGCCGTGTGAGGATGGAGGCAGAGATTGAAGTTAGGCTGCCACAGACCAACCAATGCCCAAGATCACCGGCAGCCATCACAAGGAGGGAGTCATGGAATTCATCCCCCTCTGAATCTCCAGACAGACCCAGCCGGCCTCTGGATTTGACGTCTAGCTCCAGAACTGTGAGCATAAATTTCTGTGGGTTTCAGCCACCCAGCTGGTGGTAGTTTTTAGCCTGTTGGTTTGGTAGCAGCTCTGGGATACTCGGACACAGCCCCACGCCAGGGGACAGGCGAGCAGGCTGCATCTCAATACTCTCTCCGCCCCCCAACTCCTTGTGAAGAAGCGACCTGCTCAACCGAACGGGGCGACCCCACTGCACCCAGCTGCCCTGCCAACACAGGCTGCCTCTTCAGCTTCCCCTTAACTGGCCCACTGCCACAAATCCAGACACACATGTACCCCCAGAGACGAGATGCGCCACGTGCCTGGCCATGAGCCCAGCCCTCCTCTGGCACCCGATTGCTCCCTCAGCTCGGACAGCGCTGTGAGCTCGTCACCCCGTGAGGAAGCTGGGCTGAGAGAGGGCAAGATTTTAGGACCGTCGGTCCCCCAGATAGAATGGCTCGATAGGCTCCAAGTATCATTTCCCTGGGAGGGAAAAGAAAGCCAGAGCAAAGGCTTTTATTAGCTTTTCCTCATTGAAACACGCTCTGTGCAAATTGATGGATTTGGAGCAAGGGAGGAGAAAAGCGTTCTACTCTGGCAAAAGTCCCTCTTGTGGCTCTTCCTTTGGTGAGTAAAAGAACTCGCTGTTAAAAACACCGAAGTACAAACATTCTGTGGCCAGTAAAATGGGCGGAGGGGGCCCTGATCCGCCCTCGGGCGGGGCCCAGCTCGTAAAGGCAGCCCGGCTCTGCTCTGCGACAGCGCTTCGCAAAGGGCTTTGGAGGGCGGGAAGGGCGCCTCCAACATTTTAATTCTGGGGCCAAGCATGAAATGGTCATGATTAAGCCACTAAAAATAAGTGTTTATTGTCAAGTAGAAAATAACTCTGAAATTAAGTAGATTTTCAAGGCTGACCTGGGTCTAGTCCTTAGCTACTCCGTAATTATTTTCTGAATTTCCACCATGTGCCGAAGCAAAAGTGCCTGGAGAAAGGAGGGATGGAAGGGCTCTCAGTTCCGGAAGAAAGGGTCTAAGTGGAGGGAAAATCTCACTGCACAGCTGCCCAGAGGAGCGGCAGAACAGGAGAGCTTGTAATTTCCACTTCTGTCTTCAAGCACATCTCAGCTTTTAAAATTCCTTCCTCTCTCAGGAGAAACCGATGTTTTCCAGACCACTGTGGACTGACATTTCTCAAACTCATCTTCTGGCCATTTAACATTGTTTTTTCCTTCAGGGTACAACACATTTAGAATATGATACACATATTGGAAAGAGGAAAATAGCTCTCAATAGTGAGTTCGAAAATTCTTCCCATTTTACTCTTTCCACTTTGCAGGAGTACAAAAATTTCCCCATTTTCTAGAATAAGCAAGGAAAACTGCTATAATTATAAATATATATGAAAAAAAATTGAGTTTACCATTTGTAGAAGCCATCTAAAAGACTCCTCTGTCTGCCATGTCTGGTGAAATGCTCTTGCAGTCCTAACCCCGACTTGAGAGAAACTTCAGGGGTCAAGGCTCTTGGACAAACCAACATACAGTATTTCCTCCAAGTCAGATGGGCAGAGATAATTTTAACACAGGGAGATGCACAGTTGGGGGTGTGTTGGAGAGGAGGGCTGGGAAAGAAGCTAACCTAAATGGCTTGAGAACATTTGGAAAAGGTTGTTTTGCCTGGAAACTCTAAGGCTAAAAACCAAGGGAATTGTGTGCAAACACTACACTCTAAAATTGTTTCTCAGAGAGGTAGGAATGAACGATTATGAATCTGCTCCGTGTGTATTCCGGGGTTGGAGGGTGGGTTGGGGGAGGCAGGTTTTTGGAAGGAAGAAGTTTCAGATAAGCAAGGAGGGAAGGTTAGAATGACCCACAAGTTACTGGATTAGAGTCAAGGGCATCAGTATAACTCATATTTAACTTAATATAGATGCAGATGGGTAAGTACAGAAATACAGATGTGTGGATACATACAGGTTATTATATGCGCAGGTATTTCCTGGCTCTGTCTGCTGAGACAGCTAGAAGCAATGGCCCTTCAGCAGCGATGAGCACACCCAGGGCTCATTTTTATTATTTACTTTAAATAATATATGATTTTAAATTTAAAATTTTATTAGATTTATTACGTTATTAAGAAAGAAAAGAAAAGGGAAAATGGGCTTCCTTGATTAAGAGGTTTTGCGCTTCCCTGCCTACCGCAGCGGCAGTCTAGAAAACCAAGTCATCCATAATTGGAGGCAGACTCAACTCGCTCGTCCCGTGTCTGGGCATCATTGCCACAGCCACGAAACACAGGGCTCATCACGTTCGCTCCCAGCTGCAGCCTTTTCCTCCACGGCAGTGTGCTGAGAGGGGGTCTAAAGAAGTGAGTTTAGGTCATAGAGACAATATCCATGCCCCGTGACCCCTGAGAAATGAGCAGCTCAGCCCTGAAGGGACTGGGAATGTGGGCGCAGGAATACAATACAGTCGGACGGATTCCTTTGCATTATTGGATGCTTTCTTTCCCTACCACCACGTGCCGTCACTTGCCAGCCACACCGTCTGTCCCTGTGGGCGAACAATACCCTGAGGATAATCCACAACCCTCTGGTTTGAGCAGGGGGCCCCTTCGTCCCCTGGACATGTCCCCATTGTCGCACCTGCCTTGTTCACACGCCAGATCCCTCCACCGGCCGTGATGCAGGATAGGTCTTATTCTGCTCTGTCTCCCCAGTGTCCAGGGCATGACAGGCTCTCAATAAATGTTTAGTGAATGAATAAATGAAAGAGTGAATGACCGAATGTTCCAAACCTGCAAAGGGGTTCCGGAAATCTAAATATACCAAGTAGTTTATACAGAGTGAATGCACAGCTCTTTAAAAGTCACCTTCCTTCTTTTCGTCTTCCTCTCTCTCAGCACCCTGGCCCACATGTGGACCTTCCCAGAAAGAAACAAAGCCAATCCGAGCGGAGTTTCATTTTGCAACTATCGTCAAAATACACTCCATCGCTTGCCACCACCCTTCAGCTGCGGTTTATGTCACGTTCTCAGCATGGGCCATGTTGGTCTAGATGCAGCACTGTGCTATTATGATTTGTAATAACAATATATATTTTGGTCTCCAGCTAGAGCTCCCGAAACCCTTAGAACTTCCTAAGTGATAAGAGCAATCAGGGCGTCTTTTGTTGCTCCTAAGGAGCCCCTTTCAAACCACACTGAAGTTTCCGTTCATCACTTGACTTTTAGAAAGCCCCTAAGGATGGGGACTGAGTGTCAGGGGAACCAATCACGTGAGTAGAGAGTTGGCCCTTTTGGCCCCACCACCTCTGACTCCCATCTCCAGGGAGGGGAGAGGGCTTGGAATTTGAGTTCCCTCACCAATGGTCAATGATTGAATCAATTGTGCCTGTGTAGGAAGCCTCCATACAAACCCAAAGGACAGGGCTGGGAGAGCTTCCGTGCTGATGAACACTTCAAGGTGCTGGGTGGGTGGTCCACCCCCGAGCAGGCAGGGAAGCCCCCTGCCCCTTCCCAAAGACCTGCCCTATGAATCGCTTCCACCTGCCAGCTGCTGAGTTAGATCCTTTATACAGTCATCCAGCAAGTAAGATGGTTTCCTCGGTTCTGTGGGCCAACTGAGCAAATGAATCAAACCAGAGAAAGCGTTGTGGCAACCTCTGACTTATGGCAGGTCAGATGCACAGGTAATAGCTGGGTGTGCAATTGGCACCCGAAGTCGGGGGGTGGGGGGACAGTCTTGTGGGACTGGGCTCTTAACCTGTAGGACCTGATGCTTTCTCCAAAGCAGATAGGGTCAGAATTGAGTTAAGTTGTAGAACACCCAGCTCGTGTTGCAGAATTGCCTCAGTGGGAAAAACCACCCACGCTGGGTACCAGGATGCAGAGGTATCCAGAGCACTGGATGCAAATAAAGGGAAATGATAGAAAGTTTTTCCCTTTACAACATAACACACAAAAATCCTGTGATGATAATGTCTGGGACACTTGCAAAGGCTAGCTCATTTCCCAAGCCCTTTTTCTACATGATTGGATCTGACCCTAAAACCGTTATGTCACATTGTCCAGGGACAAATGGTGATCACCGTTTTACGGGGGGAGAAACCAAGGTTCAGAGGTAGCTGCCCAAAACAAAGCAGACACGCGGCCCAAAGCTGAACTTCCGACTCCGAGCCCAAGGGCTCTTTCCATGGAATTTTGCTGCTCGTAGCCTCACTGAGGAGATAAGGCCAGTCGGTGCAGCAGAAAGAACCGGAGGGCTCTGTGTTGTGGGCTAGGGTTGTAAGGGAGGCCTCGGGAGGGGAGGAGCTTGAGCCGGACAAGTGGACAGGAGAGGCCATCCGGGGCTGAGCAGGAGCATAAGGGGGAAGCAGGACTTCTCAGGGCCTCCGAGCAGCACACTGAGAAGGCCCAGTGATGGGGCAGTGGTTCACGCTATGCACATCTGGGAGTAGAGAGGCTCTACTCTTAGTGAACTTGTGATGTACAAACGTGCACAAAAAACAAAGCTGAACTCGGGAGCCAAAATGCCCTTGAGCAGCACGTGGTGGTATTAACAGTCATTTTGCCCTCCGACATATTGTTAGGGCACATTGCTATGTTTAGATAGATGTTTTTGTTTTTGTTTTGGCTTTTAAAGTTTTTGCTTAAATTCCGGTTAGTTAACATACAGTGTTATCTTAGTTTCAGGAGTACAACATAGTGATTCCAAACTTGCACGCATCACCCCGTGCTCTTCACAAGTGCAGTCCTCCATCCCATCACCTATTTCACCCATCTCCCTGGCCACCTCCCCTCCGGTAGCCATCGGTTTGTTCTCTATAGTTAAGGGTCTGTTTCTTTGTTTGCCTCTCTCTTTATTTCCCTTTGCTCATTTGTTTTGTTTCTTGAAGTCCACATATGAGTGAAATCATGGTATTTGCCTTTCTCTGATTGACTTATTTCACTTAGCATTATACTCTCTAGCTCCATTCATGTCATTGCAAATAGCAAGATATCATTCTTCTTTATGGTGGAATAACAGTCCATTGTATATATATACCACATCTTCTTTATTCACTCATCAGTTGATGGACACTTGAACTGCTTCCGTATCTTGGCTATTGTAAACAATGCTGTTATAAACACAGGGGCGCATGTATCCCTTTGAATTACTGTTCTCGTATTTTTAGT
>NC_048225.1:36807404-36841971 GCF_002007445.2 Ailuropoda melanoleuca
CAGAGAGACAGCCAGCGAGAGAGGGAACACAAGCAGGGGGAGTGGGAGAGGAAGAAGCAGGCTCATAGCGGAGGAGCCTGATGTGGGGCTCGATCCCAGAATGCCAGGATCACGCCCTGAGCTGAAGGCAGACGCTTAACCGCTGTGCCACCCAGGCACCCCTATTTTGGGGGTATTGACTTTTATAAGTTCTTCATATATTTTGGGTACTAACCCTTTATCAGATACGTCATTTGCAAATACCTTCTTCTATTCAGTAGACTGCCTTTTAGTTTTGTTGATTATTTCCTTCACTGTGCAGAAGCTTTTTATTTCCATGTAGTCCCAATAGTTTACTTTTGGTTTTGTTTCCCTTGCCTCGGGAGTTTAAAGGCTTTGCTAAGATTATTAAGGAGAGGAGCACCCTTCAATGAAAACAAAGATAGAGATTAAAAAAAAAAAAAGGAGTTTACAAATGATGAGGAAAGGATCATGTTGCACATTCTAATGGCTGAAGCTTTTGACAATAGAAATGATTCTCAAAATCAAAGAAAATTCTGCCACGTCAGGAGTGCTGTAACAGCAAACGTGTACCAACCAGGAAGATATCGGAAAAGGAATGAATGAAGTGAAAGCTTTTGAGTACGTACGCAGCTTGAAGGTCAGCATAGACTTGGAATATGTGAGAGACTAATTAGAAGTCAGCTGGGAGTTATTTATTTAGTCATTCCATAAATATTTGTTGAGCATCTGTTATGTGCCAAGAGCTGTTCTAGAGACTGAGGATAGATCAGTGACCAAAATTAAAGTCCCTGCCCTCATGGAACTTTGTAAGTGAGGAGAAATAGATGGAAAACAATGTACTTATCAGGTGGTAAGTGTGGTAAGTGTCATGGAGAAAAATAAACAGGGCAACTGGGTTAGGGAGTAATGGTGTGGGCAGGGCAAAAGAACACTGGCATTTGTACTCAGTGGTCAGAAAGACCTCTCAGAGGAGGTGGCTTTGGTCAGAGACCTACCAAAAGTGAAGAAGTGATTCTTGGAGATTCGCAGATTTAAACATGATGAAAGTGCTGCCAACGAAAGTTTTTGAAATTTTAAAAATTTGATTTTTGTTTAAATGTTTGAAGATTTCTGCTTATTTAATGTGGGCTGGGGCAGAGGACTTAGGCTGCAAGACACAGGGAGTCTAGCAGGTTCAAGGGCCCTGGGGAATCTGGTCATGTTCAAAAGCCCTGCAAGCCAGCCAGGGCGTGGGGACACCAGAGCTGCTGGAATTTTCTTAGACGCTCACAGAGATTCCCGAGGAGCAAGTTTCCTGCCTGCTTTGCTTCTGCTTCAGCCAACCGCCCATGGAGCAGAAACACGTCTATTTTGGGAAAAGACACATGACGATATAGTCATCCGATATAGTCATCGGTAATAGCTGTTGAGTGTGTTTGATTTTAAAGCCTAGTATTAACTCACATCTCTATTAGGTAGCAGTGATCTGGGAAATACAAACTTCAACAATTTTCGTCATTTTGATCTTTAACACTGACCTCACTGGCATAATTCATTTCCTTCTCTTGTAGCTCTTCGCGGGAAATAGACATTTGCTTTGCCTTCCAGAGGCAGGCAGGCAATCTTGAATGCTGTCACTTTGGGCGCTTCTGATGAACCACATGTAGCCTACACTTCGCCCACAGGGAACATTCCTTCCAATTTCGAGAGTGCATTTGTCACACATCTTGCTGGCACCAGCCTGACACAGAAACTCTCATAATTCAAATCCAGTGGCATGGTGTGACGAGGCAGAAGCAAAGCCAGCAAGACTCAGAGGAAACACCAACCCGGCCAAGCTGTCAGCCCGGATGGCCTGACTCAGGGCCTCCATGCCCAGGGGGAGATGGGTTGGCCTCTGGTGACACTCCCACAAGCCAAATCAAGCACTCTGAGTTGGACTGTTCTGGGAGGAAAATGGGAACTTATCCCTTAATTACTTAATATCCTAAGAGTCCATTCCCCTGGGTTGTGGAACTTGAACTCTGGGGTCACTACCTGGGTTTCCAGGTCAGCTTTGCTACTGACTGTGTGACCCTGGGCAAACTGCCTCTTTCCCGACTTCATAGGAAGGTTGTCAGGATAGAATGAGATAAAATGGGAACCTGCTATGTGCCTGGAACATAGTAAGCTTTGAATCAACGTGATTTGAATCTCACGTTTTTTCTCGTGATCTCTTGCCTAGATTCCTGCAGTGGTCTCTCAGCTGGTTTCCTGCCTCAGTCCCCACCTAAATCCATTCCACACACTGTGGCCGAAGTCATCTTTCAGCACACAAATCTGATTCTAAAACCCTCCAGTGATTCCTCTGTCAGGATATGTTGAGATTCATGTGCAGGACATATCAAACCCTTTACCATCTGACATCTCTGCACCTCGGACATGCCACATGCCCAGCCTAAAAGGCCCTCTCTCACCCTGACCATGTGCAAAACTCCAACTCGTTCCTTAAGCTTCAACATGAGCATCATTTCCTTCAGCTTCTCCCTACCACTCAGTGCCTAGTGACAGAGATTATATCTACATACATAGAGAGAGAAGATAGATATAGTAGGTGCTCAATAAGTGTTTTTTTGAACAAAGAAATCAATGGCATCTATAAATACATATAATACTAACTTCATAATGTTATGTAAGTTTGATGAGATAACTAGGTAAAGGCAGACTATAGTTCACACAGAAAAATCCTGCTGGCATCTATTGGAAATTTAAGTAACCATGTATAGCCTTACCCAAAGGGAGCGAACTATTTTATCATAGTCATTCAATTTTAATATCAACTCATTGATATTGAATTCACTTCATTGAAAATCAGTTAATTCAATTTCAATAACAATATCAATTCATTCAATTTTATAAATTATTCAATGTTTTGACTGAATATATACTTTATATTAGACATGTCAAAGCAAAGACATATCAGAGACACATATAAGCTAATGTTCAAATGCTGGGAATAAAATAAATAAAAACAGGATGAGGGCATTGAGATTGACAGGTGAGGACAATTTTGCATATCAGGGAAGCTTTCCCTGAGGAGGTAATGATTGAACAGATACTTAAATGAATTAGGGTGTTACACAGACAACTGGGGAAAGACAGTTCTAGGCTGAGAGAGCAGCAAATGCAAAACCCTAAAACATCAACAGCTATGGTTACATTTTCCTATGTCTTGGAGTGTCTAGTCATCCTCGTTGGGAAGCTAGACATCATATATTTTATATTATTGAGTACTGAATCCTGTTCTACAAAAAGTATTGGATTCTTTTCTGGTCAGGTAGGTAAATTACTTGGAGTTCAGCTTGATCCTTTTAAGCCTTGTGTTTAAGTTTGGTTAGTGCGGGTCTGAAGTAGTCTTCACTTTAGGATTAGTTTAGCCCTATAAATATGGCACTAGCCCTCTGAGGTTTTTACTGACAGCTCCAGGAATTCACTAGTACTACCCCCTCAGCTGATTAGAACACAGACATCTTCCAGCTTTCTAGGCATAAGCACTGGGAATTTTTCAACTTCTAGGATCTAGTCATTCTCTGCTTGGTCTCCTGGAGGTTTACCTTATGCATGCATTGGTTGGTACTCAGCAAAAGACTGGAAGGGATGCTTAGAAAGATTTCTTCCTCTGTGTGGCTCTTTCCCCCTCTTCATTACTCTGCTTTGCCAATTTTAGTTACCTTAGCCCCTCCAAACTTGAATCTCTCCTCAGCTCAGCAAGGTTGCCGTGTTCTGCTTGGATTCTCCCAGCTGCACTACAGTCTGGAAAGCACTTCCAGACAGCAAGCTGAAGTGATCATAGGGTTCACTGTGTGTGTTTCTAGTTTTCTCATTTGAAGCTTTAAAAGTTGAATCTGGCTGTTATGTGAATAGAATGAAAGATAAGAAGAGTGGCAACAGGGGACCAATTAGGAGCCTATAAAGTAATCTGGGTAAGGGTAGGGTAGAGCAACTGAGGAAATGAGAAAAAGTTAGATTCCAGATATATATATATTCCAGATATATATAAAGATTTATTTATTTTTTTTTAATTTGTTTTAGAGAGAGAGTGCGTGTGAGTAGGGGGAGGGTCAGAGGTAGAAGGAGAAAGAATCCCAAGCAAACTCCCCACTGAGCATGGAGCTCAACACAGGACTCAATCCCACAATCCCAAGATCATGACCTGAGCTGAAATTGAGAGTCAGACACTTAACAGACCAAGCCACCCCCAGGCACCCCTGAATACATTTTGAAGGTAGAACCCAGAAAGTTTGCAGAGGAATTATATGTAGATGTAAAGGAAAGAGAAAAATCAGGACTTTTTGACGTGAGAAGCAAAGTAAGTTGTAGTACCATTTACAGGATGGAGAACACTGAAGGAACTGGTTGCGGGGCGGGAGAATGAGAAGTCTGGTTTCAGGCATGGCAAGTCTGAGTTTCCTACTGGCATCCCTGGGGAGATAATACATAGGCAGTTGGTTTTATGTCTGGAAAGTAGTGTAAAGGTCAGGATTAAAGACATTAATCTGGAATGCAGAAGGAATTTAAAGTCAGAACTAGGCTACATCACCTAAAAAGTGAGTATAGCTAAAGAACAGGTTCAAAGCCTGAGGCTTGGGGACTTGAACATTTAAAAGGCAAGAAGCCAGCAAAGCACACTTATTTTTCTTCCCATCATCATAATATCATTTCTCTGTGGCATCTAAGATGTGAGGCTTCCAGAAAGAACACAAGGCCCACGTCACAGTGCAGCCCTGAAGAGCATCCTATGCGTAATCTGCCAGAAAGCACAACCACCCTAGATGGCCCACATGTGCCTGAGACCCATCTGATTTGGAGTTGGCCAACATGAGTTTCTAACTATGGCATAATGTAGTGACAAATGCACAGGATAAGCACCAGAGGTATGAGTTCTGCTCCAGAAAATGGCTTTAATTAACTGAACTCAAGCAAGTATCAACTTCTCTTAGTTCCTTCACCTATAAAATGAAGAGATTGAGCTAAGTGGTCCTGAAAGTCTCTTTCAGCTTTTTATTTAAAAAATTCTAGAGAAAAAGTGCTAAACACCAGGAAAGAGAGATTTGTAATTCCATCCTCCACTGAAGATATGCCCCCTAGACTGCTCTGAATGTTCTGGAACGAGCACTGCCTCTTCATATATCTAACTGCTCCTGTGGCCCGTGCTTCCCTTCCAGAAAGGTGACTATCCAGAGAGGACCCACCAGCTCCTACAAAGGGAGAGACTTCTCACCAGAGTCCTTAGGAGTTTCCAAGACTCAGGGTGCCTGTCAGAGTGCAGTCCGTACCACACCAACTACCACGGCAGTTATTTGGAGAGAGAGAATTTCATGTACAGAACGGCTAGCTAGGTTTGGAAGAACTGAAAAGCCAAAAAGAAAAGTCTCAGCTATCACTGAGGTAACACATTCAAGAACAAGTTCCCACCCCTAGGCCTGGGGAAACAAAGAGAAGTGGTTGGAATGAGTAATACCCAGAAGCAATGAGACTGGGGTCCAGACCTCAGAGAAGGAGGCACTAGCCTCCTGGAGCTGTTGGCCCATGTCAGGCGGGGAAGAGTGATGCCATGAGCCTGATTCTACAAATGATGGGGAAACTGCCAGCTGGATTCACCTGCCGCTATTGGACACACTTGGCCCCGCCATGGTGAAGAAGAAGATTGCTGGGGTCATACTGAGAGGCACCAGAAGCAAAAGGACAGGGCCATGTCCACATCTGTTTTTCCTTTTCCAGCCTTCCTCTAGCACTACCTACTGGTGCTACCCAGGAGCAGCCAGCAAAGGAGAAAGGTGATTTGCAGAGTGCCAGCCCCAGAGCCAAGTACAATGGTGCCCCCTTGTCCATGGAGGGTATGTCCAAGACACCCAGTGGATGTCTGAAATGGCAGATCTTTATAGGCAGTTTTTATAGGAAAAAACTATACATACATACCAATGATAAAGTTTAATTTATAAATTGGGCACAGCAAGAGATTAACAATAGCTCATGATAAAATAGAACAATTATAACAATACACTGTAACAAAAGTCATGTGAATGTGTTCTAGCTCTCTTTCTCAAAATATCTTAGTGTATTGTACTCACCTTCCTTCTGGTGATGATGTGAAATGATAAAATGCCTATGTGAGGAGATGCAATGAGGTGAATGACATAGGCCTTGTGACCTAGCTTGAGACATCTGACCTTCTGACGATATGTCAGAGGGGGGTCATCAGCTTCCAACATTGTTGACCTTGGGTAACTGAAACCGTGGAGATCAAAACTGCAGATAAGCGGGGGGGACTCGGTATAGAAGAGCACATTTGAAGCTGGGAGATAGTTTAATTACTGACACACTCATTTATTTTGAAATTACTACGAACAATACTGGGTTTGTAATCTATAAGACATAATGTAGTATTTTTTAAATTCTCTGTTGAGCAACCTAGAGCTTCCTGTGTTTATTTGTAATGGATCTAAGTTCCTACACTTAAAGGTGTGCTTCTGAGCCCAGTAAATAAATGCTCCCACGATACCCAGACGGTATCTACACATCACATTCCATTACACACCGTCAACTAATGTTTGAGTGGCTATCGTACACCATCTATTATTCTAGGCACTGGCTTCTTATCTATGTGACTTGAGAGTCACCAGAAGTGGGGTTACCCTGCAGTGGGCAATGAACAGTATTTTCTCCAGAAAACATCATTAAAATGTAGACATCCACTGGCATGTTGGTTAGTCCTCTAAACCTCTCCTGACACTATTCACAAATCCCTTTCCAACATCCCCTTACCGTTCACATTCATTATCCCATTGATCCCCCAAATCACGTGTGGAAACAAGAAAGAGATGAGGGGCGCCTGGGTGGCACAGCGGTTAAGCGTCTGCCTTCAGCTCAGGGCGTGATCCTGGCATTATGGGATCGAGCCCCACATCAGGCTCCTCTGCTATGAGCCTGCTTCTTCCTCTCCCACTCCCCCTGCTTGTGTTCCCTCTCTCGCTGGCTGTCTCTATCTCTGTCGAATAAATAAATAAAAAATCTTAAAAAAAAAAAAAAGAAAGAAAGAAAGAGATGAGTATATCTACATCACTGAGTGAAGAAAGCAAGATTTGGAGAGGTGGTCAGTTTACACACAGCTTTGTGATTACCTGAGCCATTATTTACACCCAAGTCTTCTGATTTAAAATTTGGAACTCTGGATGGTTGATTACATTGGTTGACTTTTGAATGTTGACCCAGCCTTGCGTCCCTGAAGTACTCCACTTGGTCATGGTGTATACATCGTTTTTATGTATTGCTGAATTCCATTTGCCTACATTTTGTTGAAGATTTTTGTATCTATGTTCATGGGGTTATCGGTCTGTGGTTTTCTTTCTTCCTTTCTTTCTTTCTTTCTTTCTTTCTTGCTTTCTTGCTTTCTTGCTTTCTTCCTTTCTTTCTTCTTTCTTTTTTGTACTGTCTCTGGTTTTGATATCAGGGTAATACCAACTTCATGAAAAGAATTGGTAAATGCTCCTCCCTCTTCTTTTTCCTGGAATAGGTGTGTAAAATTGGTGTTAATTTTCTCTGAAAGTTTGGTGGAATTCTCCGGTGAAGTCATCTGGCCTGGAGCTTCCTTTCTGGGAGTTTTTAAGTTACAAATTCAATTCCCTTACTTGTTAGGGGGTTACTAAATCCTCTCTTTCATGTTGGCTCCATTGTGGTAGGTTGTGTTTTTTCCCAGGAAGTGGCCAATTGGGTCTAAGTTTTCAGATTTATTTGTGCTATTAAGTAGTCTTAATAAAGAATACATTCTTTTTCATGGATTTTTTGATATGTTGAAATTCTACAGTTTTTACAGAATTTGTAGTCTGTTGTGACTTCTCTCAGTCTAATAAAAATGCACCTTTGAATGTAAAAAAAATGAATAAAAATCAAATCAAATCAAACCTGGGACTCTGCCTACCACACTAGGATGTCCTTTGCATGAATAGTTTATCAGGTTGCCTGGTGGTGTAGGCCTTCTGGGGAAGATTCAGAAACGGTTTCATCGTCTCCCCAAGCAGACCCAGATCCCCTACAGCCCCACATCAGTATATCTCACCAGTGTTAGCTTGGCCACCTCACTTGACTGACCACAGACAGCATCTTATCTGAAATTTGGCAAGGTGGAAGTGCTGGGTGGCCTGATGACTTGGAGGAAAACTAAAGGCGATGGAGAGCCTCATCCTGGCATGCAAAAGAGGAAAAGAAGAATGCTCCATTCCTCTCTCTTTTGCCACCCCCATCCCTCCTGCACTCCCCACATAAACTTTTGTGGCACCTCACATCAACATACCCAATTAATAGAAGAGGGGTCGATGAAAAAAACTAGAGCCAGTAAGGGAAGCCAGATGAGCCCCATGTTCACTAGTGGAAACAGACATTTATAGGGCTCCCATTATATACAGGGCACTGAGGTGGTGAGGATGCAGGGTGGTGTCACATGTCTTTGATGTTCACAGATGCTTTAATTGCCTTCAATCCCCAATAGCAGACAAATAGATCAATGAGAATTAGCAAAGCTTCTTGAAAAATAGGGCATGGCCTTTTATCTCAGAAATTTCAAAAACCCTTTACAAACATTCATTAGGCCCAACCTCATTCCACAGGCAGTGAGTGGAAGACCCACTATTAGTCACAGACTGAACTCTACCTCTATGTCTTCCAGCCCAACCTCACGCATCACCTCTCCAGGAGGGTCTGATCAGTGAACCATTTTGCTTTAGTTGTTTACTTCTTTCATTCAGCTCTCAGCGAGCTAGCCAGGTGCCATCTTTCCGGGGAAGCAGCTATATTGCTGTGGGGTGGCCTTCTCCCTTTCCAGAGAGTGTAAGATGATCACTGGGAGAGCGGATACAGCAAGAGAGAGTAGTAGGGATTGAGGCGAGTTTCTGGCTTCCATCCTTGGGGCATTTGGTCATCCCGAAAAGCTAAAGAATTATCGATCTCACCATACTCCATATATTCTGTTTAACACAGTAAGTAGCTTATTTTGAGCACCAGCTATATATTTAGTATCATCTCATTACCTGGCTAAGAGGTTACCTCTGGAATCAGAAAGATGTGGGTGTTGAGCCATTTTTGTTACATAATATGTGACCTTGAACAAGACTGATTACTCTTGGAGCCTCAATTTTCTCATCTGTACAATGGGAATGATAATAATAGGATCAGTCTCACGAAGTTGTGAGAACTCGATGAGGAAACTCACCTGAAGCACTTAACATATGCCCAGCCCAGATTAAATGCTCAATAGCTATTAGCCAATATTAAAGTTCACCATAATCCCCTGAAGCAAATATTAGATTTTCATTAGTCCCTTTTTATAGATGAGGAGATGAGGATTCAGAGATAAAGTCATTTCCTAAGGTCACCAACTGTAAGTAACAACCCAGACCAGTGGGGGTGTAACTGACCCAGATCCCACACTGGTAACCACCATCATGTATGGAATGGGTCACAGTGCCACAACCAGGGGGCTCATGGCCGCCATCCCAACCTGGCCTTGCTCCAGTCATCCTGACAGAGTGCAAGGATCACTCAGGGCAGAGAAGACGCAGGGAAGCAAAAGATTGGAAGAGTTGGTTGGCCCAGACATGAAGTTCAAACCATCATATATAAGTATCAAAGCAATGGCGAGCAAAGAAATTCTTTGGTCTGAGATACGATTATCGACACTTTTATTAAAATAGGGAAATTGAGGCTCAGAGGGGTTTGGTGACCTGCATTAAGCCACATAATGAGTAAGAGGCAGAGCCAGGACTGAAACGCAGGCTTTCCGGCTCTTACCTGCTGTATGACATGGCTACAACCTTATAGACACCGTGTACCATTGCTCTTTCTGGGTCTACATACAGAACATGTCCCTGCTTCAACTGAAGGAGAACAGGAAGCAAATCAACCTTTATTGCGCCCCTCCTGTGAAATACCCTGCACATAGTCATTTCATCATGACAACAACCTGGAGAGGCAGGTTTAGTTTTACAGAGAAGAAAACAGAAGTTCAGTCTCTGATTCAGGTAAATCGACCAAGGTCACCACCTAGTAAGAAGCAGGGTACTTGAAACTCCAGCTTGGCTCTCCCCACTTGCCACATCACACTACCCCTTGGGGAAGGCTTAGGAGAGCCCATTTTCTCATGGGCATGGCAAGCTCTGGACATCCTTTAGCCATCTGGATTTTTTTCTTCAAGCACTGGGGCGAGATCAGCTCAGACTGTTGAGGGGAGAATTGTAGTCAAAACCTGTATTATACCTGCTGTGAAGCTGTCTTCAAAGCTCATCAGGAAGGTAGATAAAACCTGCCACCTAAAACCAGCCTCTTGGACACTTCAAGATGAGTGGAGGGGTGCCAGCGCTGAGATGACAGCCTCAAGGCCCATAAATTTCATAGAGGAAGATTTGTATCCTTGTACCTTCATCTGGCCAGTAACAAGAATACATAGTAATGGTGCTTACTGCAGAAAACCATAAACTCAGGGGACCGAGCTTGATTTAATTCCCAATCTAAAGCTATCTTTCTCCTATGATTACAACTATTAGTTTGCTCCAAGGCAATTGACTGTTTTTCCTTTCTGCAGGTACATTTCGGGCCATCACTCTCATTGCAGCCTGCACTAAACATTGTGCTCTGCCAGATGGGGCTGGAGGGGCTGGGTGGGAGCCACAAAGCAAGTCCCTTCTCGAAGGAGTCCCAAATCCCAGGAACCCCAGGACCCAACAGGATCTTAGCGCTGCCCCCCTAATAAGTCACTTTGGCTCCCATCTTAGGAAACTGGTCCCTTGTTGGCACACAGAAGTCTGGGTTTTCTCTGCAGTCTGGGAGAAGCTTGAGCCCTTGCTGGGTTAATCAGTACATATTAACAACAATGAGCATTTTTCTCACCCTCCTTCACACTTGGTGAAACGCTTTGGATTAACAAGTTATTCACGATACATAAAACTGCCACTTTTCAAGTCAGGTCATGTTGAAGGAATGTCAAAAGAGGGTGGATAAGAGAAAGATTAAAATCACTTTCAGGATGTCTGTAGATTTCCAAAGGATTAAAGGTTTGCTCTGTGGCCAGCCCGGAGGCTGCACGGTCTCTTATCTGGATGGGGAGCTGAGACACAGCTCCAATTAAGAGGGCTGTCTCCCAGTGTGTTCGAAGAAGAAAAATACCATTAGTCATAATAATCATGTGTATTTATATAAGCCCTTTCATCTGTGCCTCTCAAAGTATTCTAACCACCATTAATTATACCTCCCGACACACCTCTGAGGTAGGTAAAAACTATTATACCCATTTTACAGGTGAATAAAGGACTACCAAGGGAGGAGGAGTGAATTATCTGGGGCCACACATAAGCCAGTGGTTGAGCAAGCAATTCCTGCCCCCTTAGGTCAGGGTTAGGGCTGCCTGTTGTTGGCTCTTCTCTCTGAAGGACTGAGCTCTGGGAGAAGGTCAAAGAGGCTACTGTGATGCCACGTCTAGGGGTCAAGGGAATCAATCCCTCTTAGCCCAGGCTCTTAAAAAAAGTAAAGCAGCCTATTATGGAAAGCATAAAGGCGGAGTAGTCCAGGCTTTGGTCATTGTCCCTTAGGTGAGATGTGGCCGGTGATCCGTGTGATGCTTAGGATAAACCTTGGGCCATGACTCAGCTTCCTTGGGCCCTGACCAAGATGTTCTTTTCCATAGTCACAGAGTTGGGTCTCAAGGTAAATCTGAATCATAGACATTCTGCACAGTGGTTCTTCCTAATGACCAGGGCTCTGTCTTCTCAAAGCATTGTCTCCCCCATTTGCCCCTCACCTTATGTTCCCCGTTGCCCACACCACAGGAACGCACAGCAGGCATAGCTCATTTATTCTTGGGGACTCGGGATAGCCCAAAAGAAGGGTGCAAGAATGCCATCAGAGGGATGGGGAAGAGAAGTATTTTAGTCAGAGGTGACAGCAGCATAAGGTTGAGAGGTGAGAGAAAGCCTAAGTGTGAGGAACGCAAGGCGTTCTTTATGGATGATACGCAGCATGTATGAAGGAGGAGTGAATGATAAGAGCCAAAATAAGGAATGTTACCAAAGAGCATCAGTAGAGAGCAGTGAGCTGTGGAAAAACACAATCAAGTCTGTATTTTTGGAGTGGTTTGTAGTTTGGAAGCCCGAGAGGAGTCCCAGGTGTGAGTGGACAGATGCTGAGCTCAGCTGGGACACGAGAACTTCGAGGCGCCTGTAGAGAACCCAAGTGCAGATGACCAGTGGGTCTGAAAGCAGAGGTCCAAAGGTCAGAGCCTGGGCTAGAGAAGGCAATTTGGGGTACTCAGGGGCACCATCTTTGATGTTTCTAAGATCTCAACAAAAGATCTGACAGTCACACTTCATCTTCAGGTTTTCCTGGCAACGTCCTGGATTTGATCTTTGCTCAAAAGCCAGTTATTAATTCTAGCACCGTTTGCCATCTGGAGAGGTGGGGAATATTCGAAACAATCAAGTCCTGGCTTCCTTTTGCTTCACGGTCCTTCCATCAGGTCATCCCTCTCTTCTCACATTTTACAACAAGCCATGGGGAGAAATCAGGAGGCACCTTCAACTCTTCACTTGGAAATGCCATCAAGTAGGTCACCCACTGCATTCAGTATATTCTCTACTTTCTGCTATTGCCGGAGGCAATTGTGGTGGTGTTACTTAACCACTTCTGCCACTACATAAGGATCGCCTTTCTTCAAATTTCCAGTAAGATTTTCCTTATACTCCTTTAAGCCCTCACTTAACGATGTCCTCAAAGTCCAAAATTCTGTGAGCCGTGGGCACCTAAAGCTTTCACTAACATTCTCTTCAAAACCCTATGGCCTACTTCCAAAGACACTCCCACATTTAAGTTTCTGTTACAGTAGCACCCACCTCCAAGAACCAAAATCTGTATTAGTTACCTAGTACTTTAGAACGAATTACTCCAGAACTTAGCAACCCAAAACAATGAACATTTATTATCTCACAGTTTCCCATTGTCAGGAATCTGGAAAGCAGTTGAGCTGGGTGGTTCTGGGTGGTTCTCTCTAAGACGTTAGTCAAAGTAATTGACAACCAGGGTGGCTATCTTCTCTCGGACTGACTGGGGCTGAAGATCCTTCATCCGAGCTCAGTCTCACAGCTGTTGGCACACCTCAGGTCTTCACTAGTTATTGGCTGGCAGTTTCAGTTCCTTGCCACATGGGCCTCTCCATAGGGTAGCTCACAACATGGCAGCTGGCTTCGCCCATAGTGAGAGATTAAAGAGAGAGAGGGAGAAGACACATAAAATAGAAGCCCAGGTCTTTTTCAGCTTAATCTTAGTGGTGGCATACCATCACTTTTGCCATATGCTATTGGTCACACAGACCAACATGTGTGCAGGCCACTGGGCAGGGATCATTGGAGCCATCTTGGAAGTGGGCTACCATAGCTGGGAAAAATTGATTCATCCAGTTTTGCCTCCTTTCTCCTTCCTTTGTTAGTTCCTAGCTTCGCAGACACCAAGCATCCCTCCTTCTGGGGCAAAGACTGTGCTAGGCACTGGCTGCAGAGACTATCAGACCTTGCCCTTCCACAGGTGTTTGTCTTGTCTAGTCGGTGGAGATGAAATATGGACACAAGTAAGAAGAAAGAGAGAATTTACATATACACTTCACACCTATTAAGGACCAGGCACTTTGCTAGACGCATCTGTGCATTTCACATCCACAATAATCTGACAAGGTAGATACACCAATGTCCAGTTTTATGGATAAGAAAACTAAGACTCAGAAAATTTAGGAACATTGACCAAATTCTCATAACTAGTAAATACCAGGAATGAGATTTTAATTTAGGCGTTCAGGTTATGGAGGGAGGCATAAGGAAGGAGCCTGCATAGAAACACGAAAGAGCTAAACTATCAAGAAAGAGCTCCACTGTTCAATTACACACCATAAACTATCTGATGAAATACTGAGACAGAAGGAGAAGTAGCTAATGGTGGACATGCAGATATGAGTGACAGTTACTAGGGGCCCATGAAGCAGATTCTGACCCTTCGGCTCAAGCCCTTCAACCTGGCCTTGCCTTGCCTTGCCACCATCTGCTGAAAACTTCCTCATGCTTGAGTCCCCTCAGCCACTGACTCGCTCAGCTCCCATTTTGACTGTCATCTTCATGTTGTAACACTTGGGATTTAATAACCCTGGGCATGGACCCAGCCTGAAAACCCACTGGGCCTGCCTGCTTGTTCCCAGAATCCATCACTCTGGCTGTAGCCATAGGTACCTCATACCTTCTCTGCCCCCAGCCAATCTCCCTCTGCTCCCCCCAACACACAGCCCAAGAGGAGAGCTGAACCACAGATACGGGATAGTGTGACATGAGAAACAGAGTCACCAGCTTTTTGGTGGGCCTTCCTGCCCCTGTGCCCAGCAAAGCCCCTCTTTTGGGGTCAAGCAGCAGCCTCCCCTAGCAGTGCAGGTGGTTCTATCAGAGGCAGTAGCCTGCTTGGGTATGTTTAATCTGATTCCTTAGTCTTGAGTTACCACAACTGGCTTGTGAGGAAGATGTACCAGTCATAGGAACTGAAAAGCCGTAATATTCTCTTTTTTTTTTTCTCAAAGGTTTTTTTTTTAATATATAGCTCAGTGATTCATCAGTCTTATATAACTCCCAATGCTCATTATATCACGTGCCCTCCTTAATGCCTGTCGCCCAGTAACCCATTCCCCCACCCCTCTCCCCTCCAGGAACCCTCAGTTTATTTCCTATGATTAAGAGTCTCTTATGGTTTGTCTCCTTCTCTGATTTCATCTTTTTTTTTTCCCTCTCTTCCCCTATGATCCTCTGTTTTGTTTCTTAAATTCCACATATGAATGAGATCATATGATAACTGTCTTTCTCTCAATGACTTATTTCACTTTGCATAACACCCTCTAGTTCCATCCATGTCATTGCAAATGGCAAGATTTCATTTTTTGATGGCTGAATAGTATTCCATTGTATATAGATACCACATCTTCTTTATCCATTCATCTGTCAGTGGATAACTGGGCTCTTACCATGGTTTGGCTATTGTGGATATTGCTGAAAAGTCATATTTTCTTAGCACATCTCATATAAAGTGAAAATGTTGACCCCACTTCCATTTAGAGGGTTGGTTATTCAATTAACAGCTGTCTCTCTTACCAGACCTTGTTGGTTTGACTCACCACTGTATTCCCAGAACCTCACACATTATAATAATTAAATGCTAATGGGTAAATAAATGAAATGAAAGAATGAAAGAGTTTAGGTGGATTGAATTCACCTGACCTAAATCTAAGACTAGCTTCACAGGGGAGAGTAGGAGAGGACAGATGGGAATCTGAGGAAGGTCAAAGGCACAAGGTAGGAAGCTGAGGGAGTCTCCACAAGATGTCTTTTACTTTTTCTGTGAGTTGGGATGTGAGGGATTATCTCCTGAAAGGGAAGGGTGGCAAGAAATAGGAGGGAGGGGTGAGGAGAGAACTGAAGGTTTGAAACCTGTGTAGGGAATGGGACTGAATGCCCACCAGAGACTCGTGGAGGGGTGGTTGGCAGCAGATGGCTCTAAGGATTCAACCATGGTGCCATAGTTGGCTCCAAAGGGCAACAGATGCCATCAACCAAGAAAGGGAATGGATGGGGAAGAAGCCCAATGCAAGGAAGAGTTATGGGAGGTCAGACTTGCACATGGAGCTAGCCATCTCAGGTCAACAGGAACTTACAAAGTTCCTACTAGGTGCTGGACCTTTGTACTGAGTACAAAGAAAAATGGGAGAGCTCCTGATTTGGAGGAGCTAGAAAATGCATCCGATGTGAGGGAGTCATGAATCCCTAAGTAAAACCACAGGAGGTCTCATGCTGTGGCTCAACTGTAAATGCAAAGAACGGCAAGACCAAAGGTTTTTTCTCTTCTCTCTCTCTCTTCTCCTTCTTTCAAACTAAACATCACATTCAGCTCCTTGTCTCTGTGCCCAGAATTCTTTTTCAGCAAGTATGACCTACACTAGGCAGTCTGAGAACACCACCTGGTGGGTCTTCAAGGTATTAAACATTTAGCTTTCAAAGAAAAGAGTTCTAGATTGTAAGAACGGGAGGAAAATGTATTCATTCAGCAGTATTTATTGCCCCAAAACATTGCAACAGGCACCAGGAGTATGAATATATGCCCTCAAATTTCTTCCAATGTGAGAAAAAATTGAATTGAATTGAAAGCCTATATGAAAGCAAATTTAATGAGAGCTACAATCTTTTGGCTGAATTAGGGTTCTTCAGAGAAGAGAACATAGCATCCACTGTAAATAGAAAATAGAAAATCCCAAATCCAGCCCGTCCATGTAGACTCTTTTTCCCCTGGGCCCACTGTATCTTCTCTAGCTCTCCCAATTTTCCTCTGAGCAGACACTACAAAGCCCACATCTTCAAAGATGCCAACAGGGAAGGCAGCTATGGGCAAGGAAAGAGAACCAGACTGCAGTCAACAGTCCTGAACTTGAGCTGAAGAAAGCCAACTGAACTTGAGCAAAATCTTTTGTACATTCCTGAACTTTCATGTCCTCACTAGTTAACTGAAAATAAAAATGCCTACTTTTCGGGATGGTTATAAGAATTAAATAAGATAATAAAGTGGGAAATGCTTTTCAAAGTACAGGTCAAGTTTTGCTTATTGCTATTATTAGTCCATAGAAGGGTACCTTCCTTAAAGGAAAAGTACATCCCTTTGTCCTTGGTGAGTCATCACGGACCCAGGTACGTGAGGGTAAGGTGAGGTGAATGCAGAGGCCTTATCAAAGACGCCTGGGTGGCTCAGTAGGTTAAGCAGCAGACTCTTGGTTTTGGCTCGGGTCGTGATTTTGGGGTCGTGGGATCATGCCCCATGTTGGGCTCCATGCTCAGCATGGAGGCTGCGTGCGATTTTCTCTCCGCCTCTCTCTGCCTATCTCTCTCTCTAAATGAATAAATAAAATCTTTTTTTAAAAAAGACTCTTTTTCATTTTACAGATAATCAAAACTACATAGAAAAATTTTCTGTATCTGTGGCAGACAGACTCCACCTTTTTTTTAAAAGATTTTATTGATTTATTTGTCAGAGAGTAAGAGCACAAGCAGGGGGAGTGGCAGGCAGAAGGAGAAGCAGGCTCCATGCTGAGAAAGGAACCCAACTCAGGGCTCCATCCCAGGACCCTGGGATCATGACCTGAGCCGAAGGCAGATGCTTAACCAACTGAGCCACCCAGGTGCCTCCAGACTCTCTTTTATAATCACATCAAAAAAATAGGAAGTGCCAGGGCGCCTGGGTGGCTCAGTTGGTTAAGCATCTGACTCTTGATTTCAGCTCAGGTCATGATGTCAGGGTCTTGGGATCGAGCCCTGCTTCCAGCTCCATGCTGGGTGTGGAGCTTGTTTGATATTCTTTCTCTATCTCACCATCTACCCCACTCCTCACACTCTCTCTCACTAAAAGAAACAAAAATGAAATGCCTAGGAATAAATATGACAATAGTTGCATAAGATTTTAGTGAGGAAATTTTAAAACTTTTATTGAGAAACATTAAAGATAACAATTAATCAAAATACCACGTTTGTGGACTGGAAGACTCAATATTGTAAAAGAGTTAATTCTTCCAGATCAGCTATAGAGTCAATGCAATTCCAATCAAAATCCCAACAGATTTTTAGTAGTATTTGACAAGTTCATTCTCAAGTTTATATGAAGATGCAAAGAGCAAAGAACGGCCAAGATACACTTGAAGAAGAATTATAAAAATGGAGGACTGGCACTATCAAAAAGCAAGAATTGTTATGAAGCTACAATATTCAGAACAATATGTGGGTCCAGGCCAATTAATACACCAATAAAATAGAGTCCAGAAAGAGACCTTTGTATTGAATGAGCACTTGATATAGGCGGGCAAAGGACAGTTTAATAAGTGCTACTGGTACAATTAGCTACCCACGTTAAGTTAAACAGAAATCAATTCCAGGTATATTCAAGTTTTAATGTGTAAGGCAAAAAAAGAAAAAATATATATGTACACATATGTGCTGAACCAGCATTTTGCCAAAAGAAAAAAATATATAAATATCCAATAAACTTCATTACAGGGAAATACTAATTACAACAATGATATAACACTACATACTCACCAATAAGCAAAAATTTTAAAAGTTGATATGCGTAAGTGTTGTTGAGGATATAGAACAAGTAGACTTCTCATATACTGCTGTTGGGAATATAAGTGGTACGACCAATTTAGAAAACTGGAGTGATCTGCTGATTTTGACTACGTGTATATTTTTATTCCCACTTACATTCCCTAGAAAAACACAAGCATATGTGCACATGAAAATATGTACAAGAATGTTCATAGCAGCATTCTCAGAAGCCAAAAACCTCCAGACCATTCAAATACCCATCAAGAATGTAACAGGAAAGTAAATTACAGTACATTCAAAGAAAGCCAGGTCAGAAAACTTTTCCCATGAAGGGCCAGAGGGCAAATATTTTAGGCTCTGCAGGTCTCTATCTCGTGATTTTGTTGTATTTTTTCTCTCACAACTTTATAAATGTAAAAAGCATTCTCAGCTCTTGGGCCATACAGAACCTGCCATTAGCTGGATTTGGCCGGGGGGCCGTAGTTTGCCAATCCCTGATATAGAAGAAAACGATGCAGCATTGGAAATGAATGGATTGCCCTTTGAAACTCCATGGATGAATCTTTCAAACAACACTGAGCTAAAGAAGTGACACAAATACACACACATAATACAGATCACTTATACAGGCGTGACAGGTAAAATTCACAGAACTATAATTCCATTTACACACAGGCACAATGAAATGATGGGGTTCAGAAATGCATACATAGGACTTAAAACCACAAAGAAATGCAAGAAAACAGTTACAAAGAAGTCAGGATCATGGATAGCTCTGGGTGAGGGAGGGGGTTGTGGCCGGAGAGGGACCCCTGGGGCTCTGGCAATATTCTATTTCTTGACCTGGATGATGGTAACACAGGTGTTTGCCTTATCATTATTTGTTAACTCGCACATTTGTGTTCATTATTTGACAAGTTGTGTGTTTACGTTTTATGTCCTTTCCTGTGGGTTCTGTGTTTAGAGGGAGCCTCAGTTGGAGTTGACAAAGACAGTGGTAGAGAAAAGAGTTGCAGAGGCTCAGAGAGCATGGGAGAGGGTCAAGGGAAGGGGACAATATCCCTAAGAATGGCGGAGGCTGGCAAGGTCCAAATGTGTGGACTTCAAAGGCAGAGGGCTACTGAACCAGAAGGAGCCACCCCGGTTGGAAGCTGCCTTGGTCCGTGGAAAGAAGGCTACCAGATGCTTCTGGTTCTGTTGGGGGCTAGGACTGAAGAGTCAGTGTCCCAGTTTCCACCGGGGCATGGTGGACAGGCTGGGAGCACCACAGGCAGAAGAACAGGTCAAGATGAGACAGGACAGGTCCTTACCCTTCAGACACTCCCTCGTGGGCACGGGGAAGCAGGCAGGAGAGCTATATACAAAGGGAAGAAAAGGAGTTTGTTTTTTTTTACATACATATTTTTTTAAATCTCTATTTTACGGATCAAGAAATTGAGAATCACAGAGGTCAAGAGGTGTGTCCAAGGTCACAGATTACTACACGGTGCACATGAGATTGGGACCCAGCTTGGTCAATGCGTTCATCAGGGTTCTCCAGAAAAATGGAACAAGGAGGACCTCTATAGAGAAAGTGTGCGTGATTGAGTTTATGGGAGTGGCTCACATGACGTAGAGACCGGCAGGTGTGAACTCCGTGGGGCAGGCTGTCGGCGGGAAGCTCAAGCTGGGTTTCTAAGTTCCAATCTGGAGGCAAACCTGCTTCTTTTTCAGAAAACCTCAGCCTCTGCTGTGAAGGCCCTCGGCTTATTAGATCAGGCACACCCCCACACATACTGGAACATGATCCGCTTTACTTAAAGTCAACCAATTATAAATGGTAAGCACAATCACAAATACCTCCCTGGAAGCATTTAGATTAGTGTCTGAGCCAACAAGTGGGCACCATAGCCTAGTCCAGTTGACACAGAAAATTAACCATCACACTTGGACATGAACACCCACTACTGACTGACTCTAGCCTCATGTGCAGTGATTTACTGAATGTAGGCAAGTGGCTCAGGTAGGAAGCATGGACCACACATTAGTGTTGCCATCGTGCAAAGAGGAAATTTGTATTAAATGACCTTCCAGGGGTGCCAGGTCGGGCTCCCTGCTCAGTGGGGAGCCTACTTGTTCCTCTGCCCCTTCCCCTCCCCGTGCTCATGCGCATGCACGCTCATTTTCTCTCTCTCAAATAAATGAGGAACATCTTTAAAAATAAAAATAAAAATAATGAGCTTCCCTGGTATCAAGGCTGGGTCTGGATCCTATCTGCTGATTCCAAATGCCCTGCTCTTTCCTCCCTGCCACACCACTCCCTGTGGCTTCTCCCTCACTTTCTCTCTTCTGGACCCAGGGGCAGCCCAGAAGCTAAGCCCAAGCCTGCCAGACTTGGGCCCTACAGTACTACCCTTTTATATGCTTCTAACAAGAACACTGAACTGTTCTTGGAAACCCATTTCTCTCTCTCTCTCTCTCTTTTTTTCCTAGACTGTTCAACAGAACTATGTTAGGGATATTTAATGCTAAATAATGCAAATTCCTGTGAGCTACGGCCTCTCTCTTCTCTTCGGGCACAAGAAACCAGCAGCCATCCTGTGCCTCAAAGATCTACAGAGAGAAGCCTTCTCTCTCCCTCTTTTCACACAACCTGGTGGTCTGGATTTCAAGAACAATCCCACCAGGTCAGAAACTCTCCGTGGACCATTTGGTGGGGTATAGTACTCATCAACTGAGGCTTGCCAAGGAAAACAAGCTTCTGATTTTCCAAAGTTATGCTCAAACCAACTTCTTGTAAAAGTGAGTCCCCTGCTTTGAAAAGCTGAACCAAACCTACTTGTGGGCTTAGACCTAGCAAAGTGTTTTTGGGCAACTGTTGGCCAGGGGCCAATTTTACATCAGGAACAAGTACCATCCTGGGAAATCATTCATCCTAACAGAAGAGTCCCTCGAATTTGCGGAGTCAGTGATGATGGAGGGGAGGCGCAAATCCAAATGCTGGGAGAGGTCTACCTCTCAGACTGTACGCCAGGGGCTGTAATGAGGAGGGTATACCAGGAAGCCAATGAGCGGTTTGCCTAATTGCTCTATAGGACCTCTGCTCTGTGGGTTATGCAGAAAACCCAGTGCAGCACCAATGGGACTGAAATGCACTTTACTTTCTTGGAGTGAAGGCTGCAGCTCTTAAAGGCATGTAAGAAAAATGGTGCCTTATAAAGCTTCCAGAGAGAAGTGGTTAGAAAAGCTTAATGGATCAGAAATCAGCTCAGATCAATTTAATTCGCTTTCACATGCCAGACCCAGAGGAGCACAAATGAACTAGACCTAGCCCTGGCCTTCCCAGAACAGACCAACTGGTGGGGGAAAACGGACAGATAACGTCAGCAAGATAGAGTGAAGTGCTGTGATAGAGACATACCCAGAATGTCATAGAAGCGTGATGGAGGGGCACCCCATCTTGCAAAGGGGTTGGGCTTCCTGAAGGAAATGACACTTGAGCTGAGCCTTTAAATATGAACAAAAATTTACTAGTAGAAGAAAGTGAGAAGAACATTCAGGCGGGGACAACAGTGTAAGCAAAGGCGAGGAAGCATGAACAAGATGGGCCAGTTGGGAAATGAGCTGAGAGTTCATAGGTCCAAAAAGTAGGAAGACAGGCAGGCAAGGAGCTAAGGCTGATAGTAAGGGAGGGGCCAGGCTCTGTAAGCCAAACTAATCAATGTGTTAGATTATATCATGTAAGCTACTAAGGAGGCCCAAGGGGCTTTCTGAGAACATGACCCACTTACTAGTTCCAAATCAGAGTAGGTATCACTGATTTCTGTCTGCCCACCTTCAAACTATCAGGTTCCAGAGCGAGTCTTCTAATCTGTAATTCCAATGTTATTGCACGAATGAATGAATGAGAGAAGGCATTATTCAGGGACAAACAGAAATATTATCTGGCTACATCTCCAGCAGAGATGAGAAATCATGAATTTCGGGAGATGCCAACCAGCATTGTCGCATCATTTTCTCCAGCAACAGACCAGGTTATAGGAGCAGGAAAGCCAGTGTATGAGATGTATGAGGAGTCAGAATTCTGCCATATAGACCAGAGAGTGAAGGTTGTTGGAGAGATGTATGTGAAATTCTTACTGAATAAGCAAGTTAGGACAGTCAAAAGAAAAAACAGAAACAAAAAAACCCACCACCAGAACTCCTTTTTTCTTTAAACAAGTTTAACATGGGGTTCTATCACTTTCCACTGGAAAGGCCCCAACTAGTAATGTGCATAGCAGAGAGATCAGGGTCTAGACTCCAGTCTCTGGAGGCTTCCATAAGCTTTCAAATGGCAGCGGGAAAAAGGCTAAAAGAAAGCCATTTAAGATGTCAGAAGTCGAGTTGTTCCTGGGAGCAGCAGAGTCATGGGGTGGGCCATGGGAGTGGCCGCTGAAGCAGATGGCATGAAAGGGAGAAGATTGAGCTGAGAGGCTGGGCCATCTTACACACCCCGAAATAACCCAGCCCAGTGGCAGGCATGAGTTGAAATCTACCTCAGAGAATTACAGGCTAATTGTTTTCTTTCCCCTCAGAACCTCTCCTTACCCTGTCCCACCTAGCCTTGACTGGTTGGTTTGTCCCTGAATTTAACTTTTCACTTTTCTATCTCTGGAAAGGAAGCCAGATAAAATCCAGTGTGTTCACCCAACAGTGAAGAAATCTTGAAAATCCCCTGAAGCCTGGAGATGTCTCCACCCTTCTACTCCCATCCTGCCCCAGAGCAATCGTGGCTTGCTAGAAGAGTCTCAGAAACTTCATGTTAACACTTTGTTTTCTGTCCAAAATTACCTCAAGTGACCATGAGACACTGGGAGAAAAATGTGAGCTTTGAAGTGCAGCAGATCTGATTTGAATCCCAGCTCTGACCTTGGACAATGACTCAATTTTTCTAAGCCTCGATTTCCTTCTCTCTAAAATGGGAATAATAATTCCCACCTCATAAGGTCGTTCTCAGAGTTAAATGAAGTATACTGCATTAGTGCCAGCACAGAGTTCCCACCTCCCCCACTATCAGTCCTTCCCCCCACACCCCCAGCTGCCTCAGCGTCCCCCTCCATTAGCCGTTACTGAGCATGAGGATGGCCACTCAAGCAACAGAATGAGAACTGGATGAGCTGTCAAGAGCCCGCCTTCCAGAAGTGGCTTTAGTAGTTCAGCTGGGCACAACGCTCAGCCTGTTGGGCCCTCAGTTCTAGCCCTGCCCACCTCACAGAATGGAGGTAATGTGATTTACAAATATCAGCAAAAAAGAACGTGAATAAGTTTGTGTTAAAGTACCAGTGAGAACAACAGCTCAGAGTGCTACTTTTCTGGAGAGGATTGCATTTTTTCTTTGGAGTGAAATGTAATCAGCCATTCGTTTAATAAAACTGAATGGGACATCTGTCTACCATGTGTTCAATCCCTGTGCAGAGAATTAGTTTTAAATAATCCTTCTTCTTCCATGATACTAGATATATGGGTTGAACATTCATTCATTTCTTCATTCCTTCATTGATTTAATAAATCTCTCTCAAGCCCTGATATTCGAAAGGAACTACAGAATTTATCTCTTACAGGACATATTTCAGTCTTACTAGTAATTTTATTGACTGTCATCTCCAAGTGACTAGACTGTAAGCTTTTTGAGGACAGATGGGATCCAGGCAATGTTCAGTGTCTCTTGACTGACCAAATGAACCCGAAGGACTGACCGTTTCCTACATAACACAACTGTCATAAGCTGCTTCTCTGACCATGAGCTATACTCATAGGGGCTCCTTGTCACCTGAGTCTGGCCCAGGAAATGGAACTGGACTCATAATGTTTCCATCACCCCAGGCAAACTACTCTTGCCCTCTAGGTGACTCAGCAGTCTCTAGTCCCTGGCCTGACATCAGCCCCCAGGATGGTCCCAGGCAATACCATCTCTATGATGAGCACAAATGGGCATGTGCCCAACCCTCAATGTTAGCATGCCAGTCCCTTTGCAGCCTATTGGCTGCAGGGACCATTAGGGCTGTCTGGGGCCTCTGTTATTAATGAGGGATGCTCTCAGCGCAACTCAGCTCTGCTTCCTGGGCATCAGCCCATCAGAAGGAGACAGATCTCACTGGCAAGTGTACTTCCCTCCAGTCCTGGACCGCTCCCAGGCTGCCTGCTGGATGGGGGAGAAGGATTTCACTTCTCTCCCTCCCATTGGTCACCTCCCCTCCTCCATCTTCCATCTCCATCCTTCCTTCCCTTCCTTGCCCCCTCTCACTTTATTTTTGCCCCCTTCCCCACATATACCTCTTCTTACTCTTCATCATTTTTCCTGCTTTCTCATTGTCCTTCTCCTCCTTTACCCTGTGTCTACCTCCCTTTCTCCACTGTCGCTGTCTCTTTCTCATCTTTGTTAATTTCCAGCTCTCTGCCACTTTGCCTCTTTCTGTCCTTTTGTATATATCTGTCTCTGCCTCCCTTTCTGGGTTGTCCTCTTGCTCCCCACCTTTCCCACCCCTAAGTCCTCACCTTCAATCTGCAGCCATTACAGGTATAGGAAAGCATGGATGGTTCAGGGCAGTAGAGAAGTCTGGTTCTAAAGGAACATGGGACACACAGAGGGGGCTATCAGAGGAATCTAGGAAGGTATTTGAATTATCTACCAGACAAACTTGAAATCAGGATAAAAAGGAGTCCTCCTGGCAACCTTCTCGGGTCCCCTCCCTCTTCGGGAGCTTTGTACTATCACTCAATAGACTTTGTTTTGTTGCCCACTACTCAGACTGGTCTACCTCTTCATTCTTCAAAGTGCTGTGACCAAGAACCATGGGCACTGAAGGAAAAAATCCTGTAATACTACTTATATCTATTTAATTCACTTATTCTCAAAAATAATATGCATGTTACTTATGAAATTTCATCATATCGAGTTTGTATTGTTGGAAAGTTTTGTAACAGATAATGAACTTATTTGACTAATAAACCCAGGTAGAATAAAAGCTTTATGTCTGTATTATATTCAATGTTGATAACTCTATAAAGACAGAAATAAAATCTTAAAAAAAAAGGAGTCCTCCCAACCCCCCCAAAATAAAGCACAACAAGATATCACTTTATACCCACAAGACTGCTAAAAATCTGACTTGACCAAATTTGGCAAGGATGTAGAAACAGCTAGAACTTCCATATCTTGCTGGTGGGGGTGTAAAATGTTACAACCACTTTGGAAACTGTCCTTTTCTTTTCTCATAAATTCAACACACAGCTGCTCCATGACCCAGCAATTCCACTCTTTGGTATATACCTGAGAGAAGTGAAAACCTATTATCACATAAAAACAAAACATGAATACCCACAGCAGTTTTATTCATAATAGCCAAAACCTAGAAAATACCCAAAGGTCCATCAATAAGAAAATAGATAATCATGGTATATTCATGCAATGGAATATTACTGAGCAATAAAAAGAAGCATGCAACATAATGATTAATCTCTGAAATGTTGAGTGAAAGAAGCCAAACACAAAAGAATATGATTCCATTTATATGGAATTCAAAAACAGACAAAATGTTGCAGTTGACCTTGACTGCAGGTTTGCGAGACTCTGAAACAAAGGGCCATTTTTCCATGTCATTAAAACTGATCTACTATTGGGGCGCCTGGGTGCTCAGTTGGTTAAGCATCTGACTCTTGATTTTGGCTCAAGTAATGATCTCAGGGTCAGGAAATTGAGCTTCTTGTCGGGCTCTGTGCTGAGCACAGAGTCTGAGATTCTTTCTCTCCCTCTCTCTCTGCCCTTTTCGCCCCCCATCTCGCACTCTCCTTCTCTCTCTCAAAAAAAAAAAAAAACCAGAAAAAACTCAAAACTAATCTACTGTGCTAAAAATGAGAATAGGGGTGGGGTGTGGGACTGGCAGGGAGACTAGGGCATGAAGTAACTTCATCAGATGAGAGAAATTTCTATCATTTTAGATGTCAGTAACACAGGTATATATAGTTCTCAAACTTCATTGACACGGACACTTAGATCTGGGCATTCTCCTGTGTACGAATTATGTCCGTTTTTAAAAATCACCCATAATTACATAACGTGGAGAAAGATACTGCTATATTTTCACTTTTTCTATTTATATACGGATCTATTTTCCTAATTGTGGTTAAATGCCATATACAGTTCTTTTCCTCTTAACATCATTTTGTGCATTTTCCCATGTCTTAAAATTCTTTGAAAAGCATACCTTTTAATGGGTGTAATAGGTCACCATAAAGATGCATCATGACGAACCTCGCTATGTTCCTGTTGCTGGACAGGTATGTCGTTTCCAGTTTTTCACTTTATAAATGGCAATGTCTTGACAAACCTAAATGGAAAAATGTAGATACGGAAGGTTTTTTACATTAAATAAATAGTTTAAGAGCAGGAACTCTGGAGCCCAGACCATCCATAAGTTTGAATCTCAGTCCTACCACTCACTTTTCGTGACCCACGCAAGTTACTGAATCTCTCTCTGCTTCAGGGCACCTGGGTGGCTCAGCTGATTAAGCATCCGACTCTTGATTTTGGCTCAGGTCCTGATCTCAGGATCATGAGGTCGAGCCCCACAGTGGTTTCCAGACTGCTTAAGATTCTCTCTCTCTCCCTCTCGCTCTGTCCCTCCCCCACCCCTCTCTCCCTTTCTAAAAAATAAATAAAAACCTTTCTCTGCTTACATTTCCTCATTGGAAATGACGATATTAACAGTAACTCCCCTCATTACATTGTTGTGAGTTAAATGGGGCCATAAATGTAAAGCACTTAGAACAATGCCTGGCATTTAGTAAGCCCTCAAAAAGTGTCGCTATTGCTTACAGTATTGTTTGAGGAAAGACCTACATCTAGGCTTAGAACAATTGATGTTGCAAACAAATTAGAAAGAAAGGCTTATTGTTGGAGGACTGGAGGAGACTGGAGAGGATTACTAATCTGCTTCAAAAGTCTGTGTTTGGGTTGGCAGAGTCTAGACCAGGGATGGCATATTCCATATTTACCTCATCCCTTGATCTTGGCAGAGAGCACCCTTCAGTTACCACACTGTTTCTATAGAGTCCAGATAGCACCTTAAAATTCCTTCCATCATTCCAGCTTCCCTTACTGTTTCATCTGAGTTGAGATAAGGGAAGGGCTTTTTGACATCCCTGTTCTAGAGCAATGATTCTCAACCCTGGTACACATTGCAGTCCTGAGGTGGTGGTGTGGACAGACTTCCAAGATAGCCCCAGTGATCCCCGTCTCCAGTAGGCATGCCCTCATGAGTCCTCTCCCTCTGAGTGTGGGCTGGACCTAGTGGCTTGTTTCTAATGAATGGAACATGGCAAAAGTCACTGAATGCCGTTTCCACGAATGGGTTATAGAAGACTGTGACTTCCATCTTGCTAGCTGATTCTCTCTAGCACAGACTTTCATGAAGCAAGCTTCCATGTTGGAGTCTGAAGTGGCAATGCACTGAGAGTGGCCTCCAGCCAACAGCCAAGAGAACTGAGACCCACCGTGCGGGAGCCTATAAGGAACTGAGTGAGCTTGGAAACGGGTCCTGCTATAGTTGGACCTTGACTGCAGTCTTCTGAGAGACCCTGGACCACCACCGTGACTGCACTTTTGTGGGAGACCCTGAAGCGGAGGATCTAGCTACACGTCCCTGAGTACAGAGACTGGGATGTAATAAGTACATGGGTTTTGTTTTTAAGGATTTTATTTATTTATTTGAGAGAGAGAGACAGCATGAGCAGGGGGAGGGGCAGAGGGAGACGCAGACTCCCCGCTGAGTGGGGAGCCTGATGGGGGGCTTGATCCCAGAACTCTGAGATCATGACCTGAGCTGAAGTCACCCCAAGACAAAGCTATGCTGCTGTGAGTAGCTCAGCTAGTTGTCCCCTCCCTCCAGCCCTTCCCTAGATCTGAGGCCCTCTCCCAGACTGGCCACTCAGATAACAGGCTATAAACAGAGTTTACAGGCTGCAGTTCTAAGAATATTCCTAAACAGTTATTCTTGGTAAAGTACTTTATGGTCCAAATCAGAAAATAGCTGTCCATCCCTGAGGGGTGGCCCCTCCCCCCACACTGATCATTTGACATTGGTCTCCCGTGGTTGTTTATAGGTTGCTTACATGCTAACCTGAACACCCTCAAGAGAAGACCCCACACTCCAACCAGCCCTCACATTGCCTTCGAAGGGGCTCAGGAGTCTCCTGGGCCACAGGAACAAACAAGGGTTCACAATCAATTTACTGGGAAAATATAGTAACACCTGATTACTTGACCAACTTACCATCTGATAACATAGAGAAGCAGAATAATGGAGTGATTGGAGAACAGTCTCATAAGCCAAACAGCCTGAGTGCAAGTTGAAGCTCTGGCACTTACTAACTCTTGTGTCTCAACTTACCCATGTGTGAGAAGGGTAGAATGATATAGTGCTTTCCACGTGGGGTTGATTGATTCATTAAATGATTAGGTGAGTCACTACTTCCGAGACACTTAGGACAGCACTGACTTTCCATTGTCGGTAATCTACCTGTATCTTCACAACAACCTCGTGAGGGAGTATGATTAATGCTCAATTTACAGATGAAGAGAGGCGCCTGGGTGGCACAGTCAGTTCAGCGTCAGGCCCTTGGTTTCGGCTCAGGTTGTGAGATCAAGCCCCGCATTGGGCTTCCTGCTCAGCAGGAATAGAACATGGGCATCTGCTTGAGAACTCTCTTTCCTTTCCCTCTGCCCCTCCCCTTCTCTCTCTCCCTTAAAGTAATTTACAAATGAAGTAATTGAAATTCAGAGGTGAGACAATTTGCTCAAGGTCACAAACCTACCGGTGCCCTGGCTGGTATTTGAACTCAGGAATGCTCCAAGTACAGCCCGATGTTGAAATTCCTGGAATTATTTAATTCATGAGTGCCTATTATGCGCCCCACTAAAGATACGGTGAACAAGAGTCTCAGGAGAAGAGGGGAGTCATAAAAACAACTAAATAAACAAGATTTGTTTTTCTAAATTCCTAACCAAAATAAAAAAATAAACCAAGATGATATCAGCTAATGATTATGCAATGAAGACGATAAAACAGACTGACGTCAACAGGCAAAACCAGAAAATAACCCAAATGTTCAGCAGCGGGCGAATGAATGTACACGAACTGCAGATCAGCCATTCAATGGAATAGCAAGAAATGCAACACTGACACGTACAACCGCATGGACGAATCTCAGAACCATGCTGGGCGAAAAACAACACTGCCAGGCTGTGTGATCTACTTCCATAACATTCTAGAGAATGCAAACGGATCTGTCTTGACAAACACAAGCCAATGGTTGCCTGGGGCTGAGGGCAGAGAGAAGGTTGGACAGGCGCACAGAGGAACTTCTGGACTGATGGAAATATTCTGTCTTGATCGTGGTCATTGTTTCATGGGTGTATCCATATAATAAAACTCATCAAATCACACACTTGAAACGGATACTATTTGCCGCACATTAAGTAAACCTCAGTCAAGTTGGTTTTAAAACATGGGACAGTGACTGTGAAGGTCAATAGGACAGGGCTACCGGAAGCCTCTCAAAGAGAAGGATGTTTGTGCTGAGATGAGAAGGATGTTCAGGTTGTAAGAAATCAAAGAGATCAAGTCCAAGGGCACCAGAACATGTTCAATCCCTGGCGAACCCGGGGCAGGGAGCGGCTGGCCCCTGATGCAAGGAGTTTCAGTGTCTAAAGAGAATTCAAAAATAAGAATAAGACCCACCTAAAAGTTTTAATTATCCCCAGGCACTGGCAATTCTAAACAACATCAGTGAGAAAATGTTCCTCCGTGCTGGAGCAGACGGGTCCTACACCGGTGTTTTCCATAATGGTCCCCGGGATCAGAAAATTCTGTGTGACATACCGTTCACAGTCATTTTTGTTGAATACAGTGGTAAATTGTGATTGTAAGAATATGACTCGTAAGCTTTGAGCCCACCTATTTTACTTTGGCAGCACTCCTCTTCGTGCCCTGACTTTGTGACTCTTTCATTGACTTTTATTGAAATTGGACTTGAATAGCTCAGTGCTGGTCTTGTAGGTAGGATACCCAGCCCATCCAGGCCGTAATGGTAACGTCAGACCCTGTGGGTCAACTAGCTCACAAATCCCAGCTAGTTCAGGAAAACCGTTTTGTCTTTCTCACTTTGATGTTTTTTTTTTATGTTGCACTGAAAATCTCCTGCAGACCATATTCTGAGATTAAGCACGTGGCTTCTGCTCCAGACCATGTCCTCAGTGCCTCATACCTCACTTTTACCAATAAAGAAACTGAGACCCAGTGATATGAAATCATTTCTGTAATGGAATAGCTGAGACCAGAATTCAAGTTAGCTTTTTTGCCATCCACTGCACTGCCGCCACTGCATACTTATTGAATACCTTTAACATGCCCAGCACTGTGCAGTAAGAGACAACCCATAGAAGATCTAGAAGAAATGGTCCCGCCCTTTAGAAGCATCATCTTTGAGCCCAAGTCTAAAAAGCATGAATGCCACAGGGAAATTTATTCAATTACTGAACACATATTATGTACCTATTATGAGCTGGGCATTGTGATAACGGACCCAGACTTTTCCAGGGAATCATCCCCCTTCACACCTGCGTCTTATTGACCTTCACAGCATCACCAGGAAGTAGTAATAATGGAATCCCATTTTACAGCTAAGGAAATTGCTATAAAGAAAGTTAAATCCATGGGGTGCCTGTGTGTCTCAGTCAGTTAGGCATCTACCTTCGGCTCAGGTCACGATCCCAGGGTCCTGGGATCGAGCCTGCATTGAGCTCCCTGCTCAGCAGGGAGCCTGCTTCTCCATCTGCCCCTCCCCCTGCGCTCGTGCTCTCTCTCTAGCACGCTCTCTCTCAAATAAATAAATAAATAAATATCTTAAAAAAAAAGAAAGAAAGAAATATTAAATTGCTTGCCTAAGGTCACACAGCTACGAGTGGAAGAGCTGGGCTTTTCCTGGGTCTGTCTGACTCCAGAGCCAGAGTTCTTACCCACTGTGTCCCCAGCCTTTCTATTCTCATGCAATCAGGACAAAAGAGAATAAGCATTGGCGCTCACCCGTAATGGGACTATTGGCTAATAGGGGATAAGGCTTGCCTGTGTCAGTCACCACAACTTCTGATCCCAGAGGCCACACACTCAGGCTGCATGGTTCAGGCAGTGTGCACCAAACCAGCCCAGTGTAAGAGCCCTACTTAGTATACAATACGGCACCGTAAAAACCCAGCTCCAGGCAACCAACTTGCACAAAGTTTGTATAGGTCTTCCACACGGCATCACTCCATCCCTTCCCAGTTCAGCCACCGCTTGGCACCATAACAGCATCCATGCATAATACACAGTAAGCATATTTTTAAAAAATTTATTTATTTATTTGAGAGAGAGAGACTCAGAGGGAGAAGGAGAGAGAGAATCCTGAGCAGACTCCACACTGAGAGCAGAGTTTGACCCGGGACTCAATCTCAGGACCCCAAGATCACCACCTAAGCCAAGACCAAGAGTCAGATGCTTAACCAACTGAGCCACCCAGGCACTCCAACAGGAAGCATATTTTCAAAAGAGACGAAAGAAGCAAGAAGTTAACAGATCATCTGAATGCAGTGATCAGTATTCCAGAACCAAACACCAGGATATATGGTCTCACAAATTCATTTGTCCTTACAAGAACAATGGAATAGCGTGTTTAAATTTTAAAATCTCAAAAATGAGAACTGTACAGGGATATACGGCTGTCATAGAGCTTGGACACTATAAACACAGATCATTTGCTTCTCTTGGAAGTAAAAAAATGGCTTCAAAGATTTTGAGAAAATAAGCACTGGTGGGTGTTGATTTTTTTTCCAGAGTGGTTGGTTGGACAAGTTACCAAATACCTAAAAGCGACAGTACATACCAAAGACAGCAAAGAAGGAGCCAATAGATCAGATTAGGTATGAATGTCGAATTATATCCTTTTAGCAAAAATAAGCACTCTCAGTATTGAGTATATAGACCCCTCCAAGTCTTAGTCCCAATCTACTTTTCTAGTCTCCCACCCCACTACTCCCGCTCTGCCTCAACCAGACTGATGCCATGCCTGGGATCTTGTAGGCATTTACCTGATATTTGGGGAGGGCCCCTGGGGGGCTCAACCAGTTAAGCTAAGCATCTGCCTTCGGGTTCTGGGATGGAGCCACCCTGCTCAGCAGGGAGCCTTCTTCTCCCTCTCCCCCCTGCTGGGCTCTGTCTCTCTACCTCTCTCTCAAATAAATAAATAAAATCTTTAAAAATCTTTCTTGAAAGAAAGAGAGAGAGGAAGAAAGGAACAAAGAGATAGGAAATGAAATGGACAATGCAATCAAGGTTTAAATGGACTCACCCTATCTCCCTCTTCTATGCAATCCTGCTCTAAAGAAAGGATCTGCCACACTAAGATTTAAGTGTCATTGAACGTGACCAGAAGAAGCTTCTAACTAATGTAAAGCAGTGGTTTTCCGCCCTGGCTGCATATCAGAATCACTCAGAGAGCTTTTAAAAAACACTAATGCCTGGGCCCCACCCCCAGAGCACCTGATTCAATTGAACTGGAGGGACACCCAGGCTGTGGAGCTTTGTTCCTAATGTGCAGACAGGGTTGCCCGTTTCTGACCCAGTCCAGTCCCTTCAGAGGTCCAGAGAGTTGATGCCACATCTCCATGGCCGGAGAGCTGGTAGGTGATGGAGGCAAGAAATAAACTCACAGCATCGCTGGGTCACTCTAGCCTTTATCAGCTCTTGATCTCATGGAATTCTTCCTTCTCTTTTAAATTTCTCAGACTTCAGTTTTTCCCCATTTAACAAATAGTTATTAAGCCCCTGCCATGGGCCAGGGGCCTGGTATACAGCAGTGAGCAAAACAGCCAGTTTCCTCTCCCTTTGGCCTCAGCAGGAAGAGCCCGCATACCTGGACACCTTTCCCAATGTGGATCACTCGGTCTCCACTAGTTTGTGAATTTCTTGGGACTAGGAGCCATGAGTTAGTCATCTTTGAAGCTGCAGAGCCTAGCACATTGCCTGATATGAAAGCAGATTTGATGAAAGTTTGATGAACGAACAAATACAAATGATTCCTAAATCCTCAGATATGGAATAAACAGAAAGTTTCAAGAAGATCACTTTTATTTGTGAGGACTTTCTCAATTCTATGTCACGGAAATCTAGCTTTAATTTTCCCAGTCAAGAGAGGGTATTTACTTGCTCATAAGTGGCAAAGCCAAGTGTACAGAATCCCGGAGCTCAAACCGTGTCATTAGGGCTCAATCTCTCTTGGCGGCTCCAAGCTGGTTCAGTTTGTGTCATTTGGTGTCGTGCTTACTTTAGGGCCTGTCCATGTGACAGGCAAGACGGTACTCCAGGATTCCCAGGTGTGTATCCTCTGATTTTAGCAATCCCCGCAGACTCCGAGGGCCCCATGTGCGCCTCCCTGAACCAAACACTATGTGGCTCATTCTCCCAGTGTATCTACCATGTGCCAGGCCCTGTGCAAACAAGTAGGCTGTCAGCGAACACTTGGATAGATGGAGGGATGGAGGGATGGTTGGATGGAAGGTTGGTTGATGGATGGGTGAATGGTAGATAGATGGTGGATGGGTAGATGACCGGTGGTGGATGGATATCACTAGTATCCAATGGCTCCACCCAGAGCAGCCTGAGACTCCCTTGTTGTCCCCTGTTCTCACCCCTCCACCCCAGGCTGTCACCTCACTTTCCTAAAAGCCTTCTCCTTGCCCATGGAGCCATTAGAGGGTCTGTCTTGGTCCCCAGGCAACAGCTAGTACTTTCCCTCCCTCCTGCCATCCAGCATCCAGCTGAATCTGGAATCAGTACCAGTAAACTGGGTGTGAACGGAAGGAGACGGCTCATTATCTGCCATTATTTACTTCTGAGTGTATGCATTCTCACCGCTTCTCATTCTCCGTCTCTCCTCTTTCCTTCCCTCTTCTTGGGAACTGGCTCAATCAGAGTACAACCAGCTCATCTGCATTTGGCCCTAGAGGACCTGCGGACTCAGGGGAGGAGGGCAGAGGCGGCCGGCGGGCGAGCGGGCGGGAGCAGCACGGTGGCGGTGACAGCGCACAGCCGGGCTGCGCCGCGCCGCTGGAAGCCCAATGCCCGGCCCGAGCCGCCCAGGGATTGCTAATGAGGCCTCTGCCGAGAGGGAGTAAGAAGAACCGCCGCATATCCCTGGGACTCCTCGCCCTCTGCGTGGCTGCAGCCGGGTGTCTGCAAAGTAAGCGCGGGGCGGCTCGGGGCGCAGCGGGGGACCGCGGGGCGGCGCTGGGGGTGGCGGTGGGAGGCTCGGGGCGGCGCTGGGGGCGGCGGAGCAGCCGGGGCTCG